>NC_133756.1:146884219-147201719 GCF_036562045.2 Rhinolophus sinicus
TTCAGGTTTTCTGTTTATTTTTGAGTTAGCCTTGGAAGGTCATATGCTTCTAGAAAATTGTCCATTTCTTCCAGACTGTCTAATTTGTTGGCATATAGTTGCTCATAGTAATTTCTTAAAATTTTTTGTATTTCTATGGTGTCTGTTGTCACTTCTCCTCTTTCATTTCTGATTTTATTAATTTGGGTCCTCTCTGTCTTTTTTTTTTTTTTTTTTTTGATGAGTTTGACTAAAGGTTTGTTGATTTTGTTTATCTTCTTGAAAAATCAGCTCTTAGATTAATTGATCTTTTGTATTTCTTTTTTGTCTCTATTTCATTTATTGCCACTCTGATCTTTATTATATCCTTCCTTGTACTCCCTTTGGGCTTATTTTGCTGTTCTTTTTTCCAGATCTCTTAAGTGCAAAGATATACTGTTGATTAGTGATTTTTCTTGTTTATTTAGGTAGGCCTGCATTGCTATGCATTTCCCTCTTAGGACTCCTTTCACTGCATCCCATAGATTTTGGGTCATGTTTTCATTTTTGTTTGTCTCGAGATATCTTTTGATTTCTTCCTTGATCTCATGGTTGACCCATTCATTATTTAATAACATGTTATTCAGCCTCCATGTATTTGTTTGTCTTCCAGTTTTTTTCCTGTAGTTGATTTCTAATTTCAGAGCACTGTGGTCAGAGAAGACAATTGATATGATTTCAATTTTCTTAAAATTATCAAGACTTGTTTTGTGGCCTAACATGTGGTCTATATTGGACATGTGGTCTATATTCCATGTGTGCTTGAGAAGAATGTGTATTCTGCAACTTTGGGATGAAATCCTCTGAAAATATTGATTAAATCCAACTGGTCCAATGTGTCATTTAAGACAGCTGTTTCCATATTTATTTTCCATCTGGAAGACTTGTCCCTTGTTGTCAGAGGTGTGTTGAAGTCCCATACTATGATAGTATTACTGTTGATCTCTGTCTTTTTGTCAGTCAATATCTGTTTTATATATTTAGGTGCTCCTATGTTGGGTGCACAGATGTTTACTAGGGTTATGTCCTCTTGTTGGATCGATCCCTTTATTATTAGGTAGTGGCAATCTTTCTCTTTTAATATCATCTTCAGTAAAAAATTGAAGACATAAATATTGCTACTTCTGTTTTGTTAGATATAAGTATTGCTACTCTATTTTTTTTTTCTTATTTCCATTTGCATGAATTATCTTACTCCAACCTTTCACTTTCAGCCTGTGTGTGTCTTTTGATCTGAGGTGAGTCTCTTGTGTACAGCATATGCATGGGTCTTGTTTTCTTATCCACTCAGCCACCTAGGTTTTTAATTGGAGCATTTAATCCATTTACATTTAAAGTGATTATTGATAGGTACATAATTGTTGCCACTTTTTTATTTGTAGTTAGATTGTTTTCATCTTTCTTCTGCTTACAGAAGCCCTTTTAATATTTCCTGCAATGCTGGCTTGGTGGTAATGAATTCCTTTAGCTTACTCTTTTCTGGGAAACTATCTCTCCTTCAATTTTAAATGATAGCTTTGCTGGATAAAACAATCTAGGTTGCAGGCCTTTGTTTTTCATCACTTTGAATACCTCCTGCCACTCCCTTCTGGCCTGCAAAGTTTCTATAGAAAAGTCATTTGATAGTCTTGTAGGAGTTCTCTTGTATGTACCCGCTGTCTTTCTCTTGCTGCCTTTAAGATTCTCTCTTTGTCTTTAACCTTTGGCATTTTAACTATGATGTGTCTTGGTGTGAACCTCTTTGGGTTTATCCTGGTTGGAACTCTCTGCACTTCCTGGGCTTCTATGTCAGTTTCCTTCACCAGGTTGGGGATGTTTTTGGTCATTATTACTTCAAATATGTTCTCTATCCCTTTCTTCCTCTCTTCACCTTCTGGTATTCCTATGATGCGCATGTTGTTGCACTTGATGTTATCCCAGAAACCTCTTAAACCATTTTCATTGTTTTTTATTCTTTTTGTTGTTGTTGTTCTGCTTGGGGGATCTCTGCTAACTTGTCTTCTAAGTCGCTGATTCGATCCTCTGCCTCTGTTAACCTACTGGTAATTCCTTCAAATGTGTTATTTATTTCAGTTATTGTATCCTTTAGTTTTAACTGGTTGTTCATTATGCTTTCTCTATCCTTCTTTATGTCGTCACTAAGCTCCTTAACCATGCTTATCATCAGTGTTCTGAACTCTGTCTCTGATAGGTTGGTTACCTCTATTTCATTTGGTTCCAATTCAGGAGGTTTCTTCTGTTCTTTTATTTGGGACATATTTCTTTGTTTCCCCATTCTGGCTGACTCTCTGTGTTTGCTTCGATGGATTAGGTGGATCCCCTAGGGTTCTCGATCTTTGCTGGGTGATCTTATGTAATATGTGTCCTTTATATTTGACTTGAACCACTTCCCTATTCTCCTGTGCATGTGCTCCAAAGGTGACCATTGTGCTGTGTATATTGTCCTGTTAAAGTTGAGCTTTAATTGCTTTTGGCTTGTCCGTAGGTGGGATTGACTCCTAGGTTGATGAGTTGTGAGAATTGACTCTGCCCACAGTGAATGATCTGCTGCATGAGCGTTGACCACTCAAATGTGGCTTGGCCCCTATGGGCTCTTGTGCCTGTAGAGAGTTCCCTCTGGGTGTGTCACTTGTTGGTCAAACCCATTAATACTCTGGTTTGGTCTGCAGTTGGCCTCTAGGTGTGTTGAATCTTGTGCCTCTTGGGCTGGGCCCTGGTGTAGGGCAATTTCAGAACAAAGCAAATCACCAAGTACAATGACAACAAAAAAAACAACAAAGAAAGAAACCAAATACACTGACATGTAAAAACACCCAACAACCCACATTCAACACAGGCAAAAATATCAAACACACACACACACATACACACACAAACCCCCCCAAAAAAAAAACGCACCAGTCTTGGCTTTAGCCCACCAAGTAATCTCCAGGTTGTCCTCTGCTGTACCAAAGAGTCCTCTGCATCTTGGGCAGGCAGAGTTGGCCACCTGGTGCCCAGAGTGACCCTGGCACTGCCGTTCTAGATGAATATGGCTATGGGTTCTGGAAGGTAGTTTTTACAAAGTCAATGAAGTTTCTGCTCTTGCCTGCACATACGCGCACTGAGAGTACCACAGCCAGCCCTGTGCCCATGTCTCCTGAGTCTTAGGGCACTACTTCCTTTGGGAGGTGTGAAGGGCATGAGATTTCTGAGGTGGTGAAAGCCCAGAGCTGCCTCTGCCACCTGCTGCTGACCCCTGGGTGTATCTCCACAGTTGTAATTGCCCTGCCTTAGGCAGGCCAGAAAACGTGGAGACCAGGGATGGAGGAGTCTTCTGTTTCTCAGCCCAGCAGTGTCACACTCTTCCTAGCATCTTCCCTGGGTCACAGCTGCAATCCGGGTCCTCCCAGATCCTGAGCGTTACAGCTCCTCTGTAATCTGACACTACTCCTCAGTTCAGGGGCCACCTTGAGTCTCTGAAAGGGCAGGGGTAGGATTGGGAGAGTGGGAGTGGGGCCCAGGATGGTGTTTACTTCCTTTGTCCTTTGTCTGACCTAGAGCCCAGCTGGAGGTCTCAACTGAGTTTACTGCCTCAAAAGCTGAATATGTTGTTCTCTTGGCAGGATAGATCAGCTGTGGGATGCAGGAAGAGAGCCCACCTTCTAGCTCTTATGATTGCTGTTCTATCCTGGGCCCCCCTGCATCTCTGTAGCTGCAAATGTGGGCCATGTCTCCACTCCACTCCCTTGCTCCCTTCCCTCTTCCCCTGCTCGCCCAGTTTGCCCACTTTCAAGTAATCCTCGTAGGAGTCTCTTAGCTGTTCTATGTGATGAGCAAAGAGTCCTTTGATCTGTTATAGATGTTCAATTTGTGGTAAGTTCCTGAGGAGAACTCAAGAAGACTACCTCATTACCACCATTCCTATGATGTCACTCAATTATGCATTATTTTGGTTTGAACTGTTTTGTATCTTTAAATTCAGGGTTTCTTAAAGGCCTCATAGAGTTGGGTCTTACTTTTTCATCTTACCTAATGATCTCTGCCTTTCAATTGTGTATTTTGACCATTTATATTTAATTTTATTATTAATATGGTTAGAATAAAGTGCACTGTGTTTTTCCATTTGTTTTCTCTTTTTCCCATCAGTTTGTTCCTTGTCTTTTTCTTCTGCCTTCTTTATAATTGTTTTTTAATCATTCCAGTTTATCTCTTTTGTTAACGTTAGCTATAACTGTTTGCTTTTTATGTCACTGATTACTTTAATATTTATAGTATATAGTGTCATTTTTAACTTTTCACAGTGTCATGCGGGGTGTCAGGCGGGGTCTCTAGTCCTGCTCCCCACATAAGAACACAGGATATGGTGAGGCCAAAAAGGAACACCCACAGAGCCATAGATTCGGGAATCATACCACTATAGTCTCACTGGCGGCTGGGTTGGAGACAGGAGGCAGGAGCCACACGATCCGCAACCACTTGTCCACTTGTCTCTGCCAACCAACCTCACTTGCTAGCTGCAATCTGCCTCTCTGCAATCCGTAATCCACACTCCACCATGCCATGCCACTACACCGCCCCGCCACTACACTACACCACCCTTTGCTGGCTTAGGCGTCGCAGTTATGTCAGTGGCTAATGGCTAACCAGTAACAGTCGATGGCCAACTAGTCACAGCTGATGACCATCTACTACCTGAGCTACACCTTTCTATGTGAGGCTGAGAGCCTGGAAACTGCTCTCTGGGGCTCTGTCTCCACACACAGTTTATCTTCAAATGTTATTAGTCCATTTCATGTATAAAATAAGAATCATAAATGTTATACTTTTACATGTCTTCTACATATGTCTTCTGTGCTATCATTGTCATAATATGTAAATGACATATTTTACATATTATGACTCCTACACTGTGTTGTTACAATGTTTTATTTAGGCGATGAACTTTTCTTAAAGTTAGAATATTAAGAGAGGTTCATGCTAGTACATTTACCAAGATGTAGCCATTTCTGTTCATCTTTATTCCTTTGTGCAGCTCTAGGTTTCTATCTGATAACATTTTTCTTCTGACTGAAGGCCTTCTGCTAACATTTCTTCTTGTGTGTGTGTTGGTGAATTTTTTTCAACCTTTCTTTGTCCAAATAGTTTTTTATCACACCTTCTTTTTTGAACTATATATTCAGTGGACAAATAATTCTGGATTGACATTGTGTTTTCATTAAGTACTCTAAAGATTTTGCTTCTGTCTTCTAATTTGCTTGTTTCCAATGTAAATATGCTAACATTCTAACTTTGTTATATCTGTATAAACCATGTAAATTTTCTCTGACTCCTTTTAAGGTTTTCTCTTTATTATTACATTACAGCAATTTGAGTTTTATATGGCTTGTTTATTGTTGTTGTTGTTGTGGTTTTCCCATGTTTCTTGTGCTTGAGGTTTATTGAATAACTTGGATGATTTGGGGCTATTATTAATTCAAACATGTGTATTTTTCATTCCAAGCTCATCTTGGGGACTCTGATCGCCAATGCATTTGTCAGTATAGCTGCATGAATTATTTCCGAGATCACTGATGCTCTATTCATTTTTTTCCTTCTTTTTTTCTGTTTCATTTTGGATTATTTCAATGCTACCTTTTCAAGTTTATCAATCTTTTTCTTAAATATTTTCTCTGCTTTAATCCAGACATTAATTTAATTTTATAAATATAATGATCACATCTCATTATTAATAATACAGCATTATATAAGATAACAATACATTACATAATACATATAATTGATTAACAAGCGTTTCTCCATTTAGCTTCTCATTACACTTAGCTTAGCTTCTACATACATTTATTTCTCCATACGTTTTCCAAACAGGCAGGAATATTCATGTTTCTGAGCTTTTTCTTATTCTCTTTGATTCTCCATTTTCTACCTGTTAAAATTTAAATTGGGTGATAAAATGTTTGTCAGTTAAGTCTTATATGTTATCCTTTAGAAACTAACTTCTTTCTTTATTGTTTTACCAGAGTAATTCTTTTAAAAAAATTATCTGCGGTATTAAGTTTATTCTGTTGTATTTAGATATTTAGATTTTTTTTTCTAACATTGCTATTGTCTTGAAATCTGGAACGGTATTCCCTTCATCTTCATATGTCATCTCCCTCTCAATTTAGCCATCCCAGTGCTCACTAAATGAATAAAAATGAAACACCTTTGTTGTAGCAATATTTCACTTCACATTTGTTTTTATCTCATTATCAAGACATTTAAGTAAGTTTTCCACAGAACTTAACTGTCCAGGAAATATGAGTCATTTAGCAGTTTTATAAAAATAATTAAGAAATTGTTATGGTTTAAGATGTTTAATCATGGTAATTGTACCTTCTTTTGAGTCCAAATATACCTTCAAAAGGCAAAAAGAAAGCCAGTTCAAAGTAGCTAATGAATTTTTATTATCCTCCTGAACACACAATTGTCAGACAGATAAAACAAGGTGATGTCTCAGATTCTCTCAAAAGACTATCTATTGTTTGACCTGTGTGTGTGTGTGTGTGTGTGTGTGTGTGTGTGTGTGTGTGTGTGAATCACAGAAATCCCTTCTCTCCAATGTAGCAAGAGCAAGAGTTTTGATGTCTAGCTTTCTAGAGACTGTCTATTCTTTTTGACATCCAGGCCAGTGGTATCCCTGGAGGTCTTTTTACTATTTCACATTTTGAGGGGGTGGAAGGGGGTACGATCTAGTTATTGAAAATTTCAAGTTATCAAACTTTAACAGACCAGAGGGAATGTGGGTTCCTCTCAGGACCATAAGATAACTATTTGAATAGAAATTATGGAGAAAGAGCTGGGTTGTCCTAAAGCAAGTAGCTGAGCTTATGACATTAATGCAAGGAAAAGACTGTATGGTTGTTTGAACCTTCAACCCATTCATTTTGAACCATTTTGAGAACAACTGGGGTATGGGACTCTGAATTTATTCTGTTTTTCCAAAGAGTATTCCATCCATTTTAAATATTTAATATTCATAATTCTAATTAATAGTTAATAAAAGCTTGTCAGTTTCCCCTTTTTATTATACCTCTTATGTACTCACCCTATCAAGAGTCAGGAGACTGGTTTATGACTATGCTGCTTGAATAATGAAGGTGGCTGATGAGCCTGCTAATCAGTGTTTCTCAAATTTTTACGTGCCTGTGGATCACTTGGAGAGCTGGTTAAAGTGTAAACTCAATTTAGTATAACTGGGGTGTAGCCTTAGATTCTGCATTACTAATGAGTTCCCAAGTGATATTCAGGAAGCTGGTTCATGGACTACATCATCAGTAAAGATTTTAATGTCATGAATTCGTGATTAGAAGTTTGTTTACGTTCTGTAGTTCTATTCTGGGATAGAGAATCTTGTTTTGGGGCTGATGCAGAACGTGAGTGGTCTCAGCATCATAATATCATTTTTATGTACCCAGTTGCCCCATATGCTTGGAGTTCTCATCTGGGGTACTGACGCTTAGACATTTTTCTGTGTTTTAGACACACTGCCGTGCCTGGTGTTCCTCTGATGATCTGCCATTGCCTCATAGTACGTTTCTTAACACGTTGCGTACGGCGGGGTTTAAATCCCTCGTGAAGATTCTCGTGATCCGTACGCAACGTGTTAAAAGTCCTCTAGTGATCACTGGGATCAAAACCTGCTGGAATGCTTGTTAAAATGCAGATTCCAGTATTTTATGTATAATATGTACAGATGATGCCCTGCAGTCTGAAATATGTGCTCTGAAATAGCACACTACAATTGAGAACCGCTGTCATACTGAATTTCTTATACTCCACGACAAAGTTATATGTGCTTCTTTTTGCTGTCTATCTAAATTACATTTAATGTCTTATTCTTATCTGTGATAATCCCACCCAAGAATGCTTACATGGCCCTGGGTACTAGATTGTGTCTTGGATTCTAGCCCGATACACTTGCAAGGCATAGTCTTTTTACTACCTAACTTTCGTTTTGTTTCACATCCTGTCTGTTTCTGTCTTTTTCAGACTTATATCTCAAACTCTTTGTTGACTCCTGTTCACTATAATGCTGAAAACAAACCCAGGCAGTGTTACTGTTATTTTCATTGTATATATGATTACCTAATACCAAATAAATGCAATATTTTATATATATATATATATATATATATATATATATATATATATATATATATATATATATAAATAAATAAATAAATTTAATATGTACGTGTATAACTGTGGGCCAAGTTTGGATGCAAACATGATCAGAACATAGTGCCAACCCTTAAAGCATGTAAAATTTATCTAGTATTAAGGACAAGTTAGAGTTGGAATCATTTTGTCAGACAGTCAAAACATAGCAAGTATTCCCCAAATTTAATGAGCATATGTTTATTTCTGCCCAATATCTTTTGAAAGAACCATCTATATTAGGTTTTTATTGCTATTGTAACCGATTACAAGGTTAATGGCTTAAAACAAATGTTATCCTGCACTTCTACCGGATAGAAGTTCAAAGTGAGTCTCAATGGGCTAAAATCAGTCTTGTTTGGACTGCGTTCTTTCTGGAGGCTCTAGCGGAGACTCCTTGCCTTTTCTAGCTTCTAGATGCCTCCTACCTTTCCTGACTTGCCTGTCCCTTCCAGCAATAGCATCACTGTGACTACTACTTTCATTATCATATTTCCTTCTATGAATCTGACTCACCCATTTTCCTTTTATACTGATCTCTGGTAACACTGGGCCCATCCGGATGATCTAGGTTAAGCTCTCCACCGCTAGATCCTTAACTTAAACCTGCTAAGTCCCCTTTCCCATGCAAGATAATATTTACAGAGAGATTACAACATGGAGATTAGAACAGGGACATCTCTCTATAGAGAGAGGGCATTATTCAGCCTACCACACCATTCTTTCCTAGTTTAGTCCATGTAGTAAGGCTGGGTCTATTGTTATATCCCCCATCTCTGGATAGGATCTTTAATGCAGACTGAGAAGTTGGAGATGTCATTCACGATAACCATATTAATAAGTTCTGGGGTGGCTGTGTGACCCAAGCTAAGTAAGTGTGAAAACTTCTTGTGACTTTTGTCAGAACGATTTTTGAAAGACACTCTCCTGGCTCTACTAAGTTTGTAAGATACGATTCTTGGATAACTGGTAGCCATATTTTTCCTCATATGGAAGGTTCTTACTAGAAAATAAAATGAAAACAGAAAAAAGAAAAAACACTGGTGAGAGATGGAGACAGGGAGAAAAAATTCCGATGACATTTTCAAAGCTCAACAATAAAGCCAATAACTCCATCCTCCTTTTTTTCTTCACCAAGTTTGAGCTGTTTTCAGCCACTTACAAGCAAATCAAACAGTGCAAATATAATTATGGTGGATTATATGAATCATAGATAAAAGTAAACACAAGTCAAGTCAAGAAAACAAAGGTTTGCCTTGGTAAAAACAAAATTAGCAAAGCTGGTGAGTGGGAGAATTAACACTAGACCAGCACAAAGTGATTCTGAACTTTTGGACATTCTCCACATTACCCTGAATGTTCCTTTTATGGCCTCTGTGTTGCGGGGCTGGGTGTAGCAGCTTCAATAGTCAAGCTGCCCAACAGAAGTGCCATCCATGTGTATGATTCAGGAGGCCCTTACCAAATATTGTACATAAACTTCTAAGATAGAGTTAAATAAAAAAGCTTAAGTAGCATGGGGCATATTTTAGGGAAGAAAATGAGCCAACGGAAAGGGGAGGTCAATTCCATGACTGAGTTTATTATAGAGTTCAGTAAATTAACTGGGATTATTGGTAGGAGACATGCACAAAGCTTTTTTCTTTTTTTCTTGTTAAGACTTCTGGAGGTGAAATATTTCTATTTAATGATCAGTTATTTTTTTCCTTCTTGTTTTCTGAAAGCAGTTCTAACAGGAAGGAGGCTCAGCACTTGTTCTGTTTTGCACAGTTCTGTGTACGCTCCACACCCTAGGATGTCCTAGATTTAAAAGGAGATTCCCAGCTATGCAGAGGTGATGACAACAGTGCCGATCCAAGCCCTAAACAGCAGGTTTTACGGCACAGCAGTGGGGCATTCATATATCTACCAAGATTAGAAAACATACGAAAGAGTTGCTTGTGAAAATCTGAACTGACCTTTAATTAAAGTTAAGAAAGTACCTTTTTTTTTTCTTTTTTCAAAGCTGCTGTGAATGGATGACAGATGCAAGATTTATTGCATCAAGAATTTAATCGGAAAAACATATTTTCTTTCCTAGGGATGTAGTAAATTGTTTTGTTACGTGGAGGAAAAATATAACAGTCTGACACACAGTTGCTTATTTCTAAATCCTATTGTTTTCCTGAATGTTCTGAAATATTTGGTTCTTCTCCTTTTAATCACATATCGAACTACTGACATCAGTTGGGATATGTAGATAGCCCCAATGTATTTTGTTCAAGTTTTAGTTATGTCTAAAAATATATATGTTTTTCCAGTTTTATTTAACAAAGACATGACAATGCCAATATAATTCAAATTGTTCATGAAGGGCCGGTCCCCTGGCATTTTCCAAAGTATTTGGAAAGAATAAAAGACTCTAAAAAGTAAAAACAAACAAACAGAGAACTTCTTTAAAAAGTATATGAGAAAATATATAATATAAAAACAGCCCTAGTGATAGGCTTTGTCTAAAATAAATACAGTAGATTTACCAGTAATAAAGTTAGACTCCACATAACAGTGCAGGCATTAGCCCTGCCATTTGAATTTAATACCATATATTGCTTTCAGTAGTAAAGTTGATTATGTATTTAATAAAACTTTAAGATACTCTCCTGCCAGCCACTTCATGGCATTTCTGGTTGACTCTTTTTTGGGAGTCTGTGTCCTAATGAAAACGAAAGGAGCCAATATTTCAAAAGCCAATTTCATTTTTAAATGCCACGCAGAAATAGGACAAGGGAGAAAAAGCACAGAAAAAGGCAATTATAATAGTAAAGTGGCCCAAAGCAACGTGTAGGAAGATGCACCCCTTGTTCTGATTTATGTCAACATGACCCTCATTCATGACACTGCAGTCGATTCACAGGATTATAAACAGGCAGTGCAGTCACGGAAGAATGGAGGAGGCGGACCTCCGGATGCAACCATTTCCCATCAGATCATTGTCAAAAGGACAGAATTCACGCTTCAGCCTCATCTGTTCTTATTACAAACTTTGTCATTGGAATGAGGCGCCGGAATGTTAATAACCATTGCAGTCCAGCATAGCTTGTAGTCTCCAGCACTGCTGTAGTAACCTTTTCAATATTCCATATTTGATTGGCTCCCCGATGCACCCTGATTTCTCACATGAAGCAGAGGTTGTAAAAGGTGATAACGGAGGCAGCCATCCAATCATACGGCAGAACATTGAAAAGGTCAAGCGCATATAGAGTTGCCTCCCTGAGAACATATCAAAGAAATGAAATAAAGGCCCTTTGTTCTTACCTGAGATTTCATAATATCAATCTTGGATTAGAACAATTCAAATCACAGGAGTTAAAAAAAAGAAACAACTTGTCTGTCCCCAGAAGAAATAAATTATTGTTATGGATTGATTTTTTGGTTTGATTTCTAAATGAGCGTAAGTATGTGCAGGATAATACCTAAATAATGCAAACAGTGTAGAATAATATTTAAAATACCTCAGGTTTAAGAATCTGAATAGTATAAATTCTAATCCCCATTCTAGCATTTATTATTTGAGTAACTTTGGTCAACAAACTTAGGAACTCTAGGTTTCCATATTCTCTCATCAGTAAAACATAAAATTAATATGTTTCTTAAAGGATTGTTTTAGAGATGCAAATCACATAGTTATTCACTATGAACTAATCAGAAGATGGCGGCACACGTAGTAGGAACAATGACAGTAGTGATCATAAAAAGTAATAGTAGTGGTGATAATAGTAATAATAGTAGTAGACAGAGTAATAGGGGCAACAGTAGAAACACTTATTTTAATATGCATACTAGGGAATGAAAGTAACTTAGGCTGTTTTATACCAAATAGTAATATACCATATTTAAAAATACATATTTTGATAAAGCAAATGTTCAGGAAATATTTCCAAAGCTTTGGACCAAGAACTCAGAAACTTCTATACAACACAGGGGTAAATTAACTTAATTTTTAAAGGAGACAGAGTTAAATTAGATGTATAATTCCTAACCTAAACTATATTCTAACTTAGAACATTTCTTGCATTATCTGCCTTACGCACCCTTAAAAGAGTAGATAGGGAAGAAGAGAGTAACCAAGGTGTATGCAGGTATCCTGAGAGGTACGTTGTACCTTCCCAGACCAGCAGGTGAGAATCTGGTTAGAGAATAACTGAAGGCCCCTCATATTCCATAAATTGTGTATGTACTGCAAGTGGCCCCCACAGTTTCATTTCTCTCTCTTTTGTGCCCTACCCCTCAGATTTGGATGTAATTTGAACTGTCTAGAATCCTAGCTTGACAGCATTTATTTATAAGGACAACAAGAAATTACTAGGGTCAAAAACTCGGAGAGTCTATCAAGATTAGTTGTAACAAATTTGATTGAAAAATATAATTTGGGGGATCTGAAGATTGACACTGCTAATGAGAGAGAAATCCTGTGCCTAGGAAAAAAACAAAAAAAACAAGTGATCTTGTGATTTGCTGAAATATTGTCTTCAATGGAGGAATTATTTCAGAACCTCATTAATACAAATTAAATTAACATACTATTCATAGTATAATGCTTCTTTGTAGGACTGAATTATTGTTTTATCACAGTGACATTTTTAGAAATATTTTCAGTAACTGCAGGACAGATTTTTAATGTTGAGAAGAGTGTAGTATTGTAAAGCTAGAAAAAGGCCAGATTGGTGGGGGGTACACTTCTAAGTTCTGATTCCACTAGATTTCACTCTAAGAGTAAAGTTCAAATATGTGGAAATAATTAGGTATTCTTGGATTTCCTAAATAAGAGAAAGATACTGACACTTGTTTTTTGCTTATGATAACATTATAAATTAAATGACATATTGGGAAATGTCTAATTATTGAATTAAGAGAAAATCAAATGACAGATTCAGAACATTAGCATTAGTAGAAATCTTGAATATGAAGTAAATCACTTTATAATCACCCCCCGCCTTGCTCCATTTCTGTCTCTAACTCTTCTTTTTCTCTCTCTCACACACAAAGGTGGTGGGATTGTGGTGGAAGAGACAGAAAGTCAGACAAACGGAGTTATTTAGTAACCACGGGCATACCTTTCAAAAAACAGGTGTTTTATTGACTATTCACTGTGTCAGTTACTCAAAGTAAAATTATTGGAGATGACTAATTAGAGTGTTTATCCTTGTTGGTCTTAAAGTACAGTAAGGTAGATGTATTTAACAATTTATTTACTTTCCCTCAGAACTGGACAAATATAATAAGAATTATTTGAGAATGTGCAGTAAGAGGATTTGTCATAATCTGAGATCTCAGGTTATATAATAGTGGATTGTGGATATTTGAGTTGAGATCTGAGCTGAGAATTTGATTATGAAAGCAGATAAAGGATGGAGAACATTATATGTAATGGAAGCAGCATTTTCAAAAGCCTAAAACCTGGAAACACCTAAAAGTAATAAAAATAAGAAGGCCAGAGAGGAACGTGAAAATTGATAAGAGATGAGGCTAGAAAGATAGGATATGGCCAAAAACACACTGATTTTGAGGTCATATTGTTTCTTCCTTATCTTATGAACATGGAAAAAGCTTTGAACATTTTAAAGAGAGAAACAACATTGATTTGGGTTTTCATAAGTCCATCCTCGATAAGATGTACCAAATATAGGAAGCTATAGTGGTTGAGAGAATGAAAGGCCATTTAAGAAAATACAGCAGTAGTGTGAATGAGAGACAATGTGGTAGCTTAGACTATATAGAATTTTAATTGGAAGCAAGAATGCAATGCACACAGGATGGGGGCATCTGTGTTAATGCTCCCAGTGTGGCTATGATAGGATTCTGAAGGAACAGAGGCTAGCGGCTGCATTTAGCTCTTAGAAGCCAAATGGATGTAGGTTTTGAATGAATTGCAAAGTCAGAATACCATGTGAAATGGAGTGGACTAACATACAAAGAGTTATGGAGGTGGTTTGTAAAACATAATGCCCCTAGGAGCAAAACAAAAGATAGGTGGACATCAAGAGTACTGCTCAATTAATACAATGAAAGTCAATTAACATGTATGATCACGATATTTAAAAGAGTTGCCCCAATAAAATGTCACAATCCCTTGCCCAGTTTTCTGTTCCAAGATAGTTTTTCTTTGAGCCCTAATGAGGTCTATGATTAAGTGCATTCTGTGAAAAGGAGAATATTCAAACATTGTAAGGACTGTTGGAATCAAGTCTGAGTAGACATTGATAACCAGAGACCTGAAGAATCATTATATGCCCCCTCTTAGAAGTAAGGCAAGTGGGATACAGTTAGTAAATGGAGCCCTTGTCCGTGGTTCACAGAGACTTAAATGGCAGTAGAATTGGAGCAGACGTACTTGATAGTTGGCAGAACCCCCACATTGGTTCCTTAGCCTGTGGGGTAAGATCTGCCATAGTGGAAGACGCAAAAGGAAGGCTATGAAATTGCTCTCTTCCCTGGGAACAGTGACAAAAATGAATGGTAGCCTTAAAGAACTAAAAGATGCATGTGTATTGGTCCACCTCATCTCCACTTAATTAACCAGTCTGGGCCCTGCAGAAACAAGACGGATACTAAAGGTAACATAGGACTAATATAAACTCAACCAAGAAGTGGTTCAAATTGCAGCGACTCTGCCAAATGTGATATTTTTGATAGAGAAGGTGAATATAGCCTTAGGTATGTGGTATGTAACTATTGAGCTGGTAAATGTATTCTTATACATTGCTGTCAGGAAAAAAAAAAAAAAAAGAAAGAAAGAAAGAAAAAGAAGATCCAAAACTGTTTGCACTTAGTTAGAAAAGACAATACTATAAATTTACAGTTTTGTTCCAGGGCTCTATTAACACTCTTGCCAGACATAGTATTAAAGTTATCTGGAACAATTTGGACATTCCACAGCATTATGCTGATGATATTATGCTATTTAGATGGAGGAAGTGGCTGGTATAAATGAGGTTTTGGTAAGACACATGTGCTCAATAGGGGGACAGATTAAAACTAGGTTCACAAAAACCTGCAGGAGTAAATGTTTTCATATTTTTATTTTTAATTAATCAATTTATTTTCAGTGGTTTTAAGTTTTATGAAAAATTTAGAAGAGTACAGAGTTTCTCCTGCCCCTGTACATTTTTCCCCATTATTAATATCTTACATCAGATATATTTTATTAAAATGTGTTACATCAGGTGCATTTATTACCCAAATTCCCTGAAAGTAAGACGTAGCCGGATCATCAGCTCTAGTGCGTCTCTTGGAGCAAAAATTAATATAAAACACAATATTATATTTATATTATATTATATTATATTATATTATATTATATTATATTATATTATATTATATTAGAACTGGTCTTATAGTAAAATAACACCGAGTCTTATATTAATTTTTACTCCAAAAGGCACATTAGAGCTGATTGTCCAGCTAGGTCTTATTTTCGGGGAAACACGGTATAATTGATGAACCAACATTAAGGTTTGTTATTAACTGAGTTTTAAGTGAAAAAGTAAAGTTGAGATTAAATCCAGGCATGAAACACTTTTAAAAGTTAAAAACAATAATCCTGAGAAAGCAATGCCTGCAGATGCAATAAACTGTACAAAAAGAAAAACAAAAGGCATGATGAATGTGAATTCAGAATTACAGTTGCCTCAGGTTGGGGGTGGGTAGGTTATAAAGGACCACATGGATGATTGTATTTTTTTTTCAATCTGAGGTTTTATTTTACAGAATTCAAGACATGTATAAAATACACATTTACATCAGCATTGCATTTAAGCATCTGTAATATATTACTAATTTCCATATAGCAAGTCCCTTAGTAAAAGGTAATAATTAACAGCAAAGAAAGAGAGACAAAATTAAAGCATACTACCAAACTCAAATAACAATCTGTTGCCATGTAGCAGGCCACTGTTTTAGCATTTGAGAACATCATATTTTTATAGGACAGCAAAATAACAAATGATGACAAGGAGTTATCAAAAACCAGTGAAATTGTCTTTACTGTACTCAGTTTGATTAGCCTAAGAAGTGGGGATATTTTTTTTAATTTAATAATTTATTTTACTTTAAAGGCAATGTGTGCTCAATACAGAAAATTTGTACTCAATCAGAGAATAGTATGGGGTAAAGTAATATCATTAATACTTAATGCCAAGAAAGTACGTGTTCATTATGTGTAGTTTTTCAGGTTTTAGTTCTCTCTCTCTTTCTCTCTCTCTCTCTCTCTCTATATATATGTATATGTATATGTATATGTATATGTATATGTATATGTATATGTATATGTATATGCATGTATATGTATATGTATGTATATGTATGTATATATATGTATATTTCAAGTAAACTTGGTGTGCTATAGTATAATTTTACCCTGATATTTTAAACTTAGAAATATATCCTTAATATATTCTACTTATAATAGTTTTAATCTGATTAAAAAGGTTGTGACATTCACAGTATGATTTCATTTTAATATTCCTATTAAAATGATATATGATAAATTTAAAAAGATGTTTATGCTTGTACTATATTAAGAAAGGAAGACTTTAAAGTAATTGCTAGCTAAAGGATAAACACATTATTAAGGCTGTAAGCCCTTAGCAATTGATAATCTCAATAACACTATTATTTTACTAATATTGTTCCTTTTGAAAAGAATTTGACAAAATCAACATTTGACAAAATTCGACACCCATTTGTGTTAAAAGAACTCTAAGAAAAATAATAAATAAATAAAAATAGAGAAGAAACTTCCTCAACTCGGTGAAGGAGTCTAAAAATTCTACAACTAACTTGTACTTAATGGTGAAGATTGAATGCTTTTTCTTTAAGATATGGAACACAGCAAGGATGTCTTCTCTCATCTCTCATATTGATCATAGTACTTGTAAGTTTTAGCCAGAGCAATAAGTCAATAAACTAACAAATACATAATATAAATAATACTTCACTACTTCACCAAGTTAATTTTCAGAGTAGAGATATGAACACTTTTTTTTTTCATATGTTCGCTATGACATGCTTTGCATCAATATAGACGTACAACATTGTTGAAAATAAAAATTTTAAAGGACTATAATATGGCATACCCAAAGCAATACCCAACTTCATGGTTTGGTAATAAGTGTGTGTGTATGTGTGTGTGTGTGTGTGTGTGTGTAATGTATGTAAAGCAAAAAATGGTAAAGTACAGTGATATATAATAAGTTTACAAAATTATTGAATCTAACATCAAAAGTTGAAACAAAATCTGTATAACATTTGAAAAATTGGGTTTTTCTAATATCCGTAATTATTTTACTTGGGTTATGAAGACACAATCTATGCGTCATAATGTCCCTCAGTGGTAGTTTACACACTAGAAGAAAATGGTATGAAACTGTAAAATAATAAAAAATGTAACTATAGTAACATTGATTTTTCAGTTTAAGGACCCTCTCAAGAGGAAAATAAAGATAGGTTACTGAATTTGTAGTTTACCTCCTTGACACAAATATTGTAGTATCAGAATCTAAGTTTAAAATATATTTGAAATGATTAATTCCGGCCAACAGCTGCTCTTGAAATAACACAGAGTATTCTTTACATACAATAATTACTGTGGAAAGTGGTATTTTTCTACCAGGATATAAACATCTATTCGTAATTATATTAGTTATATTAGTCTAATTTCTGATTTCACTTTTTTTCAAGTAGCATTTTTTCTATCATCCTAAATCCTTAGCTTGAATATAGTTGAGTTAATTAGTGTTTTATCTTATGTTGTTAATCTTTATTTTTGTTTGTTTGTTTGTGTTAATATGTGCATCTATGCTTATTCATGCTTTTTAAAACTCAGACAAATTCAAAACACAATCAAAAGAGATGCAATTTAACATTGATATGGTGGGCACACATTAAGAAGTTTTACATTACCAAGTATTGGCTCATATACTGATGAATAGTATTTCTTAACATTGATATTAGGCATATCTTGTAAATTTGTGCACCCACTTTAGGGAATATTTTAACATTATCTTGCCAAAGTGAACATTTATATACCTTAAGTAATAGCAATTATATTCCTAGCGTATACCTAAGAGAAACCCTTGACCATCTTTTCCAGGAGACATAGATATGAATGTTCATAGTAGCATTATTTGTAATAACAAAAATCAAAGTCATTAAAATGTTAGGATGGGCAAGTACAGTATTTTAGAGGAAATAAACCCAGTATATTATAGTGCAACATATTAGAGTGTAATATTATAGTGTAACATAATATTGTATGCAAAAAATTCAGAACACTACTCATAGCATGATACCACTTGTATGAATTCCAAAAGTTCAGAAACAAGTAAAACAAAAATAATATGTGAGATAAAAAAACATATTATTATAAAATCAGTGGAATATGTAATATGGAATTCAAACGAATGGTGGCCTAGTGCTGGGATATTGAGTTTGCAATAGGATTTTCCATTAAGGAGAAGCATATAAGCAGATGCAACTTTGGATAACATTCTACTTCTTTAAAGTTTTAAAGACTCTGAATTCCTTATACTTTAAAATAAATTAATAAATAACATAGGCCATTATGGACCAATTCTAGTAGTGTGTGATGGACCAAGTAGTATGGTAAAACCAACTTGAGGCTCAAAGAAAAAGTAATATGGCATGCAATCCAAAGAGTGTTGTAAAAACAATATGTAAAAGCCCTTTATTTATCTTGTCCATGTGCCCTCACTTCCTGGAGATACTATTAACTGTCCTTCCAGAAATGTTTATAGCATAATTATATATGTCATGCTATGCCATATCATATATTATTATCTTTAATCATTTCAGAGAATACTTGAATAACATAAAAATTAAAACCCTGCAACTTAGAGTATATATCCTTTTTAATAGCTGTCCATATCTATATCTGTATCTGTGTCTATATCCAAATCCATATCTATAGCTAATCTACATCTATATATACCTATATTTATATCTATCTATGAGAGAGAGGGAGGGCGGGAGGGAGAGGAGACAAAAGAGAAGAGAGAATGTGAAAGCCTGTGCGTGAGCTTGTGGGGACTATGCTACATACTGTTAAACTGCCTACCCCTCACTTCTCTGTTGTTCAGGAAAGCCAGTCTGTTGAAATACTCTGCTCAGTCTGACAAAACTTCCAGGCAGCTATATGCATTTCATAGGAGAAAAGTTTTAGAGAAACTATGTGAGCAGTTTCGAATATTTATGTAAATATGAATCCAATATATTTTGAAATATTATTTGCTTATATATCTAAATAAATAAATGTAGAGATAGGTAGATATAGCTATAGGTACAGCTATAGATATAGGTATAGATGTAAATAATAGTTGGTGAGTTAAATGTAAGGATGCACTTTAAAATATTAACAGTAGTAACATTTGAGTAATAGGATTGTGGGATATTTAATTATATTTGTTATAATTCTCTATATCTTCAGTTTTTTCCTCTCATTAATGTATTTGAATTGATAATCATAATAAACTATAAATATCACTTCAGGAAACAGTCATCCTTACAAGCAATCAAATAAATTAGGAGCTACTGTTGTTTTTCATCTATCAAATTAGAAAAGATTAATACCCCCAGCTGGAAAAAGTGGTGAAAAATTCAATATTTATTTATTGCTAATGACTGTATCAATTAGCCCAATTAAATGAGAAAGCAATTAGGCCATATAATAAGGAACCATCACAAATGCATGTCCTTTGACCTGTAGAATAACTTTTAACAGGCATTTCCCCATCTCCAAATAATACAAGATAGAACAGTCAGCTACAGTTAAAAACATTCTGAATATATAAGTATTTATTGTGAGCAATGAATTAGATCCTAGTCTGTGGTCTTATAATAAGAGAACTGTTTAGTATAGTACAATTATGTAATGGATTACATAATCATTAAAAATGGTAATGAAACTATTAATAGTTTTAAAAGCTCATGATATATTAAGGACAAAAAGCAAAATGTGGCATTGAAGTTACATGATAGTTTATGTACAAATGTAAGGGAGATATAAATAGATGTAACATAATCTTCATGGTCAAGGGGTTTAAAATCTATTTTGAATGACAATAAATAAAATACAGGAGTTTCTTAAGCTTAAATTTCATTCCATTTTGCTTTTTTACATGCCAGGTTGGAAAACAGGATTTGTGACATTTACATCAGTGAATCCGCACACAACTCTCTAGATAAGACCGTTAGAGACCACTTCAAAGTCCTTTAGAAAATTATTTCACAACAATTGGAATGATAATGGTGTGTGTGTATATGTGTGTGTGTACACACGTATGTGTATATTCATTACATAGCTAACTCTTAATATTCACTCTCCAAATTGTACAAAATACAGAAAGGTGCAACACTAATTCCAGTCACTTGTTCTTCAAGAAAATGACACTAAGTCGAAATATAAAGTGGCATTCTTACCATTTATTATTGTATGTTCTTGAGCAAGTTATATAACTGTCCCAACCTCAAGTTTGTGTGTGTGTGTGTGTGTGTGTGTGTGTGTGTGTGTGTGTGAGAGAGAGAGAGAGAGAGAGAGAGAGAGAGAGAGAGAGATGCAATTATTCATATATGTCCCTGAGTTTGGCACAGAATAACTACTGCAAAAAGTATTTCATATCATATCTATTGTGAGTAATGTAGAGAGTTTTGGCAAAACATTTTGAAGCTGTTGGTTTGCTTGTTTAAATGGCATTTGAACTCTGCTAGAACAGAGCTGCCCATTGGTTGATCACAAATGTGAGTTATACTCAAAAGTAAACATTGCTTCAGTTTGGGGGATAGGTGAGGGAAGGCTAGCTTGTCTTGGGCTGGCTGTAGGCACTAACCTGATCATTTTAGGCTGCCCTTCAGCAGAAACTCTCAGACTGCAGACCAAACAACGTACGATTTAATGGCATGCCCTGAGGTCTTCTCGTAAAGGAAAAATCAGCACATGCTACTCAAATATCCTAGACTAACAATAGCCAAGGAAGGGTTTTATGTGTTAGACACTTTTTTTTCAGCAGTGAGCTAGAAAACACCCCTTCATGGAAAAGAGATCTATGGAGATATTGGATCAGTTCCGTTTCAGATTCCCAAAGAGTGCAGGTAATCAGCCCAAAGGTACTTGGGCAGAGGCTCTTGATGAGTCAAGTTCAGAGGCTGACCCAAATGGCTGTCTTCTACTTCAGATACATCTATCAATTCTGTGTGTGATGTGCCATCATAGTAGTGTGGAAGCCAGCAACAGGATGGCTTTGTAATAATATATACATATTCTGTAAATTGGAATTTCATTAACTGGTTTGATATATTTAATATAAAAATTTCTATTGAATTTGACATCAACTTGCATTATCACAAGAACCTTTGACATATATGTTTATCGTGAAAGAAAAAGCACAGCTATTAGATTCTTTAAAAATAATTTGTAATGATGTAAATTTTTCAGTGGTTATGTAAAGGTTATTAAATATTTTATCACCTTTTTGTTTGTGCAAACTTTCTTCTTGATGACAACTTTCAAGAATTGGAAGAGATCATCATTAAAAATCTTGATTAGGAATTTGTGAACATTTCAAATATAAAACCTTATGTAAAAATTTTATGTGAACGGTAGCATGCTCCAATTTCTACTTAATATTTTATTTGTCAGATTTATAGAACACATTTTAATATTTCCTAATGCTTTATGATCATTTTCTTATCATAATTAATTGAAGAGTATACCTTTTTTGTGTGAGAATCCATTATGAAAACCCCATATTTTCTTTTGTTTTCCTTAATAGCTTTGCAAATCTTAACAGTTTCTCTGCGTGTTATTGTGGTAGATACATACACCATGAGGTGATTCCCAGTGGTCCCCACTTGTATTCATGTTCTTGTATAATCCCCTCCCCTCTGATGTATGTAGGATCTGTGAGTTGCTTCTTGCCAAAAGAATATCACAAAGGATTTCCCTTTCATCGTTATGTGGCAAAAGTGCTGGGATGCCATTCCTGTAATTATGTAAGACTCTATCTTGTTAGCAGACTTATTCTAGAGATTTTCTTTTCTGGATTGATGAAGTAAGCAGCCATGTTGAGGAAGCCCATGAGGGACGTAACTGCAGGTTGTTTCTAAGAACTGCAAACAGCCTTGAGAAATGCAGGTGTCTTTCAGGAAATATTTAGGAGCTGAGGGTGGCTTCTAGCTGGCAGACAGCAAGAATCCAAGCCTTCAGTCCTGCAGACAGAAAGAAATGAATTCTGCCAATGGAACCCAAAGCAGATTCTCCAGTTGAGTCTCCAGGAGAGAATACAGGGTGTGAGAACCGGAGGAGGGGAGCCTGCTAAGCTGTGAGATAATAAACATGTTGTGTAAAGAGGCTATGTTACATGGCAATAGGAAACTAATACAGTCATGTTGTGCCTATGGTTGGAAAGGTTTGAAGTAGGTAAATCTTAGGCAAACCATGTCATCAATACCAATGCAATTTTTTACTGAGTAAAATTAACATCACTAGTGTTCAGCCTTTACCTACTTACTCTATAAAAATTTCAGCAGTTTACAAAACAATGGGCATCTAATTATCTGCTGACATCCTATAGCATTGTGTTTCAATAGCCCATGCATCAGTCTTCATTATTCTTTTTTACTGATCTTTGTTGCCCAAAGGTGTACCACTCTTTCGACCACTAAAGCATCCTTTTCAGTTCAAATACTTCCTTGATCTTTTGATCTGAGCAGTGCCAGAATGATAACCACTGGTCTGTGCTGTTCCAACATGAGGACCACTGAAGGTTACGGCACATTTCTGATGCATTTTTCTAACTTGTATTAGAAACAAACAGTCTCTTATTAAGTGTGAAGCAGGGTGACTCTGTTGTTATAGTCAGATAAGGAAATCCCACAAGCTAGCTCCTTTGGTTATTACGTTTGAAGAAATAATGATACATTTTAGCTTATGTTTACATCCTTTCTGTTTTGTGTGTACAGGCTACAGGTGGAATAGTTGGTATAGAATCAGATTCCAGCTACTGTGGTACTGAACAGTGGTTCCAAATGTGTACATTGGGGACAGACCACAGGGAGTCCCTGAAACCCTTCCAGGGTCCACATGTTAAAACTGTTTTCATCATGATACTAAGAAGTTAATTATAATTTTCCTTAACCTGTGAATTTACAATAGTCTTTTGCTTTAAAATTCCTCAGTTCAATTCCTACTGTATTAAATATGAAGAACTACAACCAGTGATAGGTTTGTAAGCTGGGTCTCAAAGAAAGTCCCAGTTGTTAACATTTTCAATTCAGTTTCCATTGGGCGAATATCCGCACTATGGCAGATTGTAAGCTACCAAGTAACATAGCTGAATGCAGATTTGAGCAGAAAGGCACACACTGATTGGCTCTGTGGGTCATTACAAGCCAGCTCCAGTATACCACTGACTATGAGCCTCATAAACTGAGATCTTTGGGGGTCTCAGTAAACTTTATAAGTCTGAAATAGTCCTGAGATGAAACTGTTTGAGACGCACTGCTGTAGAGGTTCTGTTGGATTCACCGTATCAAGCTCCGTCACTCAAATACTTGCGGAGGACTTTCCACCTCTGTCATCTTCTCCACAGACTTCCTAATATGATTATGTATGTGAACACCTCACTTTGGTTTGAAATATTTTTCCATTATATACCCATAATGAAAACCAGTGAGTGGAAAATGTCAGAAGAGGGCTTATCACCAAACCTCACTTCCAAGATATACTTAGATCTTTATGTCAGCTCGGAAGCATCCCTGTAACATAGTATTGAATATAAAATTTTAACAAGCTTTCAATAAAAATGTGCAAAGTTATCTAATATTCCTTCCCATAGGATAGAAAAATGAACATAAGCGACAATTTTTTATTGAGTGATTACTATGACCTAGGCACTGTACTCTAGAGAGACAGCAGATGACCAAATGACCTCTTTGAACTTACATTCTAGTGAGGGAGACAAAGAGTAGATAAACATACCCACATACAGGTAGAAGAAAAACTATATATAAAACAGATAGTGATAATAGATGTGAAAATATATACAGCTGGAAAAAGGGCTAGAGGATGATGGAAGAAGAAGGGATATTTTATGTATCAGAGGAGGATGTAGAGACATGAAAGGAGTGATAATAGAAACCACATAGTTAGTTGATAGAAAAACAAACACAAGAGCTCTGAGGTGGGAACATGTTAGCAGGTTTAAACTTGGGATGCTGAAGAGTGCTTAAACAAGGAGATCTCATAAATCCGTGGAAGGGGTGGTTGGTTACATTTAGGCATTTGAATCATTTATAAGTGGAAACAAGGAAATTGGCCTTTAGGGAAGCAGAGAAACAGAAAGCACCAGGGCAGTATAGTCTGCGGTGTACAGACCACAGATAAATACTGGTTGCCATAGCATTGTCAGGACAAGGAAGAGAGACAGATGGCCACAAACAAGCATCTTCCAGGCAGCCCACTGCATTGATGCACACATATTCCAGGTTCCACTGGCATCACATAACTAACTCCAGGATGCTAAAAAGCTGGGTGAATTATTCCTACTTATAACACCCCTAGAGCAATACAACTGAAATGGGACAGCGATTCTAATTCTGTGTATAAACTTCACATGTATGCTTCTGTATCTGGTGCTGTATCCTTGGGTGGCATTCTCCCTTCCCTTCATCTAGTTATTTCCTGCTTGTCCTCTGGTCTCATTTTAGAAATTGCATCCTCTAGGGCACCTTCTCTGTGATTCCATGAAAGAATTACCTATAGTTTC
This sequence comes from Rhinolophus sinicus, assembly GCF_036562045.2. Taxonomy (NCBI): domain Eukaryota; kingdom Metazoa; phylum Chordata; class Mammalia; order Chiroptera; family Rhinolophidae; genus Rhinolophus; species Rhinolophus sinicus. The sequence goes on from NC_133756.1 coordinate 146,909,233, forward strand.
TATCCACTTTCACAACACTCTGTACTTTATTGTTTAACTAATAACCATGTAATATAATTACAGGTTTACATTCTTTATCTCCCACAAAGTTATACAATATTTGAAGTAGGTGCATGCAAGGAGATTTTAAATATGTGCTTAAAGATTGGATACTTAGTTATGTGTTTAATCGTGATGTGTCATGATTTATGATTTTATAGATAAACAAATGTTAAATTTCATTAAATCCATTATATACCTCTGGAAATTGATGTTTGAATGGTAAGTCACTCCTTGAATTTTTTAAAAAATCAGAACATGACCAAGTTCTTGAAGCCAACTCTTTCTAGTGTTTTCCACATATCAGACTGTCTCACATCAATAAAGACATCGGACAAACATATTTAATCCGTTTGTATTGCCCTTATTTTCTCAAGAATTCAAAATAAACTATTTGAGAATAAAATAATGCATGCATCTCCCTATTACCATAATTATAATAGTGAAGAAAATGTAATATGCTTTATAAAATATTTAAGATTCTTCATGAAAAGATGCTACTGACACTTCTATTTCAATTACTTCATTTCTATTTATAAAGTAGAATAAGGAAAACTATTTTGAGAATTTGTCTGTAAACATTTTTTCTAGTTCAGAATTTTTGACTTTTAAGATACTACTTTATTTAGCTACATCACTCTCCTTCTGGTAGCTATCATTTCATCTCTTCAAAGTATCCCCTTATTTAGTACCCGATATCATAGTCAAAACTACATCATATCAGACTCACAAAACCTTACTTTGTATTCATAACAATGTAAAATTACCATCTGTCAAATTGATTAATCACACACAATAAAAACTTGTTTTCTCCCCACCACCCTCTTCCTTTAGCAGGTATTTGCTGAAGACACTGAAATATGTATTTCAGCTAGAAGATGTGAAATGTGTTAATGGCAATAGTTTTTTTTTTTTTTTTTTTTCAGGCCAACTCTCAGTTGTGTTTTAATATATAAAGCCATTAATTATGTGTTGCTATTATATTAGAATATATAGTTGTTAGTACTGTCAGCACGTAGTCATTGCCAATTAATATCACAATAGAATTTTGCACATTTCTTATTAGCTTGCCCAGTGAGCGCCTTTCTATGCTATTAAATAAATTCATGTATTGTTTGTGATGTGTTGCAGAATTGATAACCCTGGTGATTGATGTGGAGTTACCCAATCACAGACCACTGAACTGGTCATCAGGATTGACTGGGTAAGTACTTTTCCCCTCTCCAGAACTCAAACTACTCATGAACTTTGTGCCTCATTACCATATAACAACTGCAAGGAATTTAATGTCTTGAAAAAGGTAGAGGACAAGTAGAGAAAACAACTCTTATATCTATGAGAATGAGTTGATTTAATGATGAATAGGTAATCTCTTTCACTATAATCTGAGAGAATTCCTGTCTCCTAAATCATTTTTCTAACTAGCTTGCCTAAAAGCTTTGCACTTCTGCTTTCCATAACATAGCTTATCTGGAAGTTGGTGTTCAATGACTAAATCATATTTGTCAAGATCAATAACATTTACTTACTTTCTAGGACACATAATACATCCAGGATAGATTCATGATAAGCAAATTATTATTCACCCAATCTAACAATAGAAACAAGACATGGCCATTAAAAACCATCAACAACCAGACTCTATTTGAGGAGAGCTATTGGAGTGAACAAAGGAAAATGCTTTGAAATTAGGAAGAAGAGACTTCATCCTGTTGGGTAGTTCCGTAAAAAATTCATGGAGGAATCACCATAATAAGTGGACTGCATGTTTTACAAAGAAATATATATGCATAAGGCATTTTAAAGTGAATAGCGTAATTGAGGGATCCTAGTAAGATAGTTCAGGCAAGCTCAAATAATTATTAATTATTAAAGTATAGTGAAGTCTTGACTATTAAGGGAAAAATGGGAAGTTAAAGAGAGATCAAATAGAGCCTAAAATTACCCACTAAAGAGTTTAGATTCTGATTGGTAAGCAAATGTCAAATTTTGAAGTTTTTCGAGAAAAAGTAGACATAATCAAATGTGCTTTTTGTAGCAGGATATGCTACAAGGAACATACGACTGGCAATTAGGAACCCTAGGTTGTAGCACATTTCTCACTCTAATTGGATGAAATTAGGAAGTCACTTAATGGTCCAGTGAACTTCATGTACAGTCCTCATATACTATGCTTAAGAGATAAGTTGTACAAAATAAGGCAAAAAGATATTATTCTTCAATTAGAGAGATCTGCATACATCAGCAGGCAGATTAAATACCTCAAAAACACCTCAAGAACATATCAGTGGATACACCACCTTCAACTATCTATGGCAGCCAGAATCCTAGAAAAGACTCCCCCACTATCTAAAGATTACAGAATCTGTCCTCCCCTCCCTATGTTTATTATCATCGCCTTAGTGTAAACTTTAGGTTTTTGTTTCCTGAGCAAGCATCATTGGGACCTCCAAATTGCTCTCCCAGTATCCACTTTCTTCCATCATCTAATCCATATATATTTCAACTGTAAATTAAAATATTCCATTTCCTTATTTAAACACTTCAGTGATTTGCCATTTTACTTGGTGTATATTACAAAATGCATCACATGGCACCAAAGCCTTTCATAACGTGTCCCCTGTGTGCTTTACTATATTTGTCTCCCACCACTTAATTCCTTCTCCAGATACGGTGGCCTTCTTTCAGCTGTTTCAGTGTGCAGTGTTTCTTTTTTGCTTCTGGTACTTACCTACGCTATTTCTTCTGACTGTTATACAGACATGCCCTGTCTGCTTCCTCTCATGTTTGAAACCAGCTAGGATAGAGGAAGGCACCAGGCAGAGGTTTTCAAAGCAAAGCAAAACAAAACCAACTTTATTTTTGAAAACTAAAGGTGATGGGTGATATTGCGAGGACTTTTGACCACATGGACCCTGTCTCTTCCCCTGAGAATTAGACAGCTTCAACCACCTCGGTCCAGGCAGATAGGACAACGTCAGGTACCCTCGCCCCACCGCCACCCCAGAAGGACATACTTCTGGAAATTATGGTCTGGTAAAACACAAGACTATGGTTCCTACAACAAGGCAAGTCTCTCCTAAAAAAAGGGAGGGGGGTAGAATAAAAAAGTGCTGGATCATTTGCAGTCATGATATAGATAACATTTTTTTTTCCTCCATCAGTTAGATTGTGTAAGGAAATCAGTAGAGATCAAAAAGTTTACTTCAGTGCAGCATTGCCCCTAGTCTGCTTAGCTTTTAGAGCTCAGTTCTGAGCCACTTCCTCAAGGAAGCTTTCCCCAGTCCTCCAGTGTATGTTAGTACCTTTATGCAGAAATCTCAGTCTCTTTAATGTGCTCATTTGTGCTGTGAATTTCTAACAGGGTGACAGAGCTGCATAGTTTCTCACACTCTATGATCATAAAACAGTTTGTTCCCTGAGCATTCTATATAATTAATGATAGATACAAGAAATACAGACTGAGATATACGGATTTGTGATATCCAGATACTTGAGCATATTGCCAGTGCAACCTCAGTGTCATTGTGAGTGATGTTATTGCATCTGCTTATCATTTGACCTGTTAGTCCAGATAGCCAGGATTAGGTCACAATAACAATTCGCCCCCACATTTCTGTGTTTCAATCACACAGATTCTGAGGAGAGTTTGAGCAACTCTCCAAGGTGCCTGTCTTCTCTGGAGTGGCTTGATAATTCAAGCTTTACCATGGCAACGTGGGGACTTGACCATAATTACTATGGAAGGGAAAGAGAGAGGAGAGCTAACACAGCAGCAATTAAATGCTTTGGCCTAGAAGTGACCGAGATGTCTTCTACTCGCAGGCTATTCTGCAGAACAAGCCATGTCGTCTTTTCTACCTTCAAGGGATGTAGGAAGTGTCTTTTCCATGTGCATAAGAGGTAGAGGAGACGGGATAGCAGTGATATCATGTGGCATTTTAATGATCACCTGTTACCTAACAGTGTCTTTTAAACTGCACATTCAGAAGACAAGATCAGATCCAAATTTGATCCTGTACTATTATTGATATTTTGCAATCAAAGATGTTCAAATTTTAATAAATATGCTTAGTCATTTTTTTTTTCCCATTCAGAGCATAGGACAATATCAGTGATAGTCTGAGATAAATGGCAATCTCTGGTTTTCTCCTGGCCTTGTTTACTACACTTACCAGCTTCTGAATTCTTAACTTTTACTGGGATCTAGGTACTTGGATATGAGAATGGGTCACCCACCCCGTATGATTAGGTCAAGGGTGACATAGTTGATTTTCAATTGACTAATAGTATATGGCATTCAGGAATTAAAAATTTAATATAAAAAGCTTCATAAAAATACTCAAGCATGGAAATCCAAAACAAACACATGATAGAGGAATGGGAAGTCAGGAACCTTGTCTTATATAACTCTGATGTGAAACTGAATTTATGATGTAACAGCGTACTTATGTAATACTGTAATATATAATTATAAAATAATTAGACTACTACTGAGGAGATTGTACTGCATTTTAAATACAGAATTTCCTTTAAGATGCCTGTTCTAAATTGTTTTACAATTCATCGTATATTCAACAATGGTTTACAAAAAGAAACACGTTCACATTAAGTACATTTAGAAAATGCACAATGATTTAAAATAAAATCCAAATACAAAAATATTGTAAGTTTTAGAATATAGAAAGCAAGGTCATTTAAATTTTAGTTTCTCGTGCAAAATATTTTCTTTGTTGTATCATATTTTTATGCATTTTAGGATCAGTGGTAATTAACATGACTATTGAAGCAGATTAGATGGGAGAAAGGCGATCAGCATGTGTAGGCCAGGAGATTTGTGTCAATTTGATTCTCACAATTCTCCTAAGAGTAAAACATCATTAATCATCTTGTTTAATAGATGAAGAAATAGATTCGGAAAGGATGAGTCATTTGCCCAAGTTCACATAACGTGTAAGTGTTGGGACCAGGGCTTTAACCCAGTTCAGCCTGATTCTGTAAACTGCTCTATGATCTTCCTGTTAACCAGGTAGAATGATGCTTACTGGCAAGAAATATCCTGCATGTGCTTTCCAGAATATAAGGTACAGAATAGTATGCCCCACATACTATTGCTCTATCTCTTAGGGAGTGTGTGTGTGTGTGTGTGTGTGTGTGTTTCATATATTCAGTGAGAATGGCAAGAATAATATTTAGTTCTGCAAACCAATTCGTTTGATAAAAATTCTTGGGTGAAAATGTTAAAAACTTACCATATTTTAGATCAAAGGATAATTATAGTGAGAGATTAGTTTAGTCACATCAGAGGAAGTTCACTTCAAATATTTTTGTAGTGTCAGCAGCAATATTTTCCATTCACTAATGGGAATCCAAGCTTTCTTAAGAAACTTTACAAATATAAAATAGCATTACATCAAAGAAAAGAACAGTGTTTCTTTTGGTTTGATTGGATTTATAATTTACTTCTTCCATTGTAGGAGTAAAATTTAAATTGCCCTTCCTTCCTTCTTTCCTTCTCCCTCCCTCCCTCCCTCCCTCCCTCTCTTCCTCCTTTCTTCCCTCCCTTGCTTCCTTCCTATTCCTTCCTTCCTTTCTCTCTTTCTCTTTTTCTCTCTCTCTTTCTTCCCTTCTTCCTGTCTCCCTCTCTCTTCTCTCCTCTTCCCCTCTCTCCCTCTGTCCTCTCTCCCTCTCCCCTTTCTCCCTATTCTCTCCTCCTCCTTCTTCCTCCTCTCCCTCTTTCCCTGTCTCTCATTTCTTGACTGATTTTAGCTATCTATGCATTGTCCATTAATTCAGACGTGATCTACAAAAATATTCCACTGGGTTGTGATGGCATCCAGACTGAGAAAATAGTAATGTTTTTTTCTCTGCCACTCTCATTAAGATAATGGTTCAGAAGCATTGCTAGTGTCATGATTTGGGTAATAATTAGTGTCTATACATTTCTCCATATTTCTCAATTGTATCTTGGATCAAGTTAATATAACACAAACTATGTATTTGAACCATCACATTGTTTGGTCCTAATAGATATTAAAAACAATGTTGTTGCACGTTTGTCTTACAATGAGATGTATTACAAGAAACATTTGTATTAAAATAACCTCATTGTAAGACATTTTCTGCAATACCATTTCATATGCTATTTTAAGGACCCAAGGGAGAAATTTTCATATTATTGTGTGGAAGTGAAAACTTTTGCCTACAAAACAGATTTTTAAAAAATATTTTGGATTCTATCCATAAGGTAATTAGTGTATCTTGTTTATTTTTATGGATTCATGTAGTTATCAGTGGCTTCTTCTATGGCACCCACTCAAATGTTACCTTGGTACTATGCTCAAGTGTCAACTCGTACTATAGATATTTCTTGACTAGTCATATAAAGTAGTACCTCCACCCCCTTGGCCCCAGAATCACTTATCCCTCTTATTCTATTTTCTCTTTATTGTGTGTTTTATATGTATTTGTTTACTACCTGTCTTGCTCCACTGTATATAAGCTCCATGGACATTATCAATTTTTTCTCTACTTTCTACCCAGTGGGAAACACTGTTCCTGGGATGTGGTAGCAGATAATCAAATAAGTCAATGTATGTAAAGCATGTATGATTTTTTCTTTTTTTCTTCCTGACTGTAATCTTGTACCTAGCTCAGGTCACACTTCTAAAGCTATCAGTGTCTTCTTTCTCAACAGTTTTTTATTCTTCTGCGCTGTTGGTTACTACACTAGAATATCCATACCTCTATTGGATCAAATTGGAACTTTTGGGCCTTCTTCTTCTCTCTATGTGACATATTTTAGACAGTTTTCTGTGCCCACTTACTAGGCAATTTCCTTTAAAGAGGAAAAGCATCTGTTCTACAAATATTTTCAGATCACCTTTCTATCATTCCGAGTTGGTTTTCCTGCCTGGCAACCTACTCTTCTTGTTTCTATCCTCAGCTTTTTTGGGTGGTGACCTTTCTTTTTAGATCATTGCCTCTGACTCTTTATCCAGGACTTTTGATGGGACTTGGCTCACCAACACAGCTCTGTTCTAAATTTTAACCAGTGACTTGGGACCTAATCAGAAGTTTATCTGTTCCACCAGATTACCTTTCTGGGAGTATTTGCATACTGGAAAAAAAAAAAAAAAAGTCTTGTCTCATTACATTTATGTATATTCTTTGTGCTTATCCAAGACAACTTTCACACAGAAGATTCTACCTTCACAGCATTGCTGGTGATAACCCTTTCAGTTGTCATCTTTTACCCCTCCTATCAGACAATGCAGGGTATTTTTTTTTCTTTTTGTTTTAAATATACCCTGTATCTTCTTCCTTTGTCTCAGAAATATTGTCTCAGGATTCAGGAATCCAAATTACAAATCTTTATTCTACCAAACTAAATGACAGTGGCTATGAAGAATGTATATTAAGAAACACTGCACTATACGATCTCACAATAACAAAAGCTATTTATCTGCAATTAGTCATGAATTATAAATATACTGAAATATTTTAGAGGCTGCTCATTGGGATCTGACCCATAGCTTCCTTTAGTAAAGATTTATCCTACCTTATTCCTCTGGCCTGATGTTGCGCTTGTATTGACTAAGTTATTTCTCTTAGTGAAATTTAAGCTTTTCCTTTTTATTTAATTGTGCTTGCTTCAGCAAAGTTTCTTGAATGAGTGAATGAAACTGAGTGATAGAAGATGTCGTTAAAGTTTAGGACACGGTTATAATAGCTTGAGGACATTCTTTGGGCATGATTAAATTGATAATTCTGGCTTTATCACTTCCATGAGCGAAGCAGCAGAACTAATGAAGCACTCACCTGCTCAACTATGTATGTGAGCGGGACGTGCAACAGGAGTGACAATGTCTAACTCAATGGAATTCTATGTGGCATAAAGAACATATGAAATTTTACAGAGTTGCAGTTGCTTCTATATACTTTTACCTTATATCTGGAGCTAGAGTATTGTAAGAGTAAATTTTAATGAAGGAACTCTAATTTGACATTAAATTGTTAAAAATGGTGTTTTGGGAATTATATGAAATTATTTTTTTAAGTGAATTTGAGTTCTATAAAGGTACAAAAACCAAGACAGTGTGGTATCAGTGAAACAATAGGCAACCAGCTCAATGGAACAGAGTAGTGAGTCCAAAAATCGATCCACATAAACATAGTCAACTGAACTTTGACAAAGGATCAAAGGCAATATGATGGGTTATTTGCAACAAATGGTGCTCAAACAACTGGACATCCACATACAGAAAAATGGATCTAGACACAGACTTTACACTCTTCACACAAAAAAATGAACTTAAAATGAATTACAGGCCTAAGTGTAAAACACAAACTATAAAACTCCTAGAAGATACTGTAAGGGAGGAAGAAATTTTCCTCTTTCCTTCAAAATTCTTTCAGACTGGTCTATTAATTCAATCTACAGGAGACAGATTAACAAGAGAAAATAACCAAATTTAATCATGGGGTGTGATCAAAATCTATGGTGAATGCTGCTGCTGAGTGCCATCTAATGAAAAAGCAGGCATCTTCAATATGGGAAGCAGTGCATCAAACCTTAGCAACAGTGTGTGACAAGTTTCAATTTGCTTGGTGCAGTCAGTCAAGTGTAGGTTATGGTTGAGAGAAGGTGTGTTTTAAAGTACACTGTAAATGATGGATAATGAATAACGCATTAACACGCAATGGGCAAACGGTGTCATCCTCCATCATGACAACGCACCGTGTCACACGTTGCGTCTAGTATATGACAATTTCTGTCAAATAAAAACATTATGGAGTGTTCTAATCCACGTTATTCACCAGATCTGGCTCTTCTTCAAGGTCAAAATGATTCAGGACATCAAGGCAGCCACGACAGCACAACTAAAGACACTCATGAAAGAGAACTTCTGGAACTGCTTCAGAAAGTGGCAAGAATGATGGGAGAAGTGTGTTCAAAGTGAGGGGGAGTGTTTTAAAGGAGGTTAATGGCAATGTGACTTTTACCTTTTTTTTTTTTTTTAATTTAAGCAGTCACGTATTTTTTTATCACACCTCGTGCATATGTATGTGTGGGAACCCTCTCATACATGACAAAATTAGAAACTCCCACATGCATGAAACATTCAGAAATGGGAAAATGAGGTATATATGACTTTCTGAGCTAAGGATGAGGTAAGATACCTTGAAGCTTAGGAGGAAGGAAGATCATTCACAGGATGATAAGAAGAGCATGATTAGTAATTAGAAGTGGGCCCTGCCCTATAGATAGGTCACACAAAGTTATTTCTGGTGATGAATGTTATTATGGGCCTGGACCCTAATTTAAATTCTTTAAGGGAGCGTTAAAAGTTTCTCCTGAGCCTAGACGGTCTCAATTGCCTTCAGCTCAAAATAATTCACATGCCAGTGGCACATCCTGGGGAGGCCGGGCTTGAACCCCATCAACAATGTAGGAGAAAACCTAGAAGACCTTGGGTATGGCAGTGACTTTTTAGATATAACACCAAAGGCATGATCCATGAAAGAAATAATTGATATGCTGGTCTTCGTTAAAATTTAAAACTTCTGCTCTGCAAAAGATAATTTCAAGAGAATTGGAAGACAAACACAGACTGGAAGAAACTATTTGCAAAAGACTCTGCTGGTAAAGAATTATTATCCCAAATATACAAAAACGTCTTAAAACTTGACAATAAGAAAATAAACAAGCCAATTAAAAACTGAGAAAAGACTTTAACAGACATCTCACCAAAGAAGATACACAGATGATAAATAGCAATATGAAAAGATGTTTCACATCATATTTTATCAGGGAAATGGACATTAAAACAATGAGATATCACCAAACACCTATTGGAATGGCCCAAATGTATAGCACTGATGACACCAAATGCTAGTAAGAATGTGTAACAAAAGTAATTCTCATTCATTGCTGGTGGGAATGTAAAATGGTACAACCACTTTGGAAGACAATTTGGCTGTTTCTTATAAAACTAAACATACTGTTACTATATAGTCCAGCAATCACACTCCTTGGTATTTACTCAAAAGAATTGAAAACTTACGTCCACACAAGAAGTTGGATGTTTATAACAGTGTTATTTATAATTGTCCAAACTTAGAAGCAACCAAGATGTCCTTCAGGAGTTGAGTGGATAAACTGTAATACATCCAGACAACGGAATACCACTCAATACTAAAAGAGAAATGGGCTACCAAGCCATGAAAAGACATGGAGGAACCTTAAATGCATATTATTAAGTGAAAGAAACCAATATGCAAAGGCTATGTATTATATGATTCCAACTATATCACAGTCTACACGAGGCAAAACTATGGAGATAACAAAAGATCAGTGGTTGCCAGGAGTTTCAGAGGGTAGATGGGGAGGCATGAGTAGGTGAAACAGAAAAGATTTTAGAGCAATGAAAAATCTCTGTGTGATACCATGATGATGGATACATGCCATTATACATTTGCTCAAGTTCATAGACTGTACAAGAGGAAGAGTGAACTGTAATATAAACTGCATATTTTGAGTTTTTATACTGTGTCGGTGTAGGTTCATCAGTTGTAATAAATGTACCACTATGGTGGGGGGTGTTGACAATGGGGGAGGATATGCAAGTGTGGGGGCAGGAAAATCTTCATACCTTCCCCTCAATTTATCTGTGAAACTTAAACTGCTCTAAAAAATAAATTCTTAAAAATGTCATTTTGTGGATAACAATAGTAAAATTATGTATAGCAAAGCAGAGATATAAAGACAAAACAACACCTAAGATTTTTTTCAGAAGACAAGTTGTTAATGAGTTTCAAAGCAATGTTAAAGAAAAAAAAATATGAGTTAGATGGAAAAGGAAAAGGAATGACAAGATAGGAACTGGGAGGGAAAAATGTAATTGTTATTAAATGTAGCACATTATGAATTCAACACTTCATAATCAAATTTACTTCATTTATTGACTTGTGTGATAGAACTTAAAATTTTTTAAATGAGGGAAAGAGATGAAAACTCAGGAAAGCAGGACAGAAGAAAAGAAAAGGGATTACAACACTTACTAAGAGCAAACACCTGCCAGAAACTATTCTCTGAGTTACATAAGGTGTATCATATTTAATTCTTTCAACCATGTTGTATAACAATTTATTTTATTGGTGGAGACTCAGGGTCAGTATAGCACCCTTTTTTCGATATTTGTGGCCTCTCTGGATTAATTAAAGGTATGTAGCATCCTAACCATTTTAAGTGTCTAGTGGGACAAGTTCATTCATTACTTGCCCAAATAAAAGGGGCACAGAATTCATCATTCTGTCCTAGATTCTCTTCGTTTATCACTCCCCGTGCACTACTTGGATGAGTTAATCTATGTCCAAAACTCTAAGCACTATGTATGTACGTATGAAACTAACTTAGACATCTCTCCTGAAATCCAGAAGTGTATTTTCAGCTGCCTACGGACCATCTTTTTGTCTCCCAGATACTTAAACCCAATACTTCCTAATTCACTATCATTACCTTCCTCTCTCTACCCTCTTGTCCTTCACTGTTCTCCATTCGAGTACATGGAGCCACCATCATCTCATTGTTAAAGTTAGAATGGGAACCTCTTTCTTGATTGTTCCCTCTGCCTTATAATCAAGTCTAATAAACTATAAATTCTTATCCATTCCTCACCCTACATGTGTCTCAAACAACAATTTTCTCTTGACTCTCACTATCATTTTCCTTTTTCATATCAATCTCTTACTTAAAACACTTGAAAATCCTGGTTGGAAATTCTAATTTCCTTCTTATATTGACACCATTGTTTCTTTTCCCCTTTTATGTTGCTTTCAAAAGAGTCTTTCTAAGATAGCAATCTGATCTTTTTAGTCACCTGTATAAAACCCATCGATAGCTACTCATTTATCTCAGAATGAAGCCTATATTTTTCAACGTTCATTTTCTTAAAAAATGAGATAATTGTTAGATTCACTTGCAGTTGCAAGAAATCATACAGGGAGATCTTATATACCTTTTACCCAGTTTCCTCCAATAGAAATTTGCTGTATAACTGTAACTCACCATCACAATCATGAAATCAACAATGTTAGATTGTTGATTTATACATATAAAAGTTTATCAAGCCCTTCATAATGTGGCTTCTGCTTAACACCTCCAGCACTATCTTCCACTAAGCCAACTCTCATTTATTTGAGCATGACAAGTAATAATCACACCCTACATTTAAAGATTGTTTTACAACTTTGAAAAAGCTTTCACATCTGTGATCTTATTAGATTCTTAAAGGAACTCTATTACATATGAAAAGTATCCATCACTATAGCCATCGTTTCCTAGATGAGCAATGCATGCAAAATACGTTGTTTAATTTTGGGTCTCAAACTGAATCAGTGATACTTGAGCGGAGTGGTGAAATATAAAGAACTACATGTTTACTATGTACCCCCAACTGTGCTTGCATTACATTATCTAATTCGCCAAGTTGCCCTATGAAGGAATCACCCTATAATGAATTATATCATCTTACCTGTAAAACCACTCATTTTATAATGAGGCTTAGTGAGATTATATAATTTACATAAGATACCATTGCTATTAACTGATGGATTCTCCCTTTGCCACCATCTGCATTTCATACTCCAGGAAAGCTTTAGTCCACTTATGAATCTCTTGGAGAAGAGTAGAATTATTCCTTGCAAGTGATGTAAGAAGTTAATTCTCTTTACAAAAAAAAAAAAAAAATATTCTTTTTGAACATCTAAGACAATAATTAAGAACCTGAAATTTGAACAAGTTGGTTGTTTTATAAGCCTCCTTGGTGTTTTGTCCCAGTTGTACACATGGTCATTTAGAGTAAATATAAGTACCTGAGACCAATTTAAGTTTAAGGCCTCCTTTTTACTCTCATGGAGAGATGCTCCTAAAGTTCCCATCTGCTTAGTAAAAAATGGTTTTAAGAGAGCAAGGATACACCAAATCATCAAATAAAAAGGTAAGCTGTGGATTCTCTCCTTCTAACTATAGTTTTACTTCCACAAACTCCTGCAACAGGGTTGTAAAACTGCTTACTTAGATGGGAACTGTGTAGGTGGCAGGTGGCGTTTTCTTGGCACAGCACAGAGCGGATTAACAGAGCTAGTTAATGGGGGTGGCAACAAAGAAGGAGAAAGAGTTTTCTCAGTATCCTTCCCTCCGCCACAGCTGCTATAGTGCACAGTTGGCTGACAGAGGGGATCTCTTTGATCTATTAGCAGGTGAAAAAAAATGGAGGTCTCTTGGGACTCCATTAAAACTTACAGTTAAATCACAAACGGTGACAACCATCCCAATCCCCGTCTGAAAATTGTATGGCTTTCAGACTTATTTGCAATAAGATGAAGATCTCTTTTGCCTGCTACCTAGTGCTGAAGTAGAAATTAAATATGACGACCTATGAAAGTAATAATACTAATCTCATATTTTGTACCATACTTCCATTGCTTTAAACAAACTTGATCGATAATAGTCACAAACTGGACCTCCTAGGATTACATCTGGGTTCTAGACGTGTTCTGTTTGTTCCAGATAGAATTTTAAAAATAATGAATGAATTATCACTATTTAAAAATAAGGAGACTTCATGTAAAAATCTCGATAAATCACAAAGCTCCGTCCCCCATTACTGCCAAGCACCAACATACTGGAGCTGAAAAAATGGAGCAAACACTCTCTGGAGAGCATCTCATGTGACTTTTGTATTCAGACCAATTTTTAATGTTAAATTAGAGAATATACGATCAATTACAAGCTACCTTTATTACCAAAGAACATGTCAGGCTAGACTAAACTCATTTTTGTTTTGGAGAATACTAAAGAGTCTCTAGAGTTCAGTCAGGAATTATGTACTTATTTAGTATATTTTCTAGAACTCAAAGAGACATTAGGTATCCAGTAATTTGTAAAATGTGGCCCACAGAACCCCTGGTATTATTTATGGAAATAGCTCTGTCTCAGTAAACCCCTAACACGTATTTTTAAGGACTTTTTAAAACATAATCAACTTGGTTTGTACAGGAGGAATCACAAGCCAGAAAATAAAGACATTTGCCCTCAATCATCTGGTTTGTAAGGAATTTGTGTACAGAGATTGGATTCTGTCTTATAACCAGGAATCAGGAACATTTTATGTTCACTTGGGACAAGTCCTCTGAGGCTATATCCTCCAGCTAGACTTCAGGAGCTTGGGCTGATGGGGTAATGGCTCTCAGTTGGAAGCATGGAGCCTTGATTATTTTGCATACTCCTAAATCATTCAGGAACACAGACGTTTGGAGGTGGGTGGGGAAGTCTGTGAAACCACACCTCAACCCCATGCCCAAAGCATACACAGGTGTCTCTGTTGAATATTCCTCTTCTTCTATCCCCTCCATGAAGACTACTAAAAGTTTCCCCATTCATTTAAGACTATTAAAAGTTTCCCCCAATAACACTGCTTTTCAGCATTTCTTGACACCTGCAGCTAAACTACCTTTAAAACATAGTGGCCCAAATAATTTCCCCAAGTTCCCTGCTGGGGAAGCAATGTAGTGAAAAGGAGATGTATTTGGACGTAAAATGACTAATATTCAGATTAATCTACTAGTAGTGCAAATTTAATCACATTATTTAAGCTCACTGAGCTTCAGTTTCATCATGCTTAACATGGAAATGATGCTACATACTCTCTGTATATGAAGCTTTAGAATTAAACACTGAAAGTATCTAACAAAGTACCTGACAAATAAAGGTTAACAAACATCATCCCCTCTCCCCAAGTGATCAGCTAATCAATTTGAAATATCCTTCTCAAATGACATTTAAATTTTACTAGTGGCCTTTAGTGCCTTAAGTCACAGTACAGAGAGATAATTTTAATTTCATGCGGGGAGGGGGGGGGAAACACACACACACACACAAACAGCATTTTGTTTTCTCTGAAATTGTACCTGAACAGAGATTTAACTTCAACTATTTAGCAATATATGCGTAACAACACCTTCCCTCTCCCTTCCCTTTTAGTTTGAATAAAATCAAACTATTTCTTTCGGTCTCTAATTGTCTATAGGACATATTGAAAGCAGTTGCCGAATATGTTGTTGGATTCTTTCCTTTTCCTCATATCAAGTTACTTTTAGAGAGCAGGTAGAGCCACCCACCCAGGCAGCTCAGAGAAGCTATTGATGTTTGAAAACTTTTTTCCCAAGGAAATTCAACCCAACTGTCTAAGGAGTAGCTTAAAACATTTGGTACCTTGCTCTGTCCCTTTTCTTTGGGGTCATTCTAGCAGAGCCCTAGTATTAGGGCTGCTCATAAGACATGTGCCCTAGAAAGTAAATGTGAACTAAATAAAAACACAGCAGCAGGGAATAAAGCTTCATTTGTGTTCCATTGAAACGTTAAAAGAAAAGCCAGCGTAGTCAGGAATCCCCAACTGCTGATCACAATGGATAAAATAAAATTCATGGTCCAAATGAAAAGCATCTCATTCCCAGGGACATACTTCTCATAGCCTTGCATTCTGAACAGTTACTAAATCCGGAGCCTCCTACTTTCTTTCTTCTCTCTGTCTTCTAGAGGTAACAGAGTGCTCCAAATAAAACCCTAGTTGGCCTGCTCTGGCTTAAGTGGGCCATCTGCCTGGCTCCTAAGACAGTGCCTTGGGACTCGGTTCTCTTCTGGGAGCATAGCTAGGATCCTTAATTTGTCTTGCATTTACTGAATGCTAAAATATATATACTCATTTCATTTTAAAGACTTTTTTCCCTCAAAGAAAGAGTTTTTTTAAAAGTCGAGCCTTTTTGAAGGCATTTGTGCTTTTCTATTGGCAATGTAGAGCAAAATCATTTTTTTAAAAACAAACAAACAAGCAAAACAAACAAGAGATATGAAATGCCTAAACAAGAAGTCCTCTTTATATTTGTGAATAAAGCAGAATACATAAGAACACATTTAGCTTGGAATGGAATTTGTATGCATTAGGGAAATGGGTTTATAATGTGTTCATCTCCTTAGTAAACACATTGTACTGCCAAAATGAATATTGTGATATCAGTGTCTGCCTTCCACTACTGGAGTCAGTATTTTAAAATAATCAGTTTCACTGTATGTTGTTTTGACTGAGTTATGTCTAATCTCTCTTTCCTTCCAAAGTCATTAATATTGCCCAAGAAATCGTGGGGCATTCTGCAGAGTGTACCTGCAGACATTCTTTTTATGTCCTATCAAATGTTGAATACTTGCAAATTTTAGAGGGCAAGAGCTCACTTTTTCATGAATTGAAACTTGAATAGAACTGTACTATTCACTGTCTATAAAACTTGCTCTGGCTTAAGGAGAGTCATGGAATTAGAGATACCACTTATTAAGAGTAGACTATATTTCAGACATAGTTCTGGGTACTTTGCATAAGTTAACTCATTATGTCTTCTGCTTTAGCACAATAGGACATAGGTCAGACTCAGATAATTGTGATAGTTCTAGATTAGTTTGGCTTATATATATTTTTTATAACCTCTGGGTAGTCAGAGGTTGTCACACCTTCTCTGTGTCTCTTAAAAGATTGGCGTATGTGTGTCCCTTTCGTGATAGGGATATCACTGTGATCAGCTAATTCTCACTATATGTTCATATTCTGATGAAGAAATCATTTCTCTCTAACCTGCTTTCCATGAAGCTGCACCTACATGGAGAGATTGTGCCGGCCAAATATGTCCAGGCAGGACTTTGCACATCAGGCTCTGTGAACACAGAGGGTGTGGCTTCGTCCCTGAGAGACAGGAATACATTCAGCCACTTGAGAAAATGAGTCTGTGTGGCATTTGGGAAACTAGAGAACTACCAAATTCCCCTCAATGTCAGGGAGCTACTATATAATGAGTATATAATATTCTCTGTATTTTGATTAATAACAGTCATAATTATACATATTTTAAGTTATACCTAGAATTCCCTTTAGGTATTTGGCCAAATTGGTGCTTTTTCATTTGAACCATGTGGTTTTAGATTGTACTGTCAATTGGTGGCAAACTACCTAAACCGCAGATTCAGTGTTTTGAAGAGGAAATGGAATGCTTTTTGTGTTTTCAATTGATAAACCGGAAGTTGTGCATTGAGAGCAACTTCTGTTCTTATAGGAGGTGATAAAATGTAGAGAACTAGAAGGTAGTACTTAGGAGGAGAACTTAGAGTTTCCTATTATTGGGCTTTTATTTGTAAAATAAAATGTTTCTCTGATTGAAATTCTGTAAGTCATACTCATGTTTGGAGATGTACAATTTCCATACCTTCTTCCAAACAGTTTTTGAAATGTACACTTTCTACCACCAAGGGAACAAATGTATTCCCTGTACTCCACCTGCTCTTCCATATGCTAGTTTTCATGTGTAAAAAAAAAAAAAAAAGTTGGTGTTTGTTTATTCTTTTGGAGAAATTATAATTAATGGAGAGATGAATTGCTTGTATTTCACATGGATTTAATCAGAAAATTAGAGACCCACAGGAATTTGACAAGGAGAAAACCTTAAGAAGGAGAAGAAAAGACTGCCCTAGTCACAATGCCAAATGCAAGTCTTAGAGTTCCATTCTAGTGAGAATTCCGTGGAGAATGACAGAATTTCACAAACACAAATGCAAGAACAAAAGATAAGAGAATTAGTCTATTGTCCTATAAAAGTCAGGGATCTTGTCACTGGTGTCATTTTAATTGATTCATAAAATATTTCCACCCTTTGTAGCTGTTTTACTAACTGTATTTTAAGTGACCAAATGAATGATATTGAGCACTGGATGCTGTTTTCCTACCTTTGGGGATAAACTGGAGACAATAAAAGTACAAAACTAATTGGTAGAAATCTATCACAATGACGTTTAAAAAATAAACCAAGTAGCTGTGTTTTGTTTTGTTTTTTTCAGTCACAAATATACCCTCCAATACTCCATTTTATTTTCCATGTGATCATTCCAGAGTACAGTTAAATTTTTCTCTTTAGTAGAATTTTACTTATTTTCAGTCTTTGTCATTTCTTATCTCTAATTAAGTATGCTGCAGAACTGATTAAATAACTAATAAAAGAATCTGCAATTATTAGCATTTTTCTTCCATGGTAGATACCAGTTTTTGCTTCTTGTTAGAAAAAAAAAAAAGAGTTTTAGATGAAATTCTTGTTTTAGAAGCTTTCAGTCTAACAGAGGGATAGTATAAATCATTAAGAAACCATCATGATTTCATTCTCTAGCATTTAACTTAATGTTTACTTATGAAATATGGCTGTATTCCATGATAACATCATAGCCAGCAATGGAAACTTGAGGCTTTGGATTTCTCATCTGATTTTGCTTTTCAAATTCTAAATGTTTTGGATAAGAAAGAGAAGGAATGACTATGTTAAAATCAAATTAAAATGGAAATATGGGAGTTCCATTATCTTTTCTCACTCCATCATTAGCTATCTTTAACTCAATTACTCCAGGCAGTGACAGAGGGTTGCTTTCAAATCTGTCAAATGTCGTACTGTCTTGAGAAAAGATGCTTCTAAATTTATACAAGGAGATTTTTTATTCCATAGTCTTGAATATATTTGGAAACTAAAAACACTAGTATAAATTATGTTATTTTAATATTAATTATTTCTCCACTAAATACTTTGAGTGAAGGATTTGATTGCTTTAGACATAAAGTACCACCTGTTTGTGTAAAAGTCTTAAAGCTGGTGCTCGTGATGGTTCCTTTGCCATTGTAGTTAGTTCTCTGTCAAGATTCATATATAATTTTTATCATCTGGGTGATTACTGTGTGGTTAATGTACTCTCATCATCTTGAGAACAAGCCTAGGATGTAGAGACATGGAGGAACAGTATTTACCTGAGGGATGTCATCGTAACTCTGTTATTTACTTGAGTAAGAAGAGTTTTGCTCACAATAGAAGATGAGAACTTAATAAAGTAATGGCCACCTCGCAGAGTTGGCATTGTCTCAGATGTACAGACGAGGCACTGTTTTATATATATATATATATATATATTTGTTAATTTGATTTGTCTGTTTTTTTCTCACTAGAAAAAAACTGCTAATATGAGGATTTCAAAAGCTTATAGGCAAATGGTAGGAAAATTAATAAAATAATTATAGAGACTTGCTGGAAAGGAAGATTCTTAAAATGTCCAACTCTTCCTTGATATTCACTATAAGAAAAATTTATCAGAGAATATTAGGATAATCAATATAATCAATAGCAAGGAATATGGCTGAATAGCAAGGAAATTTAATGAGATCGACTAATTCAATCAATCATCAAGGGGATAGTGTGTGTGTGTGTGTGCGCGCGCGCGCGTGTGCGAGAGAGAGAGAGAGAGAGAGAGAGAGAGAGAGAGAGAGAGAGAGAGAGAAAACAGATATAGAGAAAAATGTAGAGAGGTTAACTCCTATCAACCTCCATAGTAATGGGAGATCAAACAGCGTCCTTAGTTTCTCAGAGCATCCCGGTGACTGGTACTCATCTATTTCATGAGAGACCAAGCTTTATCGACCCTGTTTTCCCAGAGATGATTCTGTATCTATTCATATTTCATCTTATGCTCAATCAAGTAAATATAAATAGAATCTTGAAAAATCCAGATAGAATGTATTTTCCTTCATAATCAAATAAGAAGTATTGCCAATATAGTTTTCTAGTTATAATAACATTCTATAGTTTTTAATATGTTACTATTGGGGGAGGCTTTATGAAAGGTATGTAGGAACTCTGTGTTAGTTTTACATTTTCTTATGAGTCCATAAATAGCTCAAAATAAAAAAGTGTAAAAAAGTAACTTAGCACTTAGCTCTGAGTTTCTTATACTGTTCTCCAATAAAAGAGTCCAGGACTCCTTAGATAAATTGCTGGTTCTAGGACTGAGGCAAGAAATAAACAAGATGATCTGCCACATGTTGTAGTGTCAGAAAGTGGGTAAATGCTCAGAAAGTTTCACAGTGAGAGGGAGATGCAAAATGGACACAGAAGTCCACTGAAAAGAACTCTCACTGCCCAGAACTGGGACACATTGAGCAATAGTATTGGTTTATAACCCGAAGTGTAAATTAAATATCCATGAGTACACACTGATAGAAATAAATGACTGAATAAAAGAAGGGATAACAGAAAAATCTCCTATGCCAAAGAATTCCAAATAATATATGTAGATACTTTACCCTCATGGGGTGGAGCATAATTTCTTCCTCTTCCAGTGTGGGCTGCTCACATTTATTTCCTTCAAAACAGTCTAAAAAGGGAGGAAGAAGAATAACTCTATAGTGGAGAATTCTAACAGATGTGACTGTCCCCAGGTGCTCGATGTTAAAAGCAAGAGTTATAAGTCATGTTCCCGTATGTATCCTTGATATGATGTGATGAAAATGGCACTCTACTGCTGTAGCCTTCCTCTCAAAAACCCATGAGAGTAGCATTCATTCATCAGAGTAACATCAGATAAATCCAAACTGAAAGACATACTGCAAAATATTTGACCAGTAATTGTCAAAACTGTCAAGGTCAACAAAAACAAGGAAAGCCTGAGGCATTATCACAGCCCAGGGGAGCCTAAGGTGACAGGATGACTAAATGTACTGTGGCACCCTGGATGGGATCCTGGAAGATAAAATGGACATTAGGTTAAAATAAGAAAACATAACTGTAGACTTTAGTGTATAATAATGTCATAATATTGTTTCATTAATTGTGATAAATGTACCACACTGGTATAAGATGTTAATTATAAGAAAAAATTGGGTGTGTGTTATATCTCTGTACTATTTTTCTATAATTTTTCTATAATTTTACAACTATTCTAAAATTTAAAGTTTACTAAAAGAAAGTAAAACACTGTAGTGATAGTTTTCACCTAGGTTAATTCATAAGTTAATTTTATAGCCCTATAGTTTGAATAAACCAAACTATCTCCATTTAGACTTTACACACACACATGCACACATACACATACACACACAAAATTTTGTGTAAAATTTGTTAGGGAACAACCTTGACTATTATTGTGATCTGTCTGCTTTGTGCTAATATGACATTTACATTTTTGTAACTTTACTATACATTTTATTACCTGTTTGTGTACCACAGTTTTCTCATTTATAAAATCAGGATATTAATATCTGCTTACTGTATTACTGTAAGACTACAATGAAATTATATGCATAGCACACTAGCTGACATTCAGGACACAGAATAAATTTTACATGAGTATCTAAGTTTAATTTTCCTGTAGGTGGGTTACATATCACAATTAAAATGCATGTTCTCTAGAAAAGCTGGTATTAAATTAATAATATACCTATAAATATAAATTTAATAATTTATTGATAGTATTATTTTTAATTTGGTTTTGTGTTTAGTAAATAAACAGTATATACGCATATTCATATATATTTTCTTATGTATTAAAATGTGTTTTTTATTATTCATATGAAATATTTGTTTCTATTTTATCTTCTGATTGGGTTATTAATTATTTGATTTTTAAAATATATTTCATTGATACTGATCTGATCATATTTTTGGGTTTTTCATTATAGAAAATTTCAGATGATTCTCTGGTTTTTCTAATTTTATAATTGTATCATCTGCAAATGATGATAGTTGGTACTCATTTTCCTTAAAAATTATCCCTTCTTTTATATCAGGTCTTCTTACATCGGCCCACATTTCCAGAATAATACCTAATAATATCATTGACTACTTGTGTTTTTGCTTTATTTTTTATTCTAACTACAATGAATATAGGATTTAAACATAAATACCTTTTTTGTGTGTGTCAATCTGGGTTCTTGACTGCCAGCAATAGAAACTAACCCTGGGTAACTTAAATAGGAAAAGAATGTATTGGGGATCTCTTGGGTAGTGAACAAATCAATGTAGGAACAACAGCCAGAATTGCATTGAGAGTAGACCCCTGTCAACAGGGTTACTTGCAGCACTGCATTGATTGCCCCCAATGCCGAACACACTCTCTCTGAATCATGTGTAAATGGTGCACTTCAGTTGCTTGACCATGGGACCAGCCATTTTTATAGTATCTATTTGTCACCCTCCAATTAAATTCTTCACACTTAGCCTTTTAAAAGAGTAGATTTCATTACCTAAAGCCCTAATCAGTAGAGTAGGAATTTGTGAGGAATTTCCAGGAAATGCTGAATTTGTATTATAAAATGGAAAAAGAGGGCATATGCTTTTAGGCGCTATAATTCTCTTGAATGAATTGAAAATTTAAATGTTCTGTATAAACTCGAATATAACGGGGTACATTTCTGTCTCCTGGACCCAGTCTATCCATCACTGTGCTTAGAATGGTTCTAGGCAGAATGTCTTATCTCTTTACCATGAGCATGAAATCATTCACTTGTCTAACTCTGATCTCTGGCAGTTCACAGGCTGTAGGCATTGCTGGCACTTCCCTCTAGTTGAGGCAACATAAAACCAAAGAGCCAATTTCTCATGTTTGGTATGGTCTGAGAAAAGGGTCCAACTGACCATACTAACTCTGAGAAACCAGGTCATGCCCTCACCATCTTCATCACTTAGTCTAACCCTATCATCCCATTTCAACTTTAGTATGCAAATTAACCTGGTGGCTTCTTGTTAGTCTCTGGTATTTGGAAAGGAATCCTCCAGTTCCAGATAGCACTGATTGTCTCTAAGCAAAATATCTGGTGAGGGTTGGAGGAAAGGAGAGGAAAAAAACAAACCCAAAATGCTGTTGATGTTCTTCGGCATAATATTGTATTTAGATGCTTGTCTCAGGATCCAAAGAAAATTACAACAGGTCTTTGTAATTCTCCCATCTCCTGCAATAGGTACCCTAGAAATTATTATGACTCTTTTGAATATTGGTATTTAATTGGCAAATCACTCCTAGATGTTGCAGCAGATTTAAAAGACTCAGATATTACCACCATCAATCAATACTGAAAAGTAAATAATTTGTTGAGGGGCAGAAACTGGGGAATGCTTCTAAGTATGCACTTACTGATCAAAATATTCTTAGAGTGGAACTATCAGAAAGAGCTCTACTTTCTTATACCCTCTTCACTTCTTCATTCCTGCCTCTGACTTTTTGCCAGATAATTATCCATTCTATATTTGTCTTCCTTTTTTTTTTTTAATGTCACTCATGGAAAGGGTGTGACATTAAAAATGATTATATTTTTCTTCATATTAATATCACTATATATGTATTTGTCTGTGTATGTGTGTGTATCTGTGAAGCTTTCTCTTAGGAATTTCATTATTTCACTGCTATAAACTTTTCATTTTTTCCTGATATTTTATAGTTCATAAAACACTAACACTTGTATATTTATTTTGTCACTTCATGTTGCTGAATACAGTGAATAGATTTACAATTTTTTTTCTTTAAATCCATTTTCTTTTAATTATCAGCTTGATAATAAGTATTCTACAAATAATTATGTTACTTTGTAATGTTTAAATCTTATACTTTTTTATCTTATTGAATTGTCCAGAACTACCCCTAGATTTGTGAAATAGTGGTGATTATATTATGTATTCTCTTCTTTTCTTTCATATCAATGTAAATGCTTCTAGTTAATTTCACTGTGAAATACAATACTGCTATTTGTTCAAAACACTGTTTATATTAGCTTTTCACACTTTTGCATTCTTATAGCACTCTGGTAGCTCCCAGTATCTCTTACACTACCTCTAATATTCTCTTTTAACTTTTATTCTCTGATTTTGTTTCTGTCTTTGAGGTCTATGAGAATAGAGTCTACATCACTCCAGATAATCATAATTTTATCAGCAACTTATATGGTTATATTCGTTGACTGACACAATTAATAAAGAAACCTAGTAAATAAAATATGATTCATTCATTCATTTTACTCTTGCAAAGGATTAATCTTAACTGGGTTCACAGCCTGTATGTGTAGTAGCTAGGATAAAATATCCCAGAGATTGGTTAAATCTTTGTCGATATCCTTTGTTTTCAGGACTTTTGTTGTTAAGACTCTATACAGTGTTTCATTAGGCATTTCAAAAGGAAGTTGAGAGAGGACAACTAGCTCTGCACCACCGCAAACTAAAAACTTTAAAACTTTGTAACTATGTGTGTTGATGCATGTTAACTGGACTTATTGTGGTGATTATTTTGCAATATATACAAATATCGAATCATTATACTATACACCTGACTAATGTAATGTTATGTCAATTATACCTCAATTAAAAAAAAAAACACACAAAAAAACACCTTTTCTGTATGGGAAAAGTAAACATGAAAGAAAACAAAAGCCTACACAAATAGTACTTCTTTTTAGTTCTTCTCATGATTTATCTTACCAAAGATAAATTGATATAACCAAATTTGTGCTTAAAATCTTTGATTTTCTTCCTAATATATTTGGAATATGTTCTGAGTATTGACTATTATGTGCTTGTGACTAGACTAAATGCCACACGTGCAAGGTTATATATAAATAAATCCTTGCCCTTATTGTGTGTCCACTATAATAGACTTAGGGAATGAGTTCTTAAATATTAATAATATAGAACAAGTTAGCCTGTGATATAACTTGTATGTACACGCTGTTCTGTTCTTTGCAATATTGAACTCTTAAACACTATTAGATGTTTTACTTTTTTCCTCCAAGTTTGAGGCCCTTTGTTTGGTGATTCTTAAAATTTCACGTAGAGCATATTGCTTATTGGTCCTAAAATGTCATATCTCATTGACAGCATAATATAGCCCAGGTCTAAATTAAATAGTAGTGTTCGAAACTGTTACTGAATAGTGACATGCCCTACATCTTTCTTCTTCACCTTTTGTGCATTAATAAAATATCCTGTCTCCATGGCACTTTTACTTTCATAGTTTTCTCTTCTTTTAGCTCCTTAGGGCACTTTTCCACACCACCTCAAGTTTCCAAATAGAATTGCATGATTTCGGCATAATAACACCTGACAGCGGTAGAGAAACAGTCTTTCGTAAAGAATTGATGGATTTTTCAGAATGCTATCTGGGATGCCACCTC
Source organism: Rhinolophus sinicus (assembly GCF_036562045.2). Lineage (NCBI taxonomy): Eukaryota > Metazoa > Chordata > Mammalia > Chiroptera > Rhinolophidae > Rhinolophus > Rhinolophus sinicus. Next base: position 146,934,336 of record NC_133756.1, read on the forward strand.
TGCCCACATCACTGATTCATGAGTTCATCTTTGGCAAGACAGCCACAGAATTACTTTTCTACAGAGAACAGATAACTTCTTGGGGGAGAAGAGGGTCAGCCTGTCACTAGGTGAATATCATACCGCATAAAGCCCAAATGTTCCAATGCTGTAAGAAGCCATCAAACATTTTACAAAAGGAGATTCTTGCTGCTTGAATTCCATCAGGCAGCAATTTTTACTCTGATTACCGAAAGTTGCTTCGTCTGTCTCTCAGCCTTCCCCTCCTGTGTCTCATCGCTTTACCTCTAAGGGGGATTTGATGTTCTGTCAAATTCCCCATTATTTATGTCACTGTTATGTGCAGATAGGATCTTAAAATCAACCAAAAATCTGGACAACAAGAACCATGTCAATCTGTCTTTGCCTTTTTGCAGAATTTCCTAACATAAAACCTTCCAGCGATTGATGACATTAGAACAGATTCACGTCTCTGTGTCTGTGTCTCATACTTTCATAAACCTTATTTAAGCTCCTTTTAAAAACAATTTTTCTTTTGTTTAGAATTTGAGTCACAGGTGGCAAAAATCCTTCCTGACATTAGTATTTCTACTAATTTTGACACATGTCAACTCATTTGTGATCTCTAAATAAACTACTGAGAGTAATGGGTTATTACTATGTGGTAAGATATATATATACACATATGTATATGTATATATGTATGTATGTATGTATGTGTATGTATGTGTGTGTGTGTATATATATATATATATAATATGTAATAAAATGGAGAAGTTTGTTATTTTCTGTATAGACGGAGAATATCTTGGCCCATCTAGAAAACAATTATTAAAGAATTAGAATGGATGCTACTCAATGGGCTCCTTCTAGGAACTTGCTACTAAAAAGGGAAGTCCGAGGAAGTCTGAGGGAGCTTCTTAGAAATGAAGAATTTTGGGTCCTATCTTAGACCCACTGAATAAAAATCAACATTTTACTGAAGTCTCCAGGTGACTTGAATTCATATTAACATTAGAGAAATACTGTTCTAGAAACCATAATAAAATTAGCTACTTTCTTTTATATAGTCCTCTACATAGCATTTCAATGTAAATAAATATTAATCCCATTGTAAAGATAAGAAATATGGCTCAGAATTTTTTTTTAACTTTTATTTATTTAAGTGTGTTTTTCCAGGACCCATCAGCTCCAAGACAAGTAGTTGTTTCAGTCTAGTTGTGGAAGGTGCAGCTCACAGTGCCCCATGTGGGAAGCCAACTAGCAACCTTGTTGTTAAGAGCACTGCGCTTTAACCAACTGAGCTAACCGGCCACTGCAGAAATTTTTAAGTAGTTCAAAATTTCTCAAGTAAATTAGGATGGAGTGTGGGAAAGAATTTGTCCTAATGTGAACCCAGATATGCCTGACCAAAGTCTGTGCAAAGAACCTGCTTTTCGTTGTGTTTTCTAAATACAGTTGTCTTTGTTAGCTATATCTGTCAGCATTTTTGGATGTCTTCAAGAGATTAACCTTGAACTTATGTAACATAATTGGAAAAACAGAAATTTTCAACTTCCCCCAATGAAGAAAAAGTTTGATAAGAAAGTTATATAAAATAGAGCGAATGCCAACAGCACGTAGAACGTGCACATCTTAGAAATTTTATTTTGAGTGTGTAAATGTATATATCATGCTTTCAATTATTTGCTACCCAAGGCAATACAGTGACAGTATTTCTAAAATACCATGGTAAGAACTAAGTTAGAATCAACAAGGATTGCAGTGATCAAATTTAATAAGTACATGGGGGAAAGTATGAAGTGATTAATGCTGAGCTAAAGCCTAGTTCCTCATTTTTTTTGTAAAGATTATAAAAATGCTTTAAAAATTGCACACTGTTACTAGATATACTACTCAGATATGAAAACACTGTGAATACTTTTAAAATGAATAAAAAATGTAACATCTTTCAGAAAACAGGCAAGAAAAATCTGCGCTCATGCAAATGCCATTATAATGCTGATTGTTGCGACGTGGCAGAAAACTAAATGTATGCTCTGCATGTATCACTCAAAATAAGAGTGGATTACTAATGCAGGGACTATATATATTACAAATGAACTATCAGAGGTGATCTGACAAAGGATTTTAGTATGAGAGTCAAGTAGGAGCTGTATAGTTTGAATGTGAGAATGTTGAATTTCCCAGACATCCTGGGGTGGTTTATTAGGACAACAAAAGAACTCTCAAAAGTAAGAGATGCATGTTTCTGTTACCTATGCATTCTTTCACACAAAAAAAGCCCTAAGGGGCTATCATTAAAATAATAAAATAAAATAAAATAAAATAAAATAAAAGCTCAGAAGTAATGAGCTAAGGGGGATTCAGTACAGATTCAATGATTTTCAATTACTTATGGCAAGAAAAGGATGAGTTTTCAGTTCTAAACATTTGTCTTTCAGACTCACTTTGTTTATAAAATATGGCCCAAAACTTTAATCTTTCCACAACAAAGAATGGTTTCATCTTAGAATGTCATATGTAAAGAACACATTTTCATTTTTTTTCTTTTTTGTTGATAGATAGCAAGGTGTTTCATTCTTTGATGAGCAATCTTTATCAGTGACTTCTATTTCAAAGTCATTTATGAGAATCCATTGAAGCTGATTATCAAAGAATCCATTGAACTTGCATCTGAGATGTCTGCAAGAAGTACCCTTGATGACATCCTTGATAACACTGATGACATTATACTATTTGCACGTTTAATTGAATGTTAAAAACAGACTGTTTTGATATCTTGGTACGGACTAAAGTCGGCAAGTTAAGAACAGTTATATATCAATATGCCTTATTTTAAAGTAGATATCTCTGCAGGACTTGCATTCAGGGCGACACTTGGCTTTCTGGACCTCAGGCCCTTTGCCCAGACTTAAGCCAAACATGGTGGCAGGGTTAGGGCAAAACTATTTATGAGAGAGACACATATTGAGGATTTCTTGAGGAGTTATTGAATGACTGCCTAGTTTTCCATTCTCCATCAAGATGAGAACAGGTATCGTGTTTCCCCCAAAATAAGACCTAGCTGGACCAGCAGCTCTAATGCATTTTTTGGAGCAAAAATTAATATGAGACCCAGTATAATATAATATAATATAATATAATATAATATAATATAATATAATATAATACCTGATCTTAATTTAATATAAGACCGGGTATAATATAATACTGGGTCTTATATTAATTTTTGCTCCAAAAGATGTATTAGAGCTGATGGTCCGGCTAGGTCTTATTTTTGGGGAAAGACAGTAGTATCCATCTTAGCCAAATAATGGGCCTTCAACATATGTACTTAGAAAGCTTCCCGTGTGTTATCTGGGTATGGAGAGAAAAACAAGTGTATACCTTTGCCTGGAAGAATCCAAAGGTGGGGAGCTGGTTGTGACTGAACTGCCTGTCCACTGATAATCATGAGGAAAGGTAAATGTTTCCTTGTCCAGAGTGGACTCCACAAAAGGTGACCAAAGATGAATCCTCGTGAAGGGACTCCACTCAAGTGGTCTGCCTGGAGACCCCAACGGGAAGAATCTGCATGGGATGTAGGGCCAGGAACAGACATGGAGTGGGGGAGTAATATGTTATATTAAAGAAAAAATTTTCAGATAATTTAGCTTGTAAACCCATTTAAAAGTGGTTTTACAATGTTCAATCAATGGGAAAGAACTACTAGGCTATGTCAAAGACTGAGTCTTGGTGGCATCATTTAATGAGAAGGGAAGTGTAAGATAATAATTGTTTAAAACAAAAGAAAATATCTGGTTAAGTCACTGGACCTGAATGATAATCAACTTATACCTTTTGGCATTCATAGGGGTAGATGAATAGCTAGTTTTCTAGAATAAGCGTTAATTCAAATAAAGTTCATCAGAAAATCTCTGAAGCATTTTATTGTGCACAATCATTTATCCCAAAAGGAAGTGGAAAACTAAATCTCTCCTACTCAAGAATTGGGTTTGGAACAATCTTTCATCCACCCAGAGATCACATCTTCTATACCTGAAAAGACTGTAATGAGAGAGTCCACACCAGTAATGAAGATGTGAGAGAACTCCCTCCAGATATATGGGTGTGAATGGTGGTTGGCGGAGGCAGGGAAGGGGTCTAAATATCCCAAAAATGCAACCCCTGAGAAAAACGATCAGCATGTGGGCATCCTTTAAAATCAAAAGGTGCCAACACCAGATTAACTGTATCTACCAAAATCAACCTTCTTGCGTCTTCCGTGCTATCCTCCCTCTGTTAGGATGCAGAGCCGAGGACAGCCCAGTGAGTGGGAGAGGAGTGGACGGTAAAGAGGTGAAGTGAAGAAACCAATGGTGAGGAAGATAAAATTGTTTATTCTCTTTTACCCCTTTTAGTTCAGGTCTTAAAAACCCAGAAGCTAGTTATATACATAAGGAACAGAGCATGAAAAATTGAAATATTTACAGCACCCAAATTATAATTTTTTTATGAAATACGGGAAACATGATTAACTCAGTATGTTTTTTTAAAAGTATGTATGCATGTATTAACAGATACTTATGAAGAATGTTCTGTATGCCAGGCAGTTTTCTAATTACTTTACAAATGTTAACTTATGTAATCATTAATAATCTTTACCTGTCAAAACAAAATTCTGAGTGACTTTTTCTATGTACCACTTTCACTTTAAATTTATTGGAAAGAAATGAGAATAAAAGATTGCTGTAAACATAGACATGCACATGCACGTACCCTCCTAATGTTATTATTAGCGTTCTGCATAATCACAAAAATACCTTTACAAAACCACTTGACCTAATGTTTCGATTTGAGCTGTCTGCTGGTTTTGTTAAGACCTAAGGAAGTGGAGGTTATAGTAGAAATTCACTTCTGTCAAGATTAAGCATAGGCAAATAGCACTTTGTTAAGACAAAATTCTACTTGAAATGCTCATCGGAACTTTTTAGCACTTTTCTAAAATGCTAATTAAATCTATGCATGGCTGGTGGTTGATGAGAGTCAAAACATTGTATACCCAGATGATCCTCACAATGATCTTGTATAAGAATGGCAGAGTTTGAAAGCAATTTGTTAAATTGTGAAAATAGCTAAAACCTATAAGCCTAGCACCAGATTCATTTGGAGAAACTGAAGTAAAGAAATAAATCTTTCTCTACTTACAAACGACTCTATTTTCTAAGTATAATGGATGATTCATGTGAAGAATACACTGTCCATTTCTTCTCTCAAGATACACAATGAAAAACTGTGTTTACCAAATTTGAAATATGTAAAATTTATGAGTGGCAATTAAGCGAATATGTTTTCAATTTATTTTTAACTGCTTAATTAAGGTTTAATTTACATATAGTAAACTGCATGCATGTAAAATATACAATTTAATAAGTTTTGATGTATGTATTTGGTAAATATATACATCAAAACATCAAATTTTCAAAAATGTGTTATATATAACTTATCAAATATATAGAAATACATGAATATATAATGTATCAAATATGTATACTCGTATGTGTATATGAGTGTGTGTATATGAGTCTATTTATCTATCATATATCTGTCTGTCATCTATCTTTGCAACTACTACAAGTCAACATAATGAGCATATTCATCATAAGCAAAAGTTTTCTCCTGTTCTTCTGTAATCCTTCCCTCCCAACTTTTCTACCAGACCTCTTGTACCTAGGCACAGGCTTTCCATACTATAGATTAGATTGTATTTACTAGAATTTGACATAAATGAGATCATACAGTATGTATTCCTATTCTTTGGCTTCTTGTACTCACAATTATTATTTTGAGATTTATCCATGTTTTTGTGTTTATCGATAGTTCATTCTTTCTTAATTCTGACTAGTATTGTGTTGACTGGATCCACCAGAATTTGTTTCTCTCTTCACCTGTAACAGACGTTTGAGTTATTTCCAGTTGTTGGCTCTTATAAATGAAGCTGCCAGAGGTATTTGTGTGTTAGCCTTTGAATGAATATATGCATTTATTTTTCATGTGCAAATAACTAGGGGTAGAATGGCTGGATCATATAGTCAATGTGTGTGTGTGTGTGTGTGTGTGTGTGTGTGTGTGTGTGTGTATGTATTTAACTTTTTGTTTTGAAATAGTTTTAGATTTAAAGAAGGGTTACAGAGATAGTACAAAGAATTCCAGTATATTCATAATGCAGTGTTTCCTGATGTCAACATTTTATGTAATCTATGTTTAACTTTTTTTTTTTTTAATATACTTTATTTTTCAGAACAGTTTCAGGTTCACAAGAAAATTGAGCACGGAGCATAGAAATATCCTATATACTCCCTGAGTCTACACATGCGCAGCCTCCCCAACTAGCAACACCCCTCACTAGAGTGATATTTTTGTTATAATCAGTGAACCTACATTGTCACATCATTGTCACCCAAAGTCCACGGTTTACATTAGGGTTCATACTTAGTGTTGTACATTCTAGGGGTTTGGATAGATGTATGACATGTAATCACCATTGTAATATCATACACAAGAATTGCACTGCCCTAAAAATCCTCTGTGTTCCGCCTATTTATCCTTGCTTCCCCTCTGACAATTGGTCTTTTCATTGTCTCCCTAGTTTTGCCTTTTCCAGAATGCTATATGGTTGGAATCATACAACATGCAGCCTTTTCTAGATTGGCTTCTTTCACTTAAGGTTACTCTATGTACTTTCAAGGCTTATTAGCTCATTTCTTTTCAGAGGTGAATAATCCACTGTCTCAATTACCCCAATTTATCCATTCATCTACCGAATGGCATATTAGTTGCTTCCAAATTTTAGCAATTATGAATAAAGCTTTATTAACATCTGTGAGCAGGTTTTTGTGTGGACATAGTCTTCAATTACTTTGTTAAATATCAAGTAGTATGATTGCTGGTTTGGTATGGTAAGAATGTATTTAGTTTTGTTTGAAACTGCCAAACTGCTTCTAAGGTGGTTGTACCATTTTGTATTCCCACCAGCAGTGAATGAGAGTCCCCGTTGCTCCACATCCTCTCAGCATTTGGTGTCGTCAGTGTTCTGGGTCTGTACATTCTTTAAGGTATGTAGTGTTATCTCGTTGTTAAATTTGCATTTCCCTAATGACATATGATTGGCACATCTTTTCCTATGCTTATTTGCCATTTGTATATCATCTTTGGTGAGATGTCTGTTAAGATCTTTGACCCATTTTTAAAATTCAGATTGTTTTTCTTTGTTGTTGAATTTTAAAAATTCTTTGTATGTTATTGGTAGCAGTCCTTTATTGGATATGTCTTTTGAAAATATTTTTTCTCAGTCAGTGGCTTGTCTTCTCATTGTCTTGAAAAGGTCTTGCAGAGCAGAGCTTTTAATTTTAATGAAGTTCAGCTTATCAATTATTTCTTTCATGGATTGTGCGTTTGGTATTATATCTAAATAGTTATCATCATGCCCTGGTCATATAGTTTTCCTCCTGTGTTATCTTCTAGGAGTTTTATAGTTTTGCATTTAGGTCTATGATCCATTTGGATGTAGTTTTTGTGAACGGCGTAAGGTCGGTGTTTAGAATCATTTTCAATTTAGCATGAAGTAGTTTGTTTTTCAATAGATTTTTAGCTTTGTGTTTTTCATAACTATTCTTATATTTATCTAAAGGTAAATATTTGGGATGGAAAAGTTATGATATTTTGGAAAACTAAATTAAGAGAATTGATATTTTTTGGCATAGTTCTTTTTACATTGTCTTTAGCAAATTTCAAGCTTTTGAAGTTGTATATTCATTTTAAGATACTTATAGAAGACTGAAAAGCTATTTTTTTCTAATTATAGAGCATTCAAAGTAATGTCCACCTTTCAAATATCATCACCTTATGGAAAAAGTTTTCCTAATGAACTCTCCAAAGTAAATTAGAGACAAAGGAAAATAACGTAAGAAAAGACTTTACATGTATTTTATTTTAGTGATAACTGATTACATATATATCATTGCCCAAACTCCAGAATTCCAGATATAGAGGATTCAAGTAAGTTTATTTAGTTCAATTCATTCGCTTTACAGATGGACTAGGGAAGTCCAGGGAAGTTAAATGACGTGATGAAGTTCACTTAGTACTTGAGTAAAAGAGTGATGATTTAAATATTAATACCCTATGTCCAGTGCATAAACTCCTGTGTAATTTATAATGAATGCAGTAAAGTCTGTAAATCAAACGGTACTGAGGAATGCTTAAGCATCCATTTATTTTCTATTAAAGCTATGTATGCTAACTATACCCATAATAACAAGACTTTTAGTTGTTCCATATTATCTGCTCTCCCAATGTTCCTTAATAAAATCCACAAACTTTAGCTGGATATATGGGCATTTGGGATAAAGACTGCCTTTCCCAGCCTTTCTCGTAAAGTATGGCCATAAGACTAACTTCTGGCCAATGAGATGTAAGCAACAGTTTTAGTTATGGATTCTGGGAAGTGTCTTTGAAGGGAAATAGATATATTCTTTCTCTACTTTTCCCCCTTTTTTTCTGGTTGGAGTTTGGTCAATGTAGCTGAAACTGGAACTTCTTAGGAACATGGTAAAACTATAGGTTAAGATGAGACAGCAACATGACAGTAAAAGCCTAGACACCTAACAAGTTTATTGAACCACTGCAGACTTTTGTTCTACCTACTTCAGGTCTATATGACCTGGTTTGAAAATAGACTTTCAAAGATCCAACACTCCCGAGGAAGCAAAAACCCATTTGATTCTAGAAGCCTATAACTGGGCTCAAATAGTGAACCACTTGTGTGACAGTTAAATAAATTTCACTGATATCTTTATAGCAAACACTTCTCAACTGTTGTGCCAGGAATATTGATCCCCTAAGTTTTTAGGGTACCCAGGTGGGTGCTAGGGCAGCCAGAGCTATCAAACTGGTTGGATACCATTTATCTCAATATGGGCCAAAGACAAAATATTATTTTCTCTGTGCTCCATATTCTGAAAATATTTAGAAAACATTGTGTTATAGTCATACACTTTTAGAAACCATTCATTTCAATGCTACCATTTTAAAGATGAAATCATTTATTCTCAGATAGCCTAAGAAGTTGCCAAAGCCAAACACATGTTTTAGACTAGGAAGAAAATCAGTTAGAACACAAGCCCTCCTGTCTTCAAATGTCTTACAATATAGGGCTCTCCTTCATAAAATGGCTTGCATTTTGGCCACACAGATGTGAAATTACTTGGCACAGTTCACGATGAATATTAACTGTTGAATTATTATATTAGAAATGTGTCCTGGAAAGTGGCCTAATAAAAATAAAGTGAATCATGGGCCATTCAGATCATGACAGGTGATGAAAGTTATGGGACAGAGGAAAGAGGTCAAAATTAGTTTGACAAATAACCAAAATTAATTTTTATCACTAGCAATAAACTATGGTACATCCATAAAATGGAATAATATGTAGTTATTAAAATGAGTAATGTGGATCTCTATGTAATTACACACAAAAAATGTATCTTTATAAAGGTGATTAAGTGAAAAAGAATGGGTTACAGAAAAGAATATGTCCAATGTAGGTCCATAATCACTTATCTGCAATTCTAAAAACACAGAGCTCTGAATTCTTTTTATAATACATTTGGTGACAAAAATTAATTGCTTTTGAACTTATTTGGCAGCAGATCTTGACCTAAACTTACATAAGTTGATTTGTAGTTGTTGTTTATTCTAATTATTACAAATACATACATGGGTTTGCTGAAGAAATGTTACTTTAATGGATTTTGGGGTGGTTCCTGTGTCCACACTGGCATTTCATTAGTTATCGTATTTGATTATCTTACCTTTCTAAAATCCAAAAAATTTTACTCACAAGTACTCCAAGGGTTTCGGGAAAAATATTTAGTAATCAGTTAGCAGTGGGTACTTTCAGTGATTACGGATTCCTCAAGATGCCTATTTTCAATAGAGAATATGTCTGTGATATCTACTTTAATAAGCCTGTATTACTTATGTGATACATAAGAAATAAAATAAATAAATAAAAAAGAAATAAAAGTTTGAAAAAGAAATAAAAGTCTGAAAATTAAAGAGAACAAAAGTTTCTAAACACATATTATTCTTTCTTAGCAAACACCCAGCACTGGACAATGATATTCACCTTTTTTAAAGTGCTGCGTTTTTCATAGACTTTAGTCATACCTATAACATATTAGTCTAGCACTGGGCTCACTATCCCAAACTCTAGACTAAACAGTCCTCCTTTGGATTTTCTGCTATGCCACTTACTAAATTTATGAGAGAGACAAGTTATACTTGTTGAGCTTTTTATTTTCATCTGGAAAGGGGGGAAGTGGCTATATCTATCTCATAGGACAATTGGGAGGATGGAATGATGTGATCAGTATAACTAAACGAGCCTAAGAGCAGTCACTTACTAAAACTCTTGGTAAATGTTGATTATAATCATTATTATCCCATGTTTCTGAAAATGTCCTTTTGGACACCAAAACTTTTTGTCTCCTGTATCTCTGATACCAGAACCATATCTTCTCCCTGTCACATAATCCTGGATCTCATGCTCTCCTAGAAATGTCTGTTTGGGAGTTTGAGATGTGAGCAATTGGAACAACAAAAAATGTTAAGATAAAGCCTGCATTCGTTTTGTCTCTTTGATTCTCTCAAACAGATCATTTTATCATGTTTGGTTTCCAATACTGATGGAAATGTTTTACTCTTCTCCATTCTATCATTCTGTTGATGTTCTCTCCATACCACTTTTGTTCCTTTCTGCTTTAATCACACCTGACATTAACCTTGTTTCAAATGTATTCAATGGTAAACAATCAATTTAGATTTTTATCACTACTTTATCTCTGGAAATGGTTCCTGTTAAACCTAGTACAGTATTTTAGCATAGAAGTCCATCAATAAGTACCTTTCAACTAATACGACACTGTCTAAAATTAAGCATAGAGTTCTTTTGGAAATTGGCCTTCTTGCATTGATGTTTTTGCAGGGGCTCAGTTGGAAACCTGCCTTGTAAAGCACTACTACTATTCAGGTACATGTTCTGATTCTGGGAAAAGAATGGAAACCATTACTGGGTATGCAGCAAAGCCTAAAGCCACATTGATCTTTTCATTCATTCTCATGAAATTCTTCCTATTATAGAACAGAAATCTACAACATTACAGAAAGCTTATAGAGCTAAAAATAAGAGTGATTGAAGATATTTGTTAAAGAGAACAACAATGGGCAGAAATAGGGTTTGAGCCACCACGTCTGCTGTTTTGAACCAGTCTCTTCTATTGTGTTTACTGTCCCTTTTAGGGACTACCTAAATTTATCAACAAAGCACAAGGAAATTTTCAGATGTTTTGTGTTCTGACCACCTTTCTGTGTATCCAAGATGTTGGTCAGGTTTGGTTACTTCATGTGAAAGATACATTTTTATCTGTTTTAAAGATATAGAAGATTTAATGAAAAGCATTCTATTTTTTCCAAATTGCCAGCTTCTGAAATCATTGACAAACTGCCACTTGCCCACAACATCACTTCGTAGTTAGAATTTCATCTGATTTGTACGCTGATAAAATGTAAATTTATCAATCCCATGCCACTGTGTGTTCTAAAGCTATTTCAAATCATTATGGGTAAACAATAATGCAGTGTAGAATAAATAATTTGGGAATAGAACCCTGATTAGTATTTAATTGTGCCAGAAACTAGCTTCTGTCCACACAAGAGTCACCTTTAATTTTGTTTCATAGTTTATTATTTTTTCCTTAAAATTGCAGCTAGCTATACTTGTATTGTTTCAAATTTTTACAGAATTGTCAAATACGACCATGTGAAAAATGCTTTAAACCTTTATTTGCTCTATAACTATAAACAAAAAGCACTGTTTTGAATCAGTGATTCTTTAGAGTAATGAATGCTTTTAAAATTTTCATGAAAGATATGGATCATAAAGGAGAAAAATATACATAATACCAATATTTACATATAATTTCAGGGGCTTCATTAGGAATTTGATGTTCTTAAAATAAATATATCCAGAAGAGAGGCAGTCTCTTTATGGCAACTCAGTTCTAGAAAGGCCAGAGAGAAAATTTTTCTCTCAATTCTTTCTTGGATCTGTTTTGTTTTCTGTCTATTTTTAGAGGCAGAGAAAGAATTTACAACTGCACGTTTTCTAAAGTAAATGCTGTAGGAAAAGAGAAGTCAGGGGCCAATAGTTGGTAAGAAACCTATCCGAAGTTTAGTCAAACTGAGGAGAACGTTAAAATCATCTTGGTCACTTTCTTTTTTGTTTGTTTGTTTGTTTATTTTATTTTTTTTCCAATTACAGTTGACATTCAATATTGTTTTATATTAGTTTCAGGTGTACACCATAGTGGTTAGACATTTATATAATTTATGAAGTGAACCCCTCGTTTAGTCTAGTACCTGTTTGGCACTATCCAGAGTTATTACCGTATTATTGCCTATATTCCCCATGCTGTACTTTACATCCCTGTGACTATTTTGTAACTACCAACTTGTTCTTCTTAATCCCTTCACCTTTTTCAGTCAGCCCACAACCCCCCTTCCAACTGGCAACCATCAGTTTGTTCTCTGTATCTGTGAATCTTTCTGTTTTGTTTGTTTGTTTATTTTGTTCTTTAGATTCCACATATAAGTGAGATAATTTGTCTTTCTCAGTCTGACTTATTTCACTTAGCATAATATGCTTTAGACCCAACCATGTTTTCGCAAATGGTAAGATTTCATTCTTTTTACTGGTGAGTAATATTCCGTTATATATACATACCACATCTTCTTTATCCAATTTTCTAATGATGGGCACTTAAGTTGCTGCCATATCTTGGCTATTGTAAACAATGCTGCAGTGAACATGGGGGCACGTATATTATTTTCGAATTAATATTTTGGATTTCTTTGGATAAATACCCAGAAGTGGAATTGTTGGGTCATAAGGTGGTTCTATTTTTACTTCTTTGAGGAACCTCTATACTGTTTTCCATAGTGGCTGCGCCAATCTGCAATTTCACCGACAGTGCACAAGGGTGGTCAGTTTCTGTTGTACAGAGGGAAATTGGCCAGGCAGGAAATCTGGATCCTCGTCACACTCCGCATCACACAGAACACAGAAGAACACAGTGCATGGTCGCCATCTTAAAAACAGTATCATTATTTTATGAAGTTTGTGCATTGCATATAGGACGTCTTTGAGCCATTCCCATACCTATATGGATTTATTACTGTTGGTTGATAAAAATAATTATTTTTCAAATACATGTAAAATTTCATCTCAGAATATACTAAATGATTCCCCTCTTCCTGGTCTCAAATGATTTCTAACAGAAATAAGAATAAGAATTCACTACTAAGGATAATATTCGTCCAGATGAGTCTGTCAATCTCAATGATATTTGGAAAAATAAATAATCAGAATTTTTTGAAAATCATTTGAAGAAATAATAACAATAGGATGAATTTGTCTGATAAAACTATGAGTTGGACTTCAATATGAAGATTTATCTGAAGCAAATGATTCATCCGTGAAATAACTCTTCAGCTTTGAATGTTTAATGTATAAGAAAGGATGTTGTCTTAACTATCTCCCATAGAATCATATAAAAACAATACACATGTATGAAACTTTGTGACTTGAAATTAAAATTAATTTTTTGAGTTTCCTAAATTTTTAACTACAAGGGATGAGCTATGAAGAATCATCTGAGAGATAGGGGATAAACTGTCAAATTGATTTTATTTTTATATCAACTCAGTCATTATAATGAGATATGTGGATGTTAGAAGTGGAGGAATGGGAAAATTTCCCCTTTTCCCTTTTAGTTGACATGAGATGGATTAACAGGAAAAATAACCAAATTTAATTATGCATGTTCATGTGGGAGTTCTGTAAATATCTGGGACCTGGGACAAATTGGGCCATTGATGTTCATATACCATTCTGGACTAAAAAGTGAGAGGTTGGTCTCTGGGAATTGAAAGGGAAAATAGGCAGTTCACAGGTAAATGAGGAAGAACAAACATTTGTAAACAAGTTCTTGCTGGGCCATCAGAAAAAAAAGGGACACAGAAGGGAGCCAAAATACAGACTTTGTCGGTCCTCCCTGTCTGCCACACTTAGTTCATTTTAGCTAAAGTGATAACTCCCTTGCTGGAGCAGGTTCTTTCTATATGAATTCTCTTAGGCAGTTGTGAGGAAGTAAAAGTATTTTCTTGAGTCTTTTGTTTCTTTAAAATAATGAGGGTGAAATAATCAGTATCCCAAAAAAGTCATACGAAGAGGTGGGCAAAACTCTGCTCCCCCTCAGAAGTAGTTAGGATGATTTCCTTTAAAAAATGTGGGTCTCACAAAGGGAGAGACTCTGTAAAAGTTTTCCAATTTGTTTTCCCCAAGGCCATTTCCTGTACCATAAAGACTGGTAAAATGTGGGAGACTATCTTATTTGTCTAAAGCTAATGGATATCTATGTTATGCTGCAGGCTGCTGAGGCCGTTTGGTATGTTCTTTAGCTCCCGTGGGAAACCTGACATTTTAATTCTTTGGGTGCTTCTTCAGAGTGTATGTACTGGTGCATGCAATGGTGTGCATGCTAGGTTTTTTGAACTCTAATGAGAGAGAGAAGTGAGAATGATCTTGAACTTGCTCAAGATACTGCTGTTCAAAAACAAAAAAAAAAAGAAATCTGTATTTTAGAAAAAGAACAGATAAAACAAGAGAAAAAGCTAGATTTCAAAAACTATTACAAGAAGTAATAAAGGGAATGGAATTTCTGATAAATAGAGATGTTCAAGCTGAACTTCTATGACTCTTTGGTGAAGCCATTTAAACATTGAATGGAGGTGTAGAAGATGAAGTGGTAATAATAGCTAACGTCATTGAGTACTTTCTATGTGCCAGCCTTTGTTCAAAGTGCTTTATATACTTCATATAATCTTCACAGCATTCTTAGGAGGGAGATGATATTAGGAAAATAATTTGACTCTCTACTATGGCCCAAGCATTAAACTAATTACTTTACATATTATATTGTCCATAATATTCACAACAGCACTCATGACAATTGGATTGTTCTCATTTTTAACATGAGGCACAGAGAAATTTAGTAACTTGCATGTTGGCATATGTCAAGTAAGATTGGAGCCAGGATTGTGCCAAAGCAATAAAATCCCGGCTGTAGTCTTCATCACCCACTATGCCAACAGTCTAACTGCTTTTTCAGTACTTTATTGCCACACTTTAAAGTTCATTTATACACATTTACTGAGTCATCGACCATGTGGCATGTAACTTCTAAGGATATACTATCTATGTTCTGCGGAAGTCCGGAACACATTTAATGCAAAACACATGAAGAATTTCTCTCTTAAAGAAACATCCTTAACTTTGTTTAATGTTTTCAATCTTTATTTTCCAAAGGATACCACTTTATTTACAACACCCTATTCATATGATATAAAAATAAGGTATAGAGGAGGTGCATGTTTGATAGAAAAGATAGGGCTTCGATGTTAAAGATACCAACATGTTAGCTTTAAAGCGGGACAAGATGTACTAATGCATAGCACCCTGTCTGCTCTTTGGAAATGTCCCTGAAAATATTTAAATCCCCTCTGATGCCTGGGACTGCCTGGGGCCAACAGTGCTGTCTGCAGAGACAGGACCCCTGTGGATCTTAATTCCTGTTCATCCCCCTCAAGGTGCTTGTTGACTCCTGACATCCCTGGCCCTAATTCAGGTTGACCACACGCGCTGAGCAGCTCCAAGACTCGTATCTCTGAGGGTTGTCTCAGGGCTCCAAGGATGGGTTAGGATCAAGAAGGGTGACCTGATGAGTCAGCACAGTGGTGCCCCCATGGTGTCAGGTGAGGTTGGTCCACCAGAATGATGCTGACATGCTGTCTTGGGGTGGGGATGCTCATTCTCATCAGACACAGGACGAGTTCAGGGGTCTGGTCAATGACAGCCCTGCCTTGAGATACATGTTCGGGCTGGGGTGTCATCTCTCTCCTATTTGTGTTCTGACCATAGTGTTGTCTCTGGTTTACAGCATTCAAAGTCAATACAGTGGAAGCAGGTATCCTGCATGCTGTGTGTCCCTTACCACTGGTACCCAGAACAGTCATTCCAACCCTTTAATTGGCTACATGTCAACTGTCAGAAAGTGCTGTGACTTTGTCATGCCTATCTGTTCTGCGGGATTTTGAGATCAGGCACTGCGCCAAAAATCTTTTTAGATCTCCATATTTCCTCGTGTCTGATCAATGTGGTAATGGTGCGCTCTCATAGATAGTCTTAAGCCCTGCCATAAATGATAGAGACAGAATTTGTACAAATGGGACTGCTCCTCTTGCTTGGACCATGGGAATATCTCCCAGGCTTCTGCTTGTGGCCATGTGTAGAAGCTCTGCTGTTGACATTAAAGAAATCATACTGTAGGAATGAAGTGTTTATAGCCTAAATATTTCAAGAGGGGACATTGTTGAGGGACGTGGCATTATGAATTTATAATATAAAATTCTAAATAGCAAATTTAACATGACTATAAAATGGACAATTACTCCCATTCTCTTGCACAGTCTAGGTAAGACATGCATTTGTGTTCACCATCAACAAAGCACAATGACAAATTTTGAGAGAGTTATTGGGATTTAGTGTTCATGAACAAACGCTGCTATGTCATAAGTAATGATTTAATCAGCATTAAATAAATGTGTATTAGGCAGCAACAGAGGCTAGGAGATCTATATTGTTTCAGTACAAATAGATACTACAGAGCCATGCCATAGTGAGAAATAACAGCATTTCTATCCTTTTTTTCATTGTGACAGTTTTAAAATTAGTAAAGGATAATGTACATGACGATGAAGAACTCAAAGAGATGGTTCCTGGCCCCAAACAAAAAGAGATGGTGCTTAGAATCGTGAAGAATCTACCCATGTACTTAATAAGGCAATAAACAAATAAGTTATCACCTCTTCTTTACAGATTTTTCTAAATCTTCATTGATCAATTACTAAACCTCACATGGGCCAATGTATTTTGGACTAACTTTTAAAGTCAAATTGTTTAAAAAGCAGTGGATCCTTAAAAAACCTTTTTGGTCCAGGGGCCGGCATACTGTAGATGTGACCTTGCTAAAAATTCTAATGCTTTGAATTATTTAAAGAAATGCCCTCCTGTCTATTATTTTCACATTGCTTAATCTTCAAGAAATATTGAGATATACATTACTTTGGTGATCTCCCTTGTTCATTAAGACATTTCGAACTTCAAAAGACTGATTTGCATCTCTGCTTACATATGTATCTCTATCTTCCACTGAACAATTATCTTTGCATTTCAGTGACTCTTGGGAACTTTATATCTTATATTTAAGCACTATGTATTGCTTGTCTGCTCCATGATAAGACTATGTTTGGTGTATGCACATTTGTTATCATATTTTGCTTAAAGTCAAATTTGCAGACACTGATGTGGAGACCTTATGCTAAACAGAGAGCTTGTGCTTATTTAAGTTATTCAGATTTCATCTGGTGTGTGGCTGGAATTAGCCATGAGCTGGCAGTCTGTGATTCCTATAACCTAAACACTTAGCCTACTCTCCCTCGCCTTCTGGTCACTTCATCTGTGATTGGTAGCCTTTGTCCACATTCTTCATTATAGCACTCATAAAATTACATTAAACATACGTGTTTTCATACCAGCCTTCATTTATTCTACACAATTTTCTAAGAGCCGGAACTTTCCAGGTTTATCTTTATAGAATGAGTATCTAATGCAGTCATTGGCTCATAAAAGTGCTGAAATAAATATATTTTCATCTTTGTTTAGTAAGAAGTGGGGTTCCAACTTTGAGATTATGTTGCACAAAATTGTTCCCTTGAGCTAACCACATAAACAGGTAGTATCCTTCCAAAGAGTCAGATCTGATAGAGCAAAGGAGGAAAGGCAAGGCAGGTTTCAGATTTCCATGTTACTGTACAAAACTTGGGAAGTAATCTATCAAGGAAGAAGCCATTTAGTATCTGACATTTAGAAAGTGGGGAATACTGCCTCAAACTCGAGTCCACAGGTACACGATTTGTTCCCTAGAGTAGTAACGCTCCAGTGAGGGCACAGGATTTGATGTCTCTGAGGATGTCTAACCTATTAGGGAGTCACCTTGATACTGAGAATACCTCGTTTATTAGAACCTTAAGAACATTTCTACTTGATTCAGTTTGTGCTTGTTAGATGTTACTGAAAAGCGAAACTTAGTAAAAATAACAGCTAACATTTTTCAGCCTGCTTATGTAGTGCCGGTCATTGGTCTAAGGTGTGATCTTAGTTCTCATGATAACCTTATGAAGTAGGTGCTAGAAGACCCCTCATTTTACCAGTGAAGAGACTGAGGCACAGTGCTGTAAGTTACATGCCTGACTGATCGTGGATTGGGTAGTTAAACCTCCGGTGCTCTGGGTTCTGAACTTAGGATCTGAAGTCCTGGATTTTAGTCTCAACTCCATCTTGACCTTTTTTGTGAGTTTTAACAAGTTGTTTAAACTTGCTGAACCTCATACTTTTCATTGGCAAAATTAAAAACATATCTACTATGTCCTAACTCTTCCATAAGAATCAAATGAGATCTGACATGAAATAGCTATTTAAACTTTAAAGCACTGTGCAGTCTCACAGTGTTAACCATTAACACCCATCAATCCCTTGAACCACCCAAAGCTTTCTGAAGAAATGTCAGGCCCATTGCCTATATAGTCTCTCAGTCATTTTCTAAGGAAAAGTTATCATATTTTATATTGTGGAAATTTCTTTCTACACATTAAATATCAGGCACATTTTCAGAATAAGTATAAAACACCCTCTTTTTTTAATTTACTTTGTTAATACTCTCCTTTTGGATAGATTAATTTGTTTTGCATGATAGAACTAGATTACATATATGAGTATTCAGCTTAAAAATGCTGTAGAACCCACCATCCTTACCAGAATCCTAAAAAAAAGTGGAGAGCAAAGTGACACTAGACACCATTTAAATATTAATATAAGATTTTTAGAAGAAAGAAGAAGTCATAAGTTGCTTGTTCCCTTTTCCCATTCTAAAAAAGTTTCAGAATCGTTACGTGAGGCCAGAAGCAAAATGCTTACAATTGGAACTCTGCTTCTCTAGGATCTTGTTCTGCATAAAATAAAATATTTTGTACTTGCCAATCTTCAGCAAATAATAACAACTCTAATTTATAGAGAATCAATGCTGTGTTGGATGCTGTGTGAGTCACTTCAATTTTATTATCTCATTGGATTTTCATCATAATCCTTCCAAGTGGGTGCCATCATTCCTATTATCCTGATCAGGGAACAGAAGCTCACAGAAGTTAAATGACTTTTGGAAGCTTACAAAACTATTAAGTAGCCATTTGTCACATCTAGGTTTTTTCTGGAATCAATACTCCCTTGTATGTTTGATTGACTAAAGAATCCTGACGAATATTAACAGTTTAATTTTTACCGTTGTCTAATGCAGCTTTCTGTAGGAGTAGGAGGGTGGGGCTTAAAGTTTTCCTGGCACCCTTAACTCTTCTGTTGTTTGACCATAGAGTGTATACAAGACATATATACTTTCTTAGACTGTCCAGAAACTGAAGTTGAGCAGGTGACACAGTTCTAGCCAATGGAATATAGGCAAAGGGTGTTGGGACAATTTGGAAAAAGAAGGTTTTGTTTGTTTTGTTTTGTTTTACTGGTGTAGTACAGATACAGCTGGCAGCAGTCCTTTTCTGTCTCTTATTACCATGAATGCTGATGTGATGCTTGGAGCTGTGGTCTCCATCTTGCGGCCATAGTTTAAGGCAAAGAAAATCATAAGGATATAGTCTCAGACAATAATGGACTGTTGGAAAAAGCAACTGCATAGCTCTACAAGAAAACAAAACAAAACGACAACAACAACCACAAAAACACAAAAATACATTTGATTAAATCTACTGTTAACCAGGTAATATGTTAGTAGAAGCTGAAAATGCTCCTAACTGATATTACAAGAACTGAAAATTCTATGCTTCCCTGTAGGCAGATATTACAATACTTATTGCAAAATGAATTGGAAATTTTATCCTGGATAGCTATTAACTGAATGAATGCACTGTTTTAGGAACCACAGACTTTTCAAAATTAAATAAAATATTATCTATGTCATCTTATAACATATTAAGGATTGAGTCAGGTAAAAATCGGGTGGTCTTTCCTACTGTTGTTTTGCTTCCCTGAATGCCTTTGTTTTAATTTTAAGGAAAACCTTGTGTTTTCCTCTGGGAACAACACCCCCTGTGGTAGACTGAATTTCTGGCAGCAGTTCTTTGTTCTCTGAAGTGTGCCCTTGGAGTCCCTAATTTGTAGGGAGGGTAATGTTCCTGCTTCTTGATTCTGCATTTGCTTTGCTTTGGCTGATTGATGTCGGTAGATGTGATCTAAATGGAAGCTGGAAATGATCTTGCACAGGGAGGCTTGGTCTCTTGCACCTTGAACATTGCCTGATTAATCCACTGGTCCCAGGAGGACAATGATAAATATGTCCTGCAGAGCTAACCTAAAGAACAGTGATCAACCTTTTCAAGATCAGCTGAACCCTGTAGATGATGAGGGATTAATGTTTATGGTTATGCCATTGACTTGGGGGGTTTGGGCAGTAAGATGACTTACAGCTGATCTGTATAGAACTGACGATGACCATTAGCTCCAGGATTGGCTGTTTGATCTAGATTTGTCCACTCAGTGTATTCAATTCTCTTCAAGTTAGTGATTGATTTGTAAATGGACTCATCACCATACCCTGGTCTATCAAATCAATTCAGGAACCTTTTGTGATTATTAGGAAACATAATCTCTCTTTTCACTAGGTTTCCTAGCTCGAAGAATTACATAACTCTACGATTGCTAGGGCTTACATATGGATGGTGGTGACCTGAGAAAGAAGCCAACCTGAAGAAAGCACCATGAGACTGGTAGAAACAGAGGAAAGAAATCAAATCCTGGTGACCATATTAGAGTACCTAAGCCTACTCTGCTTTAGAGATTTTATTACTGTAAGTCGATACACTTCGATTTTCTTACTTAAGTATTCTGAGTTTGGCTTCCATTGCATGTGCTAAATAAAATGGTCCCCAGAACTTGCAAGGATAACCATAGTACAGGGCAACATTAACATCCAAAAAGAGATATCAACAAATTGTTCCTTGGAGACCCTACATAGAGGATGGGTATTCAAAGAACATTTCAAGTAAAGGTGAGATTTTAACCAATGAAGAGAAGGAAAGAGTATATGCTGGTGAGGGAAAAAAAAAAAAATACAGTAAAAAAAAAAAAATGATGCGTGTATTCTAACAACAGTAAGGTATTTAAAAGCATATGGAGCTTAACATGGAAACGTAGGGAATAAGGTCGTACTATATTTTAGAGCTATTTGCTCAAAGCCTTGAAAGCCCAAATAAGGAATTTGTGCATAATTTATTATACATTGAAAGATTTTAGAAGGGGAGTCACATGATTAGAACTTGGTGAAATGTATTCACTTGGTAGAATTTATTGAAAGGGAAAAAGAATGTACATAGGAGAGCACTTGGAAGATGTGTCTATCACATAACCAGTCTTTCACAATGTGTGGCACATACCTTGTTTCCCCGAAAATAAGACCAGGTCTTATATTAAGGTTTGCTCCCAAACACACATTAAGGCTTATGCTCAGGGGACATCATCCTAAAAAATCATCCTAGGCCTCATTTTCCAGTTAAGTCTTATTTTCGGGGAAACACAGTAATAGTGATTTAAATATTTTTTGAACATTATATTGAATAGGAGACTTCTGTAACATTGTAAATGAGAAATAGGCTAATGTAGATGGAGAGATCATGCAAATGCAAAGAGAAGGTGAAATAATTCCAATAGGTTCATAAGTATTTGGTAATGGAATGGACTTGGGATCTATAGGGGAGAGTAGCTACAACTGTGATCTGGGGGATTTAACTTTGTTAATGTAGAAAACTCAGAATTTCCTAAATGATAAGAAATTTGATTTCATCAAAAAGGCTTAAGATTGCTATATTTAACAAATAATTTTCTCTCAAATGAACACATCATTTTTACATATTTATGATGAATTTCTTTGTAGACAAAGTTGAATTATTTCTGGTACATAAGTACACTTTTTTTTTTTTAAATAAGTGAAAATAGTATCAACATAAGCAACCCATTTCAAATTGTTCCAGTTGAAGTGGATTAGAAATGAAAGTCTGATGTCATATGAAATCTTTGGGAAATTTTAACTAAATGCTTCAGGAATAAATCTCCCCACCCCCAGTGTCTCTTTGATTGCCATATTAATTAGTAAACTTTTTTTTTTTTTCTCTTGACGTGTAAGAAGGGCCATCTAAGATTGGCAAGCCACGCTGAGACAATACAATTTTTAGACTGTGTTTTATGCCTGGTAATGATCAATTTTCAGATACCATGGAGGATGCTATGGTTATTACTGATGCTGATGGTACATACAATTAGTTGAGAAGCCAATTTACCTCAAGCCAAATATTTCTCACTTTGAAGCTAATAAACCAAGCATATGGAATAGTAGCCGTGTTTCTTATATAATGATAACTACCCTGTGACCTATGCATAGGTGTTACTTATATAGAGAAATGTGAGGGACACATAGATTATGTAAGCACTCCATCCCCACTGCTGATTTATGTGAAACTCACCCCGATGTGCAGTGTATGGAATGCTACTATCCTCAATTCCTAAGTTTACAAGTTTAAGTAAACTATCACTAGATAGTGGTCTTTTCTAGAGGCAAAAGATTTGACCCATGAAGCTCGGTGATCTCTGAGAGCCATAAAAAGTGTGCGATTTTTCTCAAGTTCTGACTTTGTTTGCAGGCATATGATTTTTTTAAATCTGCTAAACGACTATTAAAATTTTTACCTAATCATATGCCTAGATTATAATCATATCAGAAATTTATAGAGCAAATTTTAAAATAAATACTTCAGCCATATTTTATGCCCTCCTCCATTGTATTCATATTTCTTTAATGCAGTCTCCTAAGCATTGCTTTGTTACCACATTTTCAATACAGAGATACTTGTGCAGTAAAATATATGTTGCAGATCTGTAATATTTCTGAAAAGAACAGCAGCTACACAGAGACTTGTGAAAGTCAGTTGACATCAAGGACTTACTTAAATGTCACTGCTCGGGAAGAAAGTGCCCCACATTTGAATGAATAAGAGAAAGAATTATGTCCAGGAGTATGGCACATTTCAGGAAATTGGAAAAGATTAATGTAGCCATTGTCAAGTGCAACATCTGCCTGTTACTAGGAACTAGGCTTTGATGACTCCGTGTAGCACTGATGACAAAAACACATTAATTTGCTAACCTTCCAGCCATCACCCCTGCATTGAGAGTATATGCCTGAGATTACAAAAACACATAAATTTGCTAACCTTCCAGCCATCACCCCTGTATTGAGAGTCTTTGACCTATTGTCATCCAAAACTTCATCCCATGATTCCCAGTCATGGGTAGACTTAAATATCATCTTTGGAGCTTCATACAAATGCAGACGTCTAATCTCCATTCATAACCTACTGAGTCAGAATCTCTAGAGTGAGGTCCAAGCAGATGTGATTTTTTTTTTTAAAGCTTCACTGGTGATTCAGATGCACACACCAGATGAGGAACAATTGGAGTAATCAAAATCCAGTATTGTACCCAAACTATTGAAAAATCATACTTTTCTTTCATCTTAATTCCTTTTTTCCCACTTTTGTTTATTGCAGTAAAATACACCTAACAAAATTTGCTACATTAACCATTTTTAAGTGTACGGTTCAGGGGTATTAAGTACATTCATATTGTTGTACAACCATCACCGCCATCTCCAGAACAATTTTTATAATGCAAAACTGAAACTCTATACCCATTAAATAAGTACTCCCCATTTCTTCTTCCCCCCAACCCTTGACAACCACCATTTACTGTCTGACTTTATGATTTTGCTACTTTAAGTACCTCACATTAGTGGAATCATCCAGTATTTGTCTTTTGTAACTGGCTTATCTCATTTAGCATAATGTCCTCAAGGTTCATCCATATTGTAGGGTAATCAGAATTTTCTTCTTTTTTAATGCTGTCTAATATTCCATTTTAAGTATATATATCACACTTTGTCTATCCGCTAATTCATCAATGGACACTTGGGTTGCTTCTACAATTTTGCTGTTGGGAATCATGCTACTATGAACACGGGAGTATAATTATCTCGTTGAGATCTTGCTTTCAATTCTTTTGGGTATATACCCGGAAGTAGAAATATTGGATCATATGGTAATTCTATTATTAATTTTTTTAGGAACCACACCTCTGTGATCAAAAACAACAACCAGCTTTCAGAGCACAGGTCCCTAGAATTTGGAGGACTAGGTCCTTTTTGCTCAAAGCTGCTGTGTGCAAGCTGCTCCAGCCCCAGCTGCCTGTCATGGGGCTGAGGGATGAGGGGTGGGTATCTGCTAAGAACTGTGCTAAGAGCTAAAACTGACTGAAATTAACCACGACTTACCTTCCAGTTCTTCTCCTGAAAGTTCCAAAAGGGATCAGACACATTGTGCCAGTACAATTGTTGTCTAGGTAGAAAAACAGATTTTTTTGTGCTTCCTACTACACCATCTTCCCAGAATCCACACCCTAATTCCTGTTTTAGGGTGAAGTCCTTAACTGGGTCATCAATCTGGGGTTTAAACCAATTTATCATCAAAAGTTGTTCTGGATTACCTTTCTAAGTTAGCCCCCAGGGCTTTCTCTCCGTTGTATTTGCATATACTTTTAAAATTAGAATCTAATTCTCTAGCCTTCAAATCAGTAAGTTCTGTCTTAGCAACATATTGCTTATATATAGTATACATGTAAGTCATAAAATACCCTATGTCAGTTAACACAGTGACACATTGAGTATCATCTATATTACTTGAAAGGTCTACAGTTCTTTTCCGAAGAGTGTTAATAAATAACCCATTGTCAAAAAGAAAGCAAGATTATGAGCAGATAGTTTGAAAGATTTTATTACAGTTATAGAAATCAACTTCTGATGCAATACTTTTTGAGCATTTTTAAAAACATTCTCCCTTGATATCTCCCATGTAGAAAACCATTTTATTGATTTTAAAGTATGTGTCTAAAATGCTTTTCCCTCAAGTATTTTACCCATTAAATGCAATAATGATAGGTCTATATTTTACCATTGTGAATATTTTCATATCTTAGAACTCTAATTGGAACAATATTTCTCCTGAAGAAAAAAATACATCATGTTGAATGGCATAAAAACTAATTGGTTTCTAAGTGAATGATGGTGTTAAAGTCCTCCTTTATGTAAAACATGGAGATAAGCAACAACTTAATTAACATTAGAGCAGTTTAATTATAAATTTACAAATATGTGTATGTACAAATATATATGCATATGTATGCAAATGTATATACCAAAAATGATATACTGGCACATTCACCAATTATTACAATAGCATATAGTAATACTGTGTTATATTTTATGTATAATAGTGCTATATATAGTAATATTATATATGCATAACGACGTGTATAATGATATCCCTTTCTACATATTTGCCATAATGTTCCTGAATCCAGAAAAAATATCTTAGGGTTTTCTTTTTGGCTCATTTCTGACAAGAACTTTAAGAGTGGTTCAGATCTGCAGTTCTTACTGGTTTCTTTGTGTTAGAAAGTATACTCACTGTTTCTCAGGATATGGTCTTTCTGAATTAGGCTCCCTGGATATAGGAATCTACACTGATAATAATCTAGATGATTCTGCCATCTCATTAATTTGGAACTTTAAACAGTGGTTAGCAGGTATTTTACATGAGTTTTCTGTGATATGTATTTTAAGGAACAAAAAGCTATGAGAATTCCCTTTCATCCCAATAAGGTAAATATTGTGATAAGATTAATGTTCATGTTTCTATCTTTATCAATTTAGATTATTGATAAAAATACTTTTCTTAAACTAAGAGCAAGGAGAAGCATGTTGAGCGTTATACTCCTTTTCGACATAGCTTGCTCAGAATAGGCATCTCACAGGATTAGTTTGAGATGAGAAGTTTTAGAAATGCTGAAATAAACTATTTTTAACATTTATTTTAGTCTCCATCTAGTGTATTCTGAATTTCATATAGACAAACGCCTTCAACTAAATTCCCTAATGAACCAACAATCAAAGGAGGAGAGAAATTTGATTTGTTTGGGTTATTTTATAGCTACTCTAAGCCATTTTATTTCCTACTCTGAAACAAATTTTACTTTTGTATACCCCTCATCAGAAATGCAGGATAAAAAAAAAAAAAAAAAAACACAGAAGAAGGAAGATGGTAGATGATTAGATAGGAGTCCAATTGAAGTTAAAAAGAAATATGTAACTTGTTAAGTAAAATGCCTGAAGGCGTAGCTTGGGGATGCACTCACAGAGATAAAAAATAATTTTGGAAAATGTTGAATAGAGACTGTGCAGATGTATAGCAGAAGACAGGTGGCCTAGGGAGAGAAACAAATTCCCATGATTAACAGAGAACAAGGAAGATGATTCACAACAAACCTGAGAAATCCAAACAGATAAACAGCTGTTGTAGAGCAAATGATTTTTATGATCTGAATTGGTCTCTGAAAAGTAACTTTTAATTGAGAAAAATAGCATGTAATGGAAATACTGCTGGGTTTTGGATAGAGAAATCATATTTTACTCATTTATTTCTTGCATTATTCACTTAATAAACATACACAGAGTATTTAAAATGTGCTCATCACTGTACTAAGTACATCAGAAACAAAGTTCAATAAAAAAATAGTCTGTATTCTCAAGGAATATACATGCAGATAAACAGAACATTACAGGGCATTGGTCAGATGAAGGGATACACAAATGTGCAGACAGTGAAGAAAGTAGTGAACTATGAGGTGAGTGTGTGTCGTGCGGGAGACCCTGCTCACTGCGCCATTTGTTGTGCGCGGAGGCCTTCTCGCCGCGCCATCTTTCAGGCGGGGTGGCTTGCGGGGTCTCTGCTCCCACTCCCCACACAAGAACGCAGGATATGGTGAGGCCGAAAAGGAACACCCATGGAGCCATAGGTAGGGGAGCCATACCACCATGGTTTCACTGGAGGCTGGGCCCACCGGACGCCGACCTGCCGTCCGCTTTTCCGCCAACTGACCGACCAACGACTCTTCTCCACTCTCTCGACTCTCCTCTTCCTCGGCTCTCCTCTTCCGCTCTCCTCGGCCCTCCTCGGCTCTGCTCGGCTCCTCGGCAATCCTCGGCAATCCTTCGTAGCCGCAGCAGTTATACCAGCGGCCAATCGGCTAACCGGCCACAGCCGACGGCCAATCAGCCACAGCCGACGGCCATTCACCACCCGAGCCAGCTCCCT
This sequence comes from Rhinolophus sinicus, assembly GCF_036562045.2. Taxonomy (NCBI): domain Eukaryota; kingdom Metazoa; phylum Chordata; class Mammalia; order Chiroptera; family Rhinolophidae; genus Rhinolophus; species Rhinolophus sinicus. The sequence goes on from NC_133756.1 coordinate 146,961,873, forward strand.
TCCACGTGAGGCTGAGAGCCTGTATACTACTTTTTGGGGCTCTGTCTCCACAGTGTGTATGTGTTCAGAAAAAAAAAAGGAAAGAAAGTAAAGTCCTCAAAGAAGTGAAGACTGCATATCTCTAAGCTAGAAGAAAAGAGAAGGACATTTCATAAATGGGAAACAGTAAGTACACACACATAGGAGTAATGACATAGATTGTGAAGAACTTCAAATAGTTCATAATTGTTAGGACGTAGAGAGTGAGGTGGAGAGGAGTGAAATATTAACCTAGAGAGTGAAAGTAACCCATATGGGACAATGTAGGGTTATGAAATATATCCTACCTGTAAGAGCTCATTGTAGGGGTTTAAATGGACCAACGTTTATTTTAATTAGAACTCCCTATGAAGAATGTGTTTGAAAAGGGCAGGACTAGAGATACGAAATTTGTCAGGAGACTTTTGTTACTCCAAGAAAGACATAATAAATGCCTGAATTAGGACAGCAGCAGTAGCAGCAGCAGTAGATGTGGAGGGAAATCCGATTAGGAATTATTTACATGATAAAAAAGTTGTATGATAGATCTAGTGCAATGGAAGTCAAAACCCCATCAAGCTGTTGTATGGATATTGACACATCAATTATAATGTTTCTGTGGAGAGGCAAAAAACCCAGAAGAGCCAACTATACTGAAGAAGAACAGAGTTGGGGAATCGACACTACCTGACTTCAAGAATAACTATAAAGCTACTGCCATGAAAACAGAAAGAATTTACATAGATGAATGGAATAGAATAAAGCTCAGAAGTAAACCCATTCAGATGTCATCGATGAATTTTTTACAGAGGAACCAAGGTAATTCAGTGGAGAAAAGATAGTTCACCCCATTTCTTGTACTGTAATAGAACTTTTAGCTGGTTACATGGGCATGCATTTAGAACTACATTTCTCAGCTCTCTTGTGTGTAGTATTGGTTATGAGATTGGGTTCTGGTGCAAACAACAATAATAAATGTGCTGTGGTTAACCTCTTCACTATGCTTTAACAATAGAAGGCATTTGCTTTTACCTTCTGCTTTCTAGCTTTTCACTAGCTGCACTAGGGATATGCTGCAGGATGATGAAATAGCCATCTTAGATGCATTTTTGAAAACCCTGTGTTTAAGAATACAAAACAGAATAAAATGGTCTAGTAATCCTGCATCATGGAACTAGCACACTATTTCTCAAGGGTTTAAACTTGGACTTTCAAAAGAGAGACAAATACACTTCTGTTTTATTAACAACAGGAAAAAAAAAAAAAAAAACTGTTAAAATCTGGTCCTTGTTATAGCAGCCGGAATTTCCATCCTAACTTATACATCCTACAAAGCTGATGTGATCTTTATGTTTCTACATCTCTGAACTCAGTTCATAATATTCTCTCCCTTGCTCACTTTACTTGGGCCATACTGGTCTCCTTGCTATTTCCAGGATATACCAAGCATCCTTCTAAATCAGGGGCTTTTAAAATTGCTGTTCCATTTATCTGAGATGTTCTTCCCACGGAAAATATCTGGTTATCATCTTCATTTTACTTATGTTATTGCTGATATGTCACCTTATCAGATGGCACAGTCTAACACTCTTGGTCCCCCTGCCCTGCTTTCTCCTTTGATACAGGAATTAATCCCACCTGACAAAGTATATTTAACTATGTATTTGCATGTTGTGTGTATGCTAGAATATTATCACAATGCAGGCAGAGATTTTGTTCAATTCTCCATTCAATAACCATAATCTGGAATCCTGTCAAGTACATAGTGAGAACTCCATAAGTATTTATTGAACAAATGATTGACTGAAAAAAGGAAATCATGAAAGAATGTGGTGTCATCAAGGGAGATTGTATAGAGTGAGAAAAGCTTAGGGTTGAGCTCAGGATACCTACATCTAAGGGAAGCAAGAGCAAGGGAGCTCACAAAGTGGGAATCCTAGATAAACAGAGGTAACTAAGAGAGGGTGGCACCTTGCAAATCTAAAAAGAGAGAGCAGCCTGGAGAAGGACTTGCAAAACACACAGCAGAGAGATTCAAAAAGATATTGGCTGCAAAGTGGTCAATTAATTGTGGAAATCAGAAGGTCATTACTCACCTTGATAAGAATGGTTATGGTGCAGTAGTGAAAGTGGAAGGAGTAATGTAAATGGTTTGAGGAGGAGATGGATTGAAAACTTTAAAAACAAATAATAAGCTACTCTTTGTAGGAAATAAAAGGGGTGGGGGGAGAAACACTGATGGAGCAATGACCTATAAGGAGGTAAGGAGCACAGGGGATGGTGACAAGATAACATTTGTTAGTTTCATTATGCAAAGGAAGAGCAACAGTTCCTCCTTTGAAACTGACAGAAAAATAAATGAAGGGATGGGTGTAATGTAAATATATGTTGGCAAGATGAGCAGTATCTGAGGGAAGTCAGGATTTAAAATTTTAACTAGAACACAGATTGGAGGAAAAGATCAAGGAAGTGGGGAAAATATCGAAAAGTTGTTGATGGAAATGAATGAAGTATTTGGCCAAGAATAATGAAAGGTTTTCAGGCAGCAGAAATGATGTATAGAAAACTAGAATCACAACTTTTAGCTGGTTTTCTAAAAGGAAGATGCTGATGCTCCCTGGTTTGGATCACACCTGCTGAATTAGTGGTAGCAATTTAGCAAGCCCTACCTGAAAATCTGAATTCCACTTCCTAGCTCTTCTCCTGCTTATGTTTTTTGGGAGAGTTACTTAACTTCCTGATCTCTGATCTATCTTCTAAAACAAAGATTTGAATACTTGTCCTACCTATCATAAGGATATTATGTAATTTAACTTTTCAGTATTTTTTTGTAGTGGAATTAAATGTACTATTAAAAGGGACTTGAATCTCCCAACCCAGGGTCATCATCCTGTAGATAAGGACCAGATGTTTTGAAATCCCCAGATGCTCTGAGTTTTAATGGAGCTCAAGGACTTGGAAAAGCAAAGTAAGAAGTGGCCACAATAGAACTGACTTCTTGTTATTTGTACTATGTCATTAAAAAGAAAAAAGCATTTTGTTTTATGCAGAAAAGTGTTTTACACAGAAAAATAGAAGAAAGAACATGGTGTTATGGTTTCACAGAACTGGGTTCAAATACAACTGACAAATACAAGCTGCATCATGTTGGGACAATGTATTTAATTCCTTCAAATAACCATGCTTTGGTCTTGGTCCATCTGAATCAATGGAGGCAGCATAGTGGTATGGTGGACGTATCATGGTTAGCTTATCAGATATAGTTTCAATGCAAGCTCTCCTGCTTTCTAGCTCCAGAAACCTAGACAACTTCACTGTCTACACTCACTGTAAACCTAGCTCTCCTCATTTATATATTAATGGCACCACCTAACTTGGTGGTTGTAGAAATTTAATAGTAGTGTGTATAAAGCACTTAGCTCAGTGATTGACATATGGAAGATGCTTACTAAAGGTTGCTGTCATTATTACCATAGTGATAATTATTATAATAATCATCAATGAAGGCAGTGAGGGCAGTCATTTTTTTCCACACATGCAAAGCCCAAAGGAGTAATATTATGCAATAATACAGTGTAAGATTGCGTATGTAAGCTTAAAATATAAATTTCCACACTACCGTATAAAATTTAGTAATGGCACTTCCAATTAGTCTATAACCCCTAAATCAGGGCAACCAGCATTTATGGATCATTTCCTGTGGGCTAGGTCTCTTACACAGCACCTTGCTGAAAGTAGAAAGATGCGAGGGGATGAATGATAGAGGCTTATTAGTAGGTAAACTATATCCAGGCTCTGATCCATTTCATCCGTATTATTTCCTCTTGTATTATCTTTACTGCACCATCACCACCCTGGGTCTACTAGCCACTCATTAGTAAACAGATATTAAGAAGCTAATTAGGGAGCTATCTCACTGATGTCCAAGACCAGATTCATTATCTCAATTAGGGTTTGATTTATCAATTAGCTGTACAACTGATAGTTCCAGAATCACTGTGCATTGTAATGTGGCAAAATTTAATTACAGCATAAGCTATTAATAGCACTTAGAAAAATTCTATGGGATTAAATGATAATAAAATATCTTGAAATTCAACTATTATGAAGCCTTACTATGAGCGCTGAATTGCTCATAGTAAGGAAGGATGGTCCAATTGATGCAAACAGTCCCCAATTCTTTTGCAGTTATTTTTTCCCTCACATTTCTGTGGCATTGTTGAATTGCTTCTGACAATAAAGGCATAAAGAGAAAGTGTAGAACAAGACACTTTCTCCATGCAGAGTTTTGAGTTATATCTCAAACTCATCTTTAAAAAAAATCTTTGGATTAAATATGTACACACACATATAAATATGTATATAATATATACAAATATATATACACACTCATATATATGTATACATACTTGTATATGTGTATATATATGTGTGTGTGTGTGTATATATATATATATATATATATACACACACACATGTACACATGTATATGTATAGCAGATAAACAGCCTATATTTTGTTCTGCAAACTTTGTTGTTGGGATGTAGGAACATGCTCACTTTTTGGTGGGATGCTGTGAACAGTTTTCCTTAAACTCAGATGTAATCAGGTATCTTGATTATTTACATCAGCAGATCATCACTTACATATATACGTAGACATAGATATAGGCATAGATGTAGATAGTTCTGAAGAACATCTCTGAATGCTGTGACAAGATGGCCTGGGAAAGAAGGCTTATGACATTCTATGTCATTCAGCCCTTTGTGAGGAAGTCATGGTTTAGGTGTTTTCATATTGAACTGGAAGCTGAAGCTCTAATGACTTCCATGAAACGGAGGCTGCTCTGAGTTATTCTGTTATGCTTCTTATCAAAGAATACAATTGGCACAATATTTTGTGACTGATTTCTCTTTAATAACAAGCTGACAAATTATGAAGCATTTAATCAAATTAGAGTCACTTGAAAAACAAAAATATTTATTTGCCTAGTACACAGCCTCCTACAATGATATGAGCTAAACATTAAGAGTTTCCTCAAAAGTTTCAAATTGGGTCTCTCTAATATGGCCGAACTGGCCAGCTTGATTTCTACAGACATTGGATTGCACCTCCATGGAATCTTCACTAAATAAATGGCCCTACTGGCAATCTTTGAGGAAGTCAGAGAAACTCGGGAATGGGTGATTAGCTAAAATTATTATTTTGTGTTATCTGCTTATTGTACTTTTAGAACTATAGCTTCAGGTCACTGAAAAACACATTGCTATATTGTTCATAGAAAGAGGCTAAATTCTGTTGTTTGTTCATTGTAAATGGGCAAAGCACTATTTGAAATTATTTCACAGTCCTTTTATCTCTTCCTATTTTGTGTTTCTTTTGTTTAATTGGTTACTAGATTTTGTTAATTCTGTTCCTAAAATGTTGTTTAATATCAGTTTTACCCCATCACTTTTGCTTACAGCCCCCACCCAATCAAATGCCACCTTTTGTTTGTACTTACCATGTACTTACCATCTTCTGTATACAACACTCATATATGTTTGTTGAATGAATGAATGAATGTGTGATTGAATGAGTAATAAGCATGATCCTAGGTGGATAATGCTAAAACTCAAATCCTAGAGTGGTTTTAATTAGTTCATCTATATTTAACCAAGGTTTTGCAAAAGAAATCAACTGAACTCACTACTTTGCTATCCCCTCCCTCAACCACCAAGGAAAGTGGATTAGACATCATGTCTGAATCTTTATATTTTGTATTAGAGAAGGGCATATTTCGGTGTAAGGATCAAGCATGAATGTTTAGTACTGTAAGTATAGACAGTCAGTCCAATATGTATTCTTTTCCAGTCAACTAAGTTCCAATTTTATTACATTTCTCAGAAGTATCCTCTGTCACAGTAGAAAATATGAACTGTATTTATCTTAATAATTAATAGTGATGGACTGTTTGAAACTGGTCTGATAAGGGAAACACACCAAAAAAAAAAAAAAAGGGATGTTTAAGAATTCATGCTTCTCTAACTCAACCTGTTGTCTTCTTAAAGTAGGAAAATAATATGGGCAATTTTGGATGACTGTTTTATTTAAGCCAAAAAAAATAAATAAATAAAAAATAAAAATGCTAAGACCTAATGCACAAAGCCATTAGTGAGAATAGTTAGTTTAGACTCTTCCATTATTGTACTGGTTCTCTGAGTTTTAAGAAAGTTGATCCTGGAATATCAATCCACCTTCTTCTCACCTTGATAGTAGAACCGCAACAGAGCTCAGCAAAAAGAGTTCTATCCCCAGATATTCAATTCTTCTCTAATTGGTGGTTCAGGTTGGTCTGTTCTCTTATTTAACAGAGCTAAAACAAGTCATTTTATAATTTGGACATTTCTATTTACCCAAATATAGGGTTAAAGCATTCTTTAAAGATCTCTTTCTAGTCTTCTTCATGTGATACTTAAAATGTCAGTGCCCAAGAGAACAATTGAGAACAGTCAGACATACAATTATGTACCACTCATTGAATATATTTTGCTGCGTTCTCTCACCCCTTTTCAGAGAGGCTTCTTTCTTGGTCTCTTCTGTAGGGAAGCTGGATCATGAGATTGGGCTTTTCTGTTCCAAAATGGTTGAATGAAAGTTACTGCCATGTCATAGGTAGGACAACCAGGTTTTCTACTTACAGAAAGAAGGGTTCTAGTGCATCTCTGTTGGGCTTTTGAACTCAGAAATAATGTTAGCTTGGTCTGGGACTGTCTATTTGGCCCTATATGTAAATGATGGAGATAAAGCTGTTTTACAAAGAAGCAAGAAAATAGATTGTGAGAGTCCTTATGTCTTAGAGAGAGCATGAGATGGAGAAAATTTTTCCCTGAGTTATTTATCGATTTCAGTCTTTAATATGGTCACACTACACTTTCTGCCCAGTCTGCTGAGATATGCTTAGGTTTCTCCGATATATTTTCATTATAAAGTCACTTAAGTTGGTTGAAAGTGTCACAAGCCAAACTTTATTTCATTCATGTCTTTACCTTGAAGAAAGTAATTATTCTACTGGAATGGAATTAAATAATTTGATTCATGTTTAGTTAATTTGTTTTCAACAACTCTTTTAAAAGTGGTGATTTAGGAAGGGCTGCCCTTTTCTTGAATAAAGACATATTTCAATACTGATAAAAGCCTTATTCTAGGAAGTGATTAATTGAGCTACTAATTCAATGTCCTGCAGCATTAGAAGATACGACTCTGAGAGATACATTCTAACATTAAAAATGTTTGAATAACATTAATTAGATGCATAATTCATTAAAATAAATTCATTGTAGTGAACCACAGAAAAAATCATTGATTTATGTGTTTTGCTTAATGTAGTCAACTACCTTTTTATAAAAACCTATCCAATTTCCATTAAACAGAAGAAGAAAGTGAGGTCAGAAAGGATAAATATTTTGCTCAGGATTAGAGTTTGTAAGTAGTTCCCTGATCAAAAAATAATTTTGAATAAAAGTTAATGGGAAACACTAAATGAAAGTAGTGATTGAATTTAAAAAAGTAAAATTGTTGGATAAATATTTCTTTTAAAAAAATTTCCTATAGTTTATCAGTTATAAAAAAGCATACCCTGTTTCCCCGAAAATAAGACCTAGCCAAACAATCAGTTCCAATGCATCTTTTAGAGCAAAAATTAATATAAGACCGGATGTTATATTATATTATATTAAAGACTCGGTCTTATAGTAAAATAAGACTGGGTCTTATATTAAATTTTGCTCCTAAAGATGCATTAGAGTTTATTGTCTGGCTAGGTCTTATTTCCAGGGAAACACAGTAGTAAAAATTACAATTTTTCAACTATCCAAACTCTCTTACAGATTTCTGCCTGTTTAAAAATAAAAATTAAATTAATAACTTTTAAAACCATGAAAGATTTCGAAAAATGTTAAGACTTTGAGGATAGTAAAATAGGTGTCATTTATGATTTTTTGCAACTCAAAGTTCTGTCACAGCTATTTCTTCTATTACTGCTATTTCTATTCTGTCAAGGGCTATGACTATGCAAATTAATGAGGTCACCCCGGTATCCCGAAATTTCCTTCAGTTGAACTGAACTCTCGGAACTCTCTCAGTTGAATGAGTCTGGCTCCCTTCTGGGTGGCTTCCTCCTTGTTTCTGCTCCTTAAGCTGCATAATCAGGAGTCAATTTAACTTAACCTCCCCTGATCAAAGATGGACCCCTGGAAGGATTATTGATGCCCGTTAAGGAAGTTTAAGGAAGTGGCTAGTCAATTATCTGGTCTTCAGGAAGGAAATGATTAGATTCAGCCTGGGAGAAAAGTAAGGTTAAATCCAAAGAGAAAAAATCCATCTCCTCTGTTTTATTCTGCTTTTAACCTATCTTCATAAACTGATTAATCATAAATTATTAATGTCAGTGGGACTGAGATACATTCTGTCTTCATTTATTGGAATGTATCTCCCAGGCATCCTGGCAGTGGGTTTGACTGATAAGCCAATAGGGCTGGTATTTGCATAATCACGTTGGCACCTTGCTGCCAGGCTAACTGGCTATACTGTTGACAGAGTAGCTCATGATGTATTTGCACTTGGTGTAATCTTGATGACCCAATCGGTATCTTTGGCTGAGAAGAGTATGAATAAATCATTTTTAAATTGTAATTTTTCCTCTGATTAATGCATATGTTTAATGATAAGCAGTTTGAGGAGAAAATAATTTATCTCTAGTTAGTGAAAATGTAGCCTGGCCACAGTCTAGTTGTAAGATTGAGAGGGCTGGGTTATGGCATTTCTGGAAACTGCTGGCTGTCTTGAATGAACTCAGTCATTCATCGAAGACAGTTGCTACCATACATGGAATTTAAGATTCTATTTCCTGTAATACTGCACTCTTTCAGAGCCAGAATAATTTTATACAGCTCAGTGTTTAGTAAGCAATGGATAATCAGTAAGCAGCAATAAATAAATAAATAAATAAATAAATAATAAGAAAAGAGAAAAATGGCCAAGTTTTCATTGGTTCACAGCAACCTAAAACTCTGGAGTTGGATGTGATTTTCCTTGACCTGATGTCATTTGAGGGACAGTCTGACATAAAGTAAGAATATCTTCAGTGACTACTTGTTAATGGGCTGCAAGCCAAAGTAGACTTGATTGATGCTGCTCGTCTGGGGATCTCAATGTGAGGACCACTAAATTAGAGAAGGGAAGGAATTTTGACAGCCATCTGCAGTTATCTTGATATATAATTACCATCCTTTATTACTATGAACTATAATATTTATTGATATGCATATATACAGGGATATTTGCTATTGAGTAGTAAGCCCTTGCTTACATGGTAACTTGAGACAATGCCTGACTTAAAACCACACTGATAAACTTTAAAGAGAGAGTTAAATATTTTATAATTCTAAGTTAAATGTTTTACAATTGCAAGTTCCATCTTGCTTGCCTTGGTAAACATAGGGCCTCACTGGTTAGGAGCAATTCCAGTCATGGAAGTGAGAGGGGAATATATGCTTGTGTACAGGATCGACTGTTGACAATAAAGACTCACTCTATACACACTTGACATCCCAGGGGCATCCTCATAGAGCAGCAAGAGGTCAAGATTAGCTGATTATGACTGAATCATTCCAGGAGAAATGATTGCCGTAGGTCTCATGTCTGTAGTAGACTGTGGGAGACTTGTGACCTACAGAAAGGCCAGAAAGGCCTTGTTGGGGAAATTAGCTTTATATGAAATTTTTTCTTCTGGCATGGCAAAAAAGCAACTGGGGCAGAACCCAGCCCAAATGCCAATCATTTATTTAATTTTTTATTTTTTTTTATTTTTGTTTATATATAAAGCTATCTTTCAATGTTTCCACATAAAATAGTCATAAAACCACCTTAAATCATCACAGTAATTATTATCAATAATATAGCTATTACTTGCAAAATGATAATGTATACTATCATTAATATCTTTTGACTCATAATATCTCATGGGTTTTTCTTAGATAGGAATGTAAAAAAAATATACAGTTTGTGTACTCTTATTCGCATATGTGAACGGAGTGAGTGGTAAATAAACTTTTTCACAGAAAAAATACAGATCCATCCTGTAGGATAGTTAGTACAAAAATATATTTTTATATGCCACATTTTCTCATAAGAACAACACATATAAATATATGAATTATTATATTGAGTAAGTCACTTCTTAAGGGTAAGGAAACACATTAGGCACAAATAATTTACATCATTTTGTCATGGATCTATGTGCTATATCTATAGCATTCAGATTTTCTAAACTAATTGTACAATAGATTTCCAGAGGAATGTAGGTCCAAAGAAATAGTCATGGAACTTTACAGTTAAAATAAAAGCAGTAACAAAAACAGAGATTCCCACTTTTATAAATTATCCATATTTTATAGTTTCTGTAATTATCCGTAGCTCCCAGGTGACAGTCTATTCTGTGGCTATGCTTTTTAATATCAACCCCAATTCCAATCATATTTCCACTCACAGTGTTTCACACCTTCTAATAAATGTTACAAAACATTCAATTCATATATATATATATATATACGTATATACGTATATATGTATATATATGTATATATGTATATACATACATATATAAATTTTTAATGTAATTGATTAAGAAAACTAAAACATCTTAGAAAATATAATATAGACTTACATTGTAGGCAGTGGCATACTAGATAATGCAGAGAGCCCTCCTGATTAAACAGCTAAACATCTGGATTAAATTATTTTAAAAATTGTTTATAAATGTTAAGTTGGCACAAAACTAAGAAATCTGCTGAGTCGAAAATAATGGGCAAAAAGACCATGCTAACAAACCAGTTTTTGCCCTTACGATTTCCACTGTCCAGGGTAACCTGAGTTGTGTCTTAATAACTGCATGGAGTATAGGGAACAGGAGAAAAAGGCAGAACCTAACTAATGTGGCAGTCTAATGGGAAACCTGCACAAAAAACTGGGACCTGTACAGCTATGTGCTGCCTCTGTTGTAAAGTTGGAATATAATAATTTTTCCAGGAAAAAAGTGACTGCTGGGTAACTTGTCTGTCTTTAAATTGGACAGTGATCAGCATGCTTTTCCTGTAAAGAGGCAGAGAGTAAGTATTTTAGGATTAACATCTCTTTCATAACTGCTCTGCCATTATAGCGCTAATGCATCCATATGTATTACGCAAATGATTCGGCTCATGTGTTCCAATAACAACATTGTACTGAAAGACACTAAAATTTAAATGTTTGTAATTTTTACCTGCCATGCAATATTATCATTCTTTTGAATTATTAACCATTTAAAAATGTAAAAAGCTATTATTAGCTCACAGGTTGAGCAAAAACTGTTTTTGACCCACTAGTCATAGTTTGCCAAAATCTAATTCAATGTAATATTGGTACAACGATATAGGAATTGACACATTCAACAGCATGTAAAGTCCATTAATAGACCACACAGAATGAAAGTTATTTACAATAAAGTAGCTTTTGTGTATCTGTGAGGAAGAAGGGGCTATTATTTATACATGATTCTGGGAGAACTATTAATTTATACAGAAAGAAATTGAAAAACACCTGAAATTAAATCTCTACCTCACACGATAAAGAAATTAAAAAAAAAAAAATCTGTATAAATGAAAGGATTATCTGTGAAACATTTTAGAATTACTATATGAAAATATTATTTTATAGCTTTATGCTATGCAGTGGTCTTTTAAACAGGACAAAACATGCAACTGTAAAGCTAAAAATCAATACATTTGGTGATGGCATTACTATTAGTCACTTCTGTACAACAAGCTTCAAAATGAGAGTTGAAAATATAAGTCACAAATGGATGAAGATGTCATATACTTTCAGCAAAGGATTAATGCTCTGAATATAAAATACACTCTGCAATTTAATATAAAAACAAAATCAACCAATAAACAAATGGGAAAAATAATAGGAATTTCACAGAAACATGGAAGAGAAGTTAAACCTCATTAATAATCAGGTAAATGCAAAGTAAAACCCATAAATTGCCATTTCACAACCACCATATTTATAAAATGTAAGGACTGTTAGGAGAATAAATTGGTATATTTTGGCATTAACTGGATGAAAGAAATATGGGCATAAGTTATAAGCTCATTAGTTCTACTCTCAGTTGCACAAAAGGTTGTAAACAAGGCTGTTCATTGCAGGATTATAAACGCGCACACACACACACACACACACACATACACACTCACAACCAAACATGTGCACAAACCTCAAAAACAATTAAAAAACACTGAAGTCCCTCAAATGCACATCAATAATAAATTATGATTTATTCAAACAATGAAATATAAATCATTGGTGATGAAATGAATTAACTAAAACTTCATGGATCATCACTATGGGTGCATATCCAGAATATATTTATGAGAAAATTAAGCATGTTGCAACAAAATACATAGATTGCAGTTATATAAAGTTTCAAGTCAGGCAAAAATTGCAGTGTATATTTTTAGGGGTATATATGGTAAATATATAAAGAAAAATAAATGATTTTCATGAAATCAAGCAGAGACATAGTGTGGCTGAGATAAAGAACGTAATCTAGGAAAAGTGCTCAGGGCTCTTTTAGCTGAGTGATGAATATATGGGGTTTTCTTATAATATTATTCATTTTTAAATGCTTTTTAGTACTGTTTGCAAAATCCACACCGAAAATTAAACACTGTTATATTTAGTCAGTAATGTTGAAATTGTTTATTTGTTATTCTAGTATAGAACCCAAAACATGAGTTTGGAGCACGAAGACCAAGAATCATAACTTATACTGCCCGTTAGTGGTGAACATGCAAGTTTTCAGGAAAACGTTTTCTCTCTAGAAGCTTCATTTTTACTTATTATGCATTTTTCTGAGCTCCTGCTAATTTGTTTTAAATTTTATTCTAAATTTTAAGTTCTCAATTTCCTAATGCACATAATATTGAAGGCAAATCTCTAAGAATGTGTTTCTTTAAAAAGCTCAATATCTTGTGTTTATCTACTTCTTCACTTTATTTTTAGAGATGTATTTTCAGAGTTCCTAGATATTTGTGCAAACAATTCAATATCCTTCAGATTCAGTAAAGATATTTCTGTTGGTTACAAGAGTATTTTAAACAATTTGGATCTTGTACATTATGAAAGTTGTTTGGATCAAAGATAACAGGATCCATGTCCAAAAAGCAAACTATTTAGATCAGAACAACTATAAAATAAATTGACTATCATGACATTAAATATTTTGAAAGAAAATTTCTTATCCTGGTTCATTTTCTCAGTTACACCTGCATACCAGCAAACACAGACACTTACACCCACAAACACACACAAATGCACACATAAACATACACAAAATAGAATGAATTAACAATTATAAAATGCCTTAAATGATGCTTATTACTTAGTATATGTCCTGTGAGTGCAAAAGTAATTGTGGTTTTGCAATTACTTTTAAACTGCAATTACTTTTGCATCAACTTAACACAAAGGTCTTTTAGGAGGATACAACAGTTTGCACTTCAGAAAGAACAGAATTTTGAATGACTTCATAACCAGTTCTGTACATTGTTCTTTCCTCGAGTCTGGAGGAAATATGACTATTGATATGTTAGTTTTCAACAGACAGATGCAGAAAAAGTTCAGTACAATGATTAACAGAAAGATAAAAATGAACACTTGTAATGTAGCAGGTATTAGAGTGTTCAAGAGACTAAAATTTAGTGGAATATTCCAGGACTCATCCAATTACTCTGACAGCTTTTGAGAATGTAAAAATTCTAGTGAAGTCTGCGTGTGCAAAATTACAGGCTACGTTTTACAAAGGTTAATGAAATTGTATTATGAATTTGATCAATGTGCTCATAAAAATAAGAAAGTTCAGGTCAAATCCCTCCTTTTATTTTCCTGGGGCTTGCATCTACTCGCCTATTATTTTCACTTCCAAAAGAAATAAAACCAAAGGCAAGTGGATTTATACCTAAGTTATTGAGATAAGTTATTTCCATTTTACTTTCTGTGCACAACCAGAGAATTCTGGGGAAATATAAAAATGGTTAGATGCATATTTAAATGAACTCAACACTCGACTCGCATTAGTTATCCTTCCAAAAATGACTGCAAAACTTAATTAAGCTTCTCCGCTGGGGGAAGAGGTTAAAAAGGTAACTTAAATGTGTTAGGTTGTTTCCTCCTTAAAGAATATATCACTTAATAAATAGCTTGTGTGTTATTACACCTTGAGAACAAAACAATAACTTGGCATAATCTTGTTATTTATGCCTTGTAATTTTTTAAACTTTAAATAATTTTTAAAGCATTTAAGCAAATAATTTAAAATATAAAAGTTGACAAATACAACATGCGGATGGATGCTCCTGAAAACCTATAAAAATCCCTTTTTATTAAAAAAAAAGAAAACAATGCTAATAATTGCGATAGGCAAGATACATTGATGAATGCTAAAATTAGTGGGAATTAAGCAGAAACAGGATATTTACATAGCCTCAAAGTATCTCCCCTAGTTTACTAATTATTTTAGTTGTTTTAATATAAGGCCACAAATTCTCTGATTCTCATTCTTGAGGAATTATAATTTAATACAAATCTTCTTGAGTATGGCTGGACTTAGTAAATGGCTTCTAAGGAATAGATTGTAAAAGTAGAAAGACAGTTAACGTTTTAGGGAGAAAACTGGCAGGGACCACCTTAATCAAGAAATCAAGGTGAACATCATCAGTAACAAGTCACTCTGAGACCATATGCTCTCTGATATGATGCAACAAGTAGGGCATCCTACCTCTAGAGTTAACTTCCCCATATCCATCACCTCAAGCTATTATGAAAAAACATAAGACAAACTTTGAGAAACATTATTGAAAATACCCAAACACTATTCTGCAAATTGCCAAGGTCATGGAAGACAAAGAATGACAGAGAACTGTCACAGATTGGAGGAGACTATGGAGCCACGTATTTAAATAATAAAATTGTTTTGACTCAGGGGTGTAGTATAAGGGCTATGACCCTTACGAAAATGAATTTAAATGAAATTCATCATCATGAATTTAAAGAGTACTTAGAATTCATGTGATCTAACTTCTTCATTTTTCAGATAAGAAAAATGAGATTAAGAGAAGGTAGGTAACCATTCGATGCATCGTATGGAATATTAATACCCATCCAATGTTTTAATATTATAGTTGTTTGTCATTAGATGTCTTACTGAAAAACAGGGTTAACTACATCATAGGAGAAGCCCAAGTTATCTGGATCCTTTGGGACATTAGTTTCTATATTTTTTCAGACTACTGTCCATTTTGGCAAAACTCCCTGTAAACAGATGGACTACAAATTCTTCTGGGGAAATATGTAAAACAAGGTCTTCACTAAGATTTATAAAAGAATGTGAAAAATGTATTAATTACCTAAATAATGAATCACATAAAGTAGTTATTTGGTGTCAAAAATATTTAGACATTGTGATAGAGTGTCTATCTGTAAGTTCCATCATACTTAATAATCTGTTTTAGACTATTTCCTTCTTGCGCATCAATAAGATATATATACCAGAAAGACACAGAACATACTGGGTGTACCAAAAAAATGTATATAGTTTTTGAAGAGATGTTAACACTTTGGTCAACATTGCTTAAGCAGTAGTTCACTGTAATAAGAAGTGTCTGGATGTTGACGGTAACCACTTTGAGCACCTCTTGTGATTGCAGAAGTCAAACATGACTTGTATTCGTCTTTTGTTATTGGTATATAGTAATATATATATATATATATATATATATATATATATATATATATATATATATATTATACAGTTTGTTCCTTTCTTAAAATGTGTATACATTTTTTTGGCACCCTCTGGATTCACAGACTGTTTCTATGCTTATAGTTTTTGATCATTAGGGAAAGGCATTAATTTATACTTAATTGAGTGGGTGTTTGATTTGGCTGACTATAGTAAGTAGGAACACAACTAGGCATATTTCACATTAAGATGTTTCCAATCATGATTTTCATCATTATGTCCTTAAGAATGTATGAATCTATTCAGTATATACATGTGGAGTGCAGTCTATGTGTAGGTAGTAAAAAGTAGGAGAAAGACCATTAAATTTTTAATCTAATAGAGCTGAGTTTTATAGCTTGTTCTGCAATTTATTAGCTTTGTAACCTTTAACAAGTCATATTAAATTTCCTGAGCTTTAGTTGTTTTGTTTGAAAGAACTTTTTCTCAATATTTCAGTGAGATTTAAATAATGTGTTGGGTGTAAAGCTCTTCAATAATGGTAATTATTCGTATTTAATACTGAATTTTAAATATGAGCAAGAAGACATTCTATGTCCTTAAAAACTCAGTCACTAGAGATGAGAATAAAATCATGTAAATCAGAATTCAATATCAATTTTGGACAACCACAAGAAGTGAGCCAATTTCTAAATTACCGCTGTGAAAGTTGAAAACTTCTTTCCTTGGAGATTTTCCAGTTTGGGATCTGTTCAATCTGTTTATCAAGTTAAAAACCCCATACTCTGTCTGCAGCTGGTATGTACTTTTAGACCAAACAGCTTTTATTTGTATTTGTATCTGGAATACACAGATTAATGAAACAAAATTATTGTTAAAGAAATAGCTTACTAAAAAATATAGAAAGGATGGGCAGAATATATATTTAGACTTGTATTACTCCACAAACAGGAAGATAAAGTTCAAAAAATTAGTTTGTCTGTATTTTACGATAGGAATGCTTGGCTGTTTTTTTAGTTCTAGGCCAGCTAAATGTTAATATAAATTATATGATATTTGTTTTTCATGAGTCGTGTAGTTTATTTCCACAGCTGAACTTTAACAATACAAGGAGGATAAATTCAACCTAAATAGAAGACCCTGTTGTTGGCAATGATGCCTTAGTTAGCACTTGTTGTTTATCAGAAACCTCTTTTCTAAATATGAAGAAAAAGCCACAATGATTGTGAATCATTTTACTTGTGTTTTAACTCAAATATAAACCCCAGACTTACAGTGTGATTAGAGTCATTTTTATGAACAATAAAACACCATTTTAAGAAAAAAACAAAATACACTTGTGTTGATTGTGAATAACAAATGACTACAAATCAAATAAAATGCTTTCTTATAAACTTGGTTACAAATTGGTACAATAATCTTATTAAAGATTGATGGGTCTTCTTAAATCCCTTTCAAATCACGCTTACCGTATTTCCCTGAAAATAAAACCTAGCCTGACAATCAGCTGTAATGCAACTTTCGGAGCAAAAATTAATATGAAACCCGGTCTTATTTTGCTACAATATGAGACCGGGTCTTATATAATATATTATGACATGATATGATGTGATATGATATGATATGATATGATATGATACCAGGTCTTATATTAATTTTTGCTCCAAAAGACGCATTAAAGCTGATTGTCTGGCTAGGTCTTATTTTTGGGGAAACACGGTAGTTTTCATATGTGTAGATTTTCTAGGGAGGAATTCAAGCCAAAGACAGAAACAACACCTGATCTATTTGGAATCAGTAACCCATGTACTTGTATAATATTACAAAACTCCCAATTGTGGCTTTTAGTTGAATTGACAAGGAATATGTTTACCATATTATCATTTTTTTCTTTCAACCCCCATTATATGAGTAAAGATTTATCGCATACTTACAATGTTGTAGAAATCATGTATTTCTCTTTATAACCACAGTCTAAGGGAAGGGGGGAGGACTATTTTGTATCCCCTATTTTAAAATAAGGTCAAGAAACTGTCCAAATCAAGTAGCTAGTACATGTCAGAAGTGCTATTTGAACCCAGGGATAGTGGTTGAAGTATCTGTGTTGTGCTCTTAGCCTCTCTCTCTATATATGGTCACTCCCAATCATAATGTAGGATGAATTATTTGACCTCTGTATATATCAGTTGTCTTATCAGTAAACACGAGAGATTAATAGTACCTTCTTCAAAGGGTTGTGTCTGGGACACAGTAAACACTATAGTAGGTGTTAGTGATGTAGGAATATTTTTCTGTGAGTCCCCAATTGATGTAAATGATGTTGGATCTGCCTGCAGTTTTCATGTGTGGGCCGCGATCCTGTCTCATGAAGCCGAAGAATGGATAAAACAGAGCAGGGAGAGGCAGAGCGTTGTAAACGAAGATAGTTTATTAGAGGCAGGAGAAGAGGTTGCAGCTCCTGAGCGGGAGGGGTTCGTGAATAGGGGTGCCCAGTGACTGAGGCAAAAGCTCTTTTATACCTTCCCTTCCCTGCTTGGGGAAGGGGCCTGGAGCCTTCTAATTGAATTCATCTATTAGGTTTGTCCTGTTTGCTCATCCTGAAGGGATTAGCAACCAACCCATTCCTATCTATCAGATCTGCTCCTTTGTCCAGCTGGAAGGGATTTGAAATTATCTATTAACCTCAAAGTATATTCTCCTGTCTCTGTCCTGGAGTGAAGGAGACATTCCAGAACCTGGAGTTTCAGGATATGGCTGCTTTTTTGTTTATTCCACCCTCCTGTCTACCTAGCAACATGCTAACTGACCTGTCTCATTAGTTCTTATTATGCTCTGTGCAATACCAACATTGATGCCTTCAACAACTCGGTTATGTGGCTTTTTAATATTTCTAACTCTAAATAACTCTAAATACATGTGGCGGTGGTGGTGTGGAGCAGGGAATCTGGGGACAATTCTAATGCCTAGTACTGCCACACCCTATAGGAATTTTCTGTACCATGTATACAAGACAGACACAGAGAACATAAAATGGATTCTGCTGCAGTTAGCTATCATATTAGCCACTCTGCATCAATATGAGGGTTGTTAAAGAGGCCAGTTACCTGAATTTCTTTGAAGAGTTTTCTGTGAGCTATGCCTGTGTCTTCTGGGACTTGAGACATGCAGGTACTGGTATCTGACATTTGCTGGATGTGATAGTTGATTTTGTGGGTCAACTGGATTAAAGGTTATTTCTGGGTGTGTCTGTGAGGGTGTTTCCAGATCAGATTAGCATTTGAATTGGTGAACTCAGTAAAATGGATTGCCCTCCCACTGTGAGTGGGCACAATCCAACCCATTGAATAGAACAAAAGGCGAAGAAGGAGGAATTTGCTCTATTTTTTTCCTGCTTCATTACTTGAGCAGGGACATCTCATCTCTTCTTCTGACCTTGGACTAGGAATTACACCATCTATAACTCTAGTCCTCAGGGCTTTGAATTTAGACTGAATTGTACGACTGGCTCTCCTAGGTCTCTGGCTTGCAGACAGCAGACTGTGGGGCATCTCAGTCTCCCTTTTCCAGTGACCCAATTCCTCATACAGATTTCGGTACTGAGAATGGTTCTAGAGGAACAGAATGTTAAAGATGAGTTTTCTGAATATGTTCTGCAGTTCCTAGGACTGGCTCTGTAATTTGGTATTTAAAGACTCTAATGACTCCATTTCCAGTCCTAAGGAGAGCACTGATAGTCCATGGCATAAACTATTTATAGGTATGCAAAATGTATGCATCAGAATTCCTAATCAACCCCTTATAGAGATCCAGGAGCTGGGTGACTCCATATATGATACTTTCAAACATTTTTAGGAAGCTAATGACTGTAATGGCATTGGTTGGTAGCTCCTAATGTTGCTGCACCGTGTGGTGAAAGAAAAGGGTGAGCTCAGGGATTTGAATTCCCAGCTCCAATGCCTCTAAATGACCTAAGAGCTTCTATGTGTGCTCTGTCTGGAGGAGAGATTTAATTCCAGTAGTCACAGTGTTGAAATCGCTGGAAAGCAAATGCAGACCCTCATCTTGTGACTGGCTGAGTTACAACACAAAGTAAACTCCCAGCCTCGCAAGAAGTGAGGGCATTGGTAGGGAAAGAATGAGATCCTATAAGTTGGGATGGGACATGTGGAAAGATCCTAAAGAAGCTAAGGGCATTGAGCCCCTAAACTCTGACAAGTCTTCTGTACCATCGGAAGAAGTCTCCCTACTCCTGGTGGAAGGATACCAGGAGTATATACAGTAAAAAAAATATACAGTAAAAGACTAGCTCTCCCTGACAGAGCCAAAGGAGGAAAAAGAGAAGGGGGAGAGGGGAGAGGTAGAGGAAAAGGGAGAGAGTGAATGAATGAATGAATGAATGAATGCTAAAAGAATAAACTACATTTTCACAGAAGGTGAAACAGGATTATGATTTTGTAGCCAGGCCTGGATTTACCAAATGGTACCGGCCTGGGGGCATTTAAAAAAGAAATCCACCTTGTAGTGATGTGCTGGTAGATTGGTTCTTTGAAAAAGAACAAGGGATGCTAATCTGTAGGATTTTCCAGTTTCCATGCTATAAATAATTCCACCATAGCCAATTTCAAGCTACCAATATGACATGGGGAACATAGCATAGATAAGACATGCATACAATCAACTCTCTCTAGACAATGTGAGCTGGATCCAGCATAGCACTGAAAGAACCAACCTTTGCAGTGTGGAATGGGATTTGAAAAGCAGACTGCCAGTGGATGCATTGCCTTCGTCAAAGGAATTGCTGTTAGAGATCAAGGCCGAGGGTCTTGGGGGAATTCAGAAAAGGGCCAGCTGTTGTGCATCGACCATGTCGAGAAACTAGCACCAAAACGAGGTTACAGATGTAGTCAAGGAAAACCCTTTCCCTTTTCCCTCCTACCTGTTTAATTTGAACTCCAATGAGTCACAAACAACAACTGGAGAATGGTTAGAAGGAGACCCAGAGAGGAAGTGAAGACTGACCCTTCCCCACTTCCCTCTTGTTAGTTTCCCACTCTGAAGAAGGAATAAACTGTTGGAGGGGAGAGAACTTCTAACTAGTGAGAGCATCAAGTTTCATTTTATGTTGGGGGTGGACTTTTTATAACTGAACAACTAAAACATGACCAGACAAGCTTTGAGAATTTCCTGGACTTTCCCCTAGGGAAGTTATAAGAAAACAAAGTTTGCTTTTGATTGCACCTGCCAAGTCAGTTATGTGTGCTGAGTCTTCCGGGCCTGATCAATGCCACATGAGATTACATAAGGGTTCTGGATTGTTTCTTCTCCCATTTGTAGAGCATATGATTCCTTTTAATGATGAAGAATTGCAGACAGACACATCATATCAGGACAACGATTTATATAAATATGTCAACATGAAGACAATTGGTTTGTGGGAAAGTGGGGATGTCTGTATGAATGAGTATAATCCTATTCGCTCCCAAATTGCTCTGTGAAGTTCTGTCCTGTTTGTATATCTCAATTCTAATTTCCACGAGGAATTACAGGTACCTATTTAGATAAAGTATTTTCTAGAAAGATTGCAAATATTCTATCTGATGTCACTATATCAGCAAATATAGAAAGGGATTTGATTGGATAGTAAGGGTGTCCTGGGAAACCTTGTGTATTTAAACATAAAATCACATGCACATGAACTGTTTCAGCAGAGCCAGGATGTCTGTAATAGCTCTTTCTTCAAAGTGTAAAAGTCCAGGCTCTATTCCCAGGTCTGCCACCAAACTGCCACATGGTTTAGGCAGCTCTCTTAGCCACTTTGAGATTTCTACATAAAGTGAAGTTCCTCCTTCAGAGAATTCCAATTTGTATACCAGTGTACTATATGCCTTCTTCTGCAAATGTTGCTAGAAACCATTTCATCATGTCTAGTCTTATCACTAGAATCTGTACCAAATGGTTATAAGTTTAATTCCTCGATCAACTAGATACCCACATACTTTCAAATACAATGGGAATACTTGTATTCTTAGGTCTCTGATAATTGATTAGCAACATTTAATACTCAAAAGGTTGTCTTACATAACTGGGAAGAGAATATAATATGCATAAAATTATTTTTGAGTTTTAAAAAGTAACAATAACTTTGAAAGTGTTCATGGCAATGAGTGATTCTGTATCTCAACAATACCATCCTAGTAGTTAGATTTTTTTGGACATTGATATGATTGTTTTAAAAAATTGATCATCAGAATTGACCTGTTATTGTGATGTTATAATAGCGCAATCTATGTTACTCTGAGGGGGACCTATTAAGGACCTATAGAGGCACAGAAAATAAATTAACTGAAAGTTGCTCAACTATAAAACATAGCTTATAAACAATCCATTTCCCTTCTTCTAAATTAAAAAAAAAAGCAAATTAAATGGTTATTTATATGTAGAACATATATGATCTCTAAAATATATTGTTTTAACAGTATGATTGTTAAAAAGAAAGGAGAAAGAGAATACTGGAGATAGAAAAATAAATTAACGTATATGTCAAAGAATCCTACCCAAAGGCCAGATGAGAGAAGCATGTATCCATCCATATATATAAAGGGGAAAACAGAATTGGAAATCTCAAAAAGGACATGCAGATTGCTGTGTGTGGGGGTGGAGGGGGTGGGGCGGTGGACCTACATACTTAAAAGAGCAAAGAAAAGGAGAAATGAATTTCTATGTAGCAATATTATTTCCTAGAAAAATAGCACCTTATCACAGTTCTTATTTAAAGCCATGTTTTAGTCACATTCTCATAGGAGTAATAAAAAATACTATCTCTTTACCTATGTATTTTGGACTTTATGAAATTAAATTCCAAGCTAACATCCTCCAACCACCAGCCACACTTGACAACACAGTTTTTAGTTTACTCATCAATGTGAATCTTTTTGCCTTTCATAGCAGTTCCTGTAGCAAAAGTAAAACAAATATTTCCAAGCAGAAACATCTTCACAAATATTTTCTTTTATAAAATTGGTTTGCTCCAAATACCGTGTTTAAGAAACTCCGCAGTGTACACAATCATTAAAAAGTGCCATTCTCTATGGACAGTTATTTAAAGTTACAGGTTTACAAGTCAAGTTTATTTAGAAAGAATTTATTTAAGGAAACAGGAAAAAAGTTGGAGTTTGGATTTTAAGTACACATATTTTAAAATTCAAGGTCTGTCATTTACTAAACATTTAGTTTTAAGTAGATTTCTTAAGTATTCTGACTTGTTTTCTTGTCTTTAAAATGAAGATAATATAATTTCAAATGGGTCATTGTGATGATTAGAGCTGATATATGTATAATATCCACAATAAAGTTGCTCTATAAAAGGTAGTAATAACACGTGGCATTTGTCATCTTTTACATATAATGGAGCACGGGGATTTTTTTCATTTTTGTAAATTATTAATCCGAGAGCTTTATTATTTATATCTAGTTTATATTTAATTATATATATATATATATATATATATATATATATATATATATATATGCACACACACACAGAGGGTGCCAAAAAATGTATACACATTTTAAGAAAGGAAAATCTGTATTAAAATTGTAATACTCAATAGATACTGATAACAAAAGATGAATACAAACCATGTGTTTACATTTTTTGGCAACCCTGGTATACACATACACACACACACACACACACACACACACACACACACAAATTGATAATACACTAAGTAACTCCTAGTAAGAGGCATTTCAAAGATATAATTAATAATTCATTATTGATCTCTGAGCATTATATGATATTAAATTCTGAGTAGTAGATAACAGTTTCTGAATTTATTATTGGTCTTTGAAAGTATCGACAGAATCTGTAGCAAGGCAAAACCATATGTATATATCTATATCTATATGTATATATCTATATCTATATCTGTATCTGTATCTGTATCTGTATCTATATCTATAGATAGATAGATAGATATGCATACATACATACATAAGTTCTTTTAAAGTTATCCTAATGGTTTGTTTCTATTTCTTCTTTAATCTCCAAAGTATATATTAAATACATTTACTTCTTCGTATGTTAAGCAAAAATAAAATTTCATGCTTCATTCAGATGTACTTTTTTTTTTCAGTTTTCAAGAACTTTTCATGTAAAATATGAATGTATAAATAGCTTACCAGGTGTATTATTGTTGTTTTTCTTTCACCTCTATTACAGGAGGAGACTTGCTTGCAATTAAACACTATCTAACTCCTGTTCAGGTTACCTTTCTCCTGTTTCAAGAAAGGAAGCATCATTCTATTAGAACCTCATTTGAAGATAATATTGTCACTGTGGTGTTTGCACTACAGTGACAAGACATCCAATTCAATCATATGTATGTGTGTGTGTGTGTGTGTGTGTGTGTGTGTGTGTATAATGAAATATTTTGACAGATTTGTGTATGTACATAAATTTGAAAATAGTTAACTCTTTAGTTGTGATGCAAAAAGTAGTTGGGCATGAAGGTAGAGCTAAGCAAGGTTTACAAAATCTGAAATCCTATGTATTTAATTGTATAATTTGCTCAATGATATTTATCAATGGATAAGCTTTCCTGAAATGGCCATTTTAAGTTAGTGTTAAAAATGTGCTTATTCTCCCCAAAGACATATCTGCTGATGGAAGAATTAACAATTTTCTTTACGTAATTGGTAATCTACTGTGTTTACATATGTCTAATTCCATACGCAGAAAGATCCACAAAGGAAATGCCTCTTCTCTATCTCAAATATTTGGGCAAATTTGGCACCATTTACTTTATAATAATGGGGATATCCAAGTTCATTACCATTTACTTTATAATAATGGGGATATACAAAATTCATTACGATAACATTGAGAAACCATTGTAATATCCATTTCGCCAGCCCTGAGGAGCAAATTTTGATTCAATCTGTTTGTCCAAATAAAACAGGCTATAGATCTTTTGTAACAGATGGTGCAGTGTCTTATTCTGATACAAGAAGGCGTAATTGCATCATTTCAAAAATAATGCGATGTTTTTATATTAGAAAAAGCAAAGATACAAATGTGTCTTAATGGGATTACTATTCAATAAGAAGCTAATTCAGATACGAAGTATTGTACAGTCTTTGTGATGTGCTAAGAAACTTACCATTAGCTCCAGAGATATCAAAGTTCTGTCTCACAGTTTTGAATACTAAATTTATATTTATTGTTTTTGTTCATTAATTATAATAGTATTTATAGTATTTATTATTTCCCTATTATATGCCAGGAAATATGCTACTTTTAAATATACCATTTTACTCTGCTCAATTTGCCATAGCAAAATACCATAGATTGAGTGGCTTAAGCAACATACATTTACTTTCTCACAGTTCTGGAGCCTGGAAATTTCTAGATCAAGGATCAAGGTCCAGCAGGCTTTGGTTTCTGGTGAGAGCTCCCTTCTTGTCTCATGGATTGTAGATAACCACCTTCTACTGTGTATTCACATGGGATTTTACCAGTGTCTGGGCATGGGAATGGAGAGAGAGAGAAAGAGAGAGAGAGAGAGAGAGAGAGAGAGAGAGAGAGAGAGAGAGAGAATGAGAACATATAACATGAGAGAGGGGGGAGAGCAAGTGCATAAGTAGGAGCTGGCTAGTTCTCCGGTGTCTCTCAAAGGTACACTGATCCTATCTGATTAAAACCCCACACTTATGACCTCATTTAACCTTAATTAACTTATGAAGGCCCTGTCTCATACACAGTTATAAAGGATAGGGCTTCAATGTAGGAATTTTAGAGGGACACAAGCATTCAGTCCGTGACATAAACCAAGGAGATCTAGAACTATCCAGTGTGGCTAAGAGCAAAAGCTTTTGAGTCAGAAGGACTGAGTTCAAATCCTGGCTCTACCCGCTGTCTATGACTATGACAAGGTGCCATCCTTAGCTTCATTATCTTACTTGGATCACAAAGTTGTTCTAAGTGATGAACAAAATCCATGTAAAAACAGCTACACAAACCTCCGTTTTCTGGTTGTACATGTAAGGAGCTTGGATAGCTCCACTCTCGCCTAAGAAGAAAAAGCTGAACAGACTGGAAAATCAACAACTATAATCTTATTTTTGGCTTAGTTAAAGGTTTATTAATTTCTATTGATCTATGGTTTCTGAAGTTGGAAACTTAAATGAATCATTTTAGTTTTCTCTTTTCTAATATGTGCATTCAGTACTATCAGTTTGCCTCCAAGCACTGTTTTCACTGCATTCTGCAAATTTTGATGTCTTTGATGACCCATGTCACATTGCCCCAGGTGAACTTTGAATTTAGCAACAGAGGTGCTGGGCAGTTGTGTGCAGTTTCAAAGTTATATCATGTTGACAGCATTTCACGATGCACATGCTATGTCTCTATCCCGGTCCCAGCAGAACCTTGGATTTTCTTCCAGATACCAGGAGTCTATTTATAATTAGATGTTAAACAGAAGAAGCAATGAGTCACTGACAGAGTATTTCACCATTCATACACACACACACACACACACAGTCTATTCTTATTTTTTGGGTTAGTTATTGATATGGCTTGATGTTTCTGTCCCCGCAAATTCATATGTTGAAATCCTAACCCCCCAGTGTGTTAGGATGTAGAGCCTTTGGGAGGTGATTAAGCCATGAGAGTGGAGCCCTTATGACTGGGATGAGTGCCCTTATAAATGAGGCCCAGAGAGTTATCTTTCCCCTTCCACCATTCCACCATGTGAAGACACAGAGAAGACCAATGTCTGCAACCCAGAATATGGTTCTCACCAGAACCAGACTATGCCTGTACCCTGATCTCTGACTTTTGTACTCCAGAACTATGAGGAAATAAATTTCTGTTGTTTATAAGTGACCCAATATATGGTATTTTGTTAGCAGCTCAAACTGACTAAAGATCATTATGCTCTATGAAGTTGACACTGACACTGAAATGGTGAATGAATACTGCACCATTTCTTCTAGAAAAAAAATCAAGCTTAGGTAGCAATGAGCCTTTGGTCACATTTTCATCAACAAATCAATTCATAACCTTGTTTTCTGGGTATTTCTGTTTGAAGACACTTTATTATATACTGTTAAATCATTAGCATTGAAATCATAGCCAATAACACTGTAACTCATACCTAAACGCAGCTTAACTAACACAAACATTGTTTTGATAAGGCATCTCATAGCTTCTTGTACTTTGGAACACTAGACAGCTCTTTAATACTACACTTAAAGGCCATTTTAAACAGTAAAATCACACACATACACACACACAGCACAAAAATGTAAAGATGTGGCACCAAATAAATGAAAAAGGACTTATTTTCAGTATAAATGCCTTGTTAGACCTCAGCTGAGAATGTGTGCCTGGTATAAGTCAAATTGTTTTGGATATGCACACGTACATGTTCCCAAATGACTTTGAAAGCACCATGAGTATTAATTTGGGGGTTAAACATACATTTTAGCTACCAAGAGAATTCACAAATGTGGAATTCATTAATAATGAGGATCAGCTGCATATATGTTCATAGTTTTATGGGCTTTCAGGTACATATATAATAAATGTTTCTCAAAGTATACAGAAATAATTACCTATCCCCTAAATATACACAATCCAGGTCTACTGTGGAAAAGCAAAAACGAAAACAAAAACAAAACCCACATTCTTTGTATCATAGAGTTGTGTTGATAATAGCTTTCTTGTTCCTTGGGAAATGAAGGATTACAGTATATAGGGAAATTGTTTCTTAACTGCCATGTACTACATATCCAATTAATCACAGGCGCATTGAAAATCCTAGACAAGGTTTTATAGAAATTCACAATAAAATGTCATTGCCTTTTATAAAAAGTAAGTATGAATAGATTCTGTTACTATACTAGTCTCTCCTTTAACAGAATGTGATTTGAAGATACATGAGCCTTTATTTTATTTGAACTTAATTTAAACACTTTGAAATCAAATTTTGTGTGGCAAGATCCTACTGTCATGCTAAGACATCTTCAAAGACTTTTTACATCAGTGTAGTTCCTTCCTCCTTTTGCACCCCTACTGTTAAATCCATTTCTTTGACAATCTACTGTCCACTGAGATTAAAGTCTCAGGGCTGGTTTATTTAGAAGAGTAAAAGATGAATAGAAACAGTAACTTCATACAGAGATCACTTGCGGGCTCACTAACTTCATATCTTCTAGTATTTTCTGATGTAAGAAGTATATTTGGATTGTTAGAATACAAAGGCCCGATTTTTCAACCTTAATATGGAAATGAATTTCTGACTCAGGGAAATGCTGTCAGATTTTTAATTTATTTTGGCTTCTTCCATATACATTCCTGTGAGTCTTTCATATTCCTGCTTAGTCTCTCGTGGAAATATATTATTTATATTGAACAAGGAGCTGACACTCTTCTGCAACTCTTCCTTCAAATCACTTAATTTTAGAAGATAGGGTAGAGGAAAAAGACATGTTTACTTGAAAGACCAGCTTTTTGAGCTAAGCATTTACTTTTTCCCTGTATATTTTTTCTTTACTTCCATTTGTGAAGCAAAATAAGAAAAAAATGAAATTACTACGGAAAAGATCCATTGCTCTAGCTGTCACTTTTTCTACTATTCAGATAAATTATGAAAATTTAAATCAAAGTTGTATAGATCAAATTAGATAAGTCCCTGTCTTAAAAGGCTCCGTGAACCGTTTAGTGTAATGGACATAGAGGAAAGGAAGAATTGCTTAATATTCTATCATGTATTACAGCGTCCCATGGTCCTGGAGAACAAATGCTACATAAACTGAAATTTCCTTTCAATATTTATTATCAGTATTTCCCTAGAAAAAATTCTGATCAACTCTAAAAATAAAGGTGGATGATGTAAGATTACAGAATGGTCAAGACACTACCCATTATTACATTTTCTCAAATCTGTCTGCAACCATTGACCTATTCTTCACGGAAGTAGAACTATTAACTTCTGAAATTCTTCCACATTTTGGTGTAGTGTAATAAAAACGTCACTCTACTAGGAATCAGTCATTTGCAGCAGTAGTTTGCATTATTGAATTTTGCACTTCGAACTTGCTAGCTGTTTGACTGGTCAAGTCATTTTTACCTCTCTGGCCTTACATTCCTTAACTTCTTTGATAGATATAATAATACTTCTGTTTTGCTGTATAAAATTTTAGTATTAAATGGATGGTGCTCTATACAGTTCAACCTGATCATTAAGTATAGCTTCGTGGAATATTCAAGCAACATAATTTGAATGATTCCCACCTGAGACATGAAATAAAAATATGTAACCACATATTAATTGAAATTATAAACAAGTCTCAAAAATAGAAAAATCTGCCCCCATGTGTAAAATGTATAAAGGAAATTTATTAAAATTGATGCTATGAGTTTTGGACCCTCAGACAAAACAAGGCTATACAAATGGGTTGGAGTTGAAGATATCCTTCTGAAAAGAGTGGTTGGCTGTTACGTCCTCATCTTACTTCCTGTGGGAGGAATGGAGGAGGCTGACTCTTTTGCTTCTATCTTGGTGATGGAAGCATTTCTGCAGCTGAGACTAATAGAGTTCTGGTACCTGACCCATTCTGACAAAACAAGGATGGCTGCAGAAAAGAGGGAGTTGTGATAGGATGAATTTGTTGGGGGCAAAGTATGCATTAGTGTATAGTCACAATAAAAAAAGAATCAGAGACATTTTTCTTCCTCCATAAAAAGGCTGCCAAGAGAGGTGAGGGAACCCAGAATCCAGAAGCTGGACATGAATATTGAATTATTGGGGGTTAAAAAAACAACAAGTGACCTACTGGAACAGATATTCTGCCCAGGAAAGAGGACCCAGTATTCATGCCCAGTGAGAATCACAGTTAAATATTAGCCACTTCCAGAGTACAAATCAAATTTTGGGATGAAACAGATTAAAAACTTTACTATGCTCTTATTACTCTTCCCTCCTTAGCTATCATATTTGACTCAGAAGGGTTTACAATTGGCTAGTAAGCCAGATGGAGGAGAGGAGGAGAAAAATGAGTCAGAGGAACAAGGAAGAATCCAATTTTCTGGGTACTTGTCATTTTCCCACTATTAGTTTTAAATTTGGTATCAGCTTTAAGCTGTGGGAAGGACAATTTACTGTTAAATCAACTTTCATTATATATATATTCCGGGGGTGCCAAAAAGATGTATACAAGTGGACACTTTGGTCAACGTTGCTCAAGCAGTAGTTCTCGGTAATCAGAAGTGTCTGGATACTGATGGTAACCACTTTGATTACCTCTTGTAATTACAGAAGTCACACATGACTTGTATTCATTTTTTGTTATTGGTATATATTGAGTAGTATAATTTTAGTACAGTTTTCCTTTTTTAAAATGTGTATACATTTTTGGCACTATATATATATATATATATATATATATATATATATATATATATATATGGAGAGAGAGAGAGAGAGAGACTATATCTATGACAAAGTAACTATTAGTCTGTCATTTTCTTGCACCAAGTGCATGGGTTTTTTAAAGTTTTTATCTGATGTGTGTGTGGGGGGGGAACTTTACCCCACTGAATGAAGTTAGTGGGAACAGTGAAAACCAAAAGAGTGAAGTTACATTTTGATCTTGTCATGAGCCATACTTGTGCAACATTTCTGTTGTGTTGAAATACAATGCAACAAAATAAGTCCATCCTTTATTTTGTCTCTTAAATGGGATTCAATTTGAAAGCTCCCCAATGATTCTCATAGTCTCTTTTTTTCCAGTCACTTTTATCTTTCTCCATTTTTCTCACCATCCATGTTTTCTAGAACCTCTTAATCACCAATCGCCTATCATTCAAACCTCACCTCTCTGCCCTCAGCACACAGTGTTGCACTTGCTTCCGCATGCTGTTTTTCATTTATTTCTTCATTGTGTATGTTGACGAAAATTCTCTTTAAGCAGTGTCTGAGGGAGGGATAGGAAGACGTGTATTCTTACAGTTTCAATATTATCTTTGATTTCTGAGATCACTCATGTCTCTTAACCTATCCAATAATAATTTTATTGATTGTATCCTATTACATATTCCCAGTTAGTCTTTATCATGCTCTTTACACATACATACTCTCCAACCACACTGTCAAGGTAACATCCAATAAGACTCTTCATCCTTTCACTTGTTCCTCTCCCTTCTTTTTCTTCTTTTTCTCCACCTTTTTTCCTTCTTCTTCCTCTTCCTCCTTCTCATCTCTGCTGATGCTTTCAGGAGGAAACTGGCTGATTCCATTATAGTCTCCTCTAATAAATCATGCTATAGAAGAATAAGTAACTTTCCTTTGAATAAAAGCTGAGGATTTATCAGTCTGAGGATTTAATAGCCAACAATATCTTTGCCACGGAGAGGAAATGAGGAATAAGTGAATCCTAAACTTTTATCTTTACTATAGTCAAAGTAAGTTTGAAACTGATCTTTGAAATTTCAAGGTTTTACCTACCCACATATCAGAAAAGAATAAGGAAATAAGTAACTGAATGACTACAGAAGACATTATCACCCAATGTCTGATGATATTGACCCAATCTTCTGGTAATAAATTAAGAACACAACTTCCAGCCTGAATTTTAAACGTTGCCTCAGGAAGGGTCTTGTGATTATGTAATTGGGTTAGGGAATCTGCATACTGGTTTCTGTAGTCTTTTTTTCCTTCTTGAGGAAGCAGGCATATCTTATATATGGAGCCATGTCTAGAGACTTCAAATCTCTTTTTCATCCCCCAGATTCATTAAGGTATCATTCACAAATTGAGACTCTCAACTTTGTAAGTCGCGCAGATATCTATGGTTTGCAATATATTATTTGTGGGTTCTGATACTATGTTGGTGAGCATTAGGCATGGTGAG
Source organism: Rhinolophus sinicus (assembly GCF_036562045.2). Taxonomy (NCBI): domain Eukaryota; kingdom Metazoa; phylum Chordata; class Mammalia; order Chiroptera; family Rhinolophidae; genus Rhinolophus; species Rhinolophus sinicus. The sequence continues at coordinate 146,993,632 of NC_133756.1, forward strand.
CATTATCTGCCTAACACTTTCCCTGTCCAAGGTTAGAACTTACTGGCATTGAGAATTTGGTTACCTTTTAGGATAGGCATTATTGTTTATTATGATATTATTTATTATTTCTGACTGTATATCATCCTTGTGTAATTTTAGCTTAAGTACTTCAAGGTTGGAAGCTTCATTCCATGGCTTGCTGACAGATAGCCCACTAGTGTAGTTCTTCTATTTGGAGAATAAAGACAGAACAATTTTCCCTGTGTCACTGGCATGCTGTATTGAAATCAGAATATGAATTCCAGTCACCGTCCACCCTGTCAGATACTTGTTCTGTCCGTATACATAAATGTCAGACTTTATGGATTTTGATCAAAATTGGCCTGTGTGGGAGTCAGAGTAAACTTTCACAAGCTAGCAATGTCTTTCACCCCTGAACTTATCTTTTCTCCTGTATTTTTGAGGCATACATAACCATAATTCCAAATCACTTTATTTGGAGCCTAGATCATTCTTTGCCTGCAAGTTCTCAGGTTTTCTATTGCTGGTTCCTATGCCAGCAGTCCCAAAGCTTCCTTTCCCATAGGTCTATTAACATTGCTCTTGTCCCCTGCTGATAATATAGGCAATAACAGCACCCAGCATTGGTCTCAAGTTAGCTTTAATAAGTCTGGTATCACATTTCTATAGGTACAAAGGAGACTTTAATTTGCCAATAAACAGCGAGTGAAAATTATTTCCTTGCCTACTTATTTTTTATGTTTTTGTTTGTGGTGTGTGTTTTGTTGTTTTGTTTTGCTTTTTCCCTACATGTAGTGAGTTTATGCATTACTGAATGAATTGAATTATCTGCTTGGAACATCCATTTTCAAATAACACATATCCCATGATTTACAACTGTGAATTCTGCATTGTTTTCAAAAGACTGCTAAAACGTTGAATTATTGTAATAATCACAATTCCTCATAATCAAAGACCTATTTCCACTTCCTATAGTTCAAATATTTGACTCAGGCTGGTGTAGAGGAGGGTGTTAACCTGAAGTGTACCTGACCTTTACTTGCCTTTTCTATGGTGAAACTATTGAAGCTGGCCCTACATGGCTTAATCTCTAAATATTATCATATTCACAAAACACTTTTCTAAAGCAAAAAAAATAAAAAATAAAAAACCTAATTCTAAAAATTCTTCCATTATTTATGTATACCCTTTAAACATCATTACAGGGAGAATCCTAGAGATAATCCCAACAATACTTTTTTCCTTGTCTCAATTTCCTCGAACCTTTTATTCTCTAGACTTTCTCTGTTACTGGCCCCTATCACCACCCTTACCCCAACCTCCTCTACAATCTCTATGAAATGGGGCTCCTCAGGCTGCCTACTTCTCTCATTATCCCATCTCTTTGTTATGTAGATTAACTTAATACCTCCTGCTAAAGTGTTCTAGTTTTCTGCCTCCTCTCAGATTCTGTTGTTTTCTGATTACTCTTTGATTTGTCTCACAAAAGGCAGGAATGAAAATTACTGATTGCAGTCCTTTCTTTGGTGTGATGGGGGTAGGGGAGCACTGAATATTTCTGCCTTTAGTTTATTTATTTATTTATTTATTTTTCTGGTCAGAAAAACTATAGCACTTAAGGTATATAGATTGTACAAGGGTGTGGCAAGGCATTTAATAGCATTAATACAATGTATATGAAAATAGTCATATTATCAGCTATGTACTGGACAATCTGAAAAATTCATGGAATTAAAGTGATTCCACATCAAGCTAAATTTAAATGGTGGTGTCATGTTGTGAGCCAGTGCCTTTCCAATGCTTTTCTATTCTGACAACATTTTTAAAATGAGATACTTATTTTTATTTCAGGGGTCACTCTATTAGTAGAAAAATTAAATTACATGAATATTTAGAAAAATATAATAATGTCTACAAGCTCCCTCTTTTGGTTCATTGCAGGACATTCAACCTTCTCACAAGTGTCCCCTCTGCTTGTATGTCTGCAATTACCCAGAAGGGCTTATATGTTTTTAGTCCTGGTGAAACTATTTTCCCCCTGTAGGTGGAGAGAGAACACACATATGCATCTTAGGGTTTACGTTTTCAACTCCTGGTCTCAAAATGGCTGGATTAAAGATGTGAAATTGCCATGTCCTTCTTAGTCTGTTTCACAGTAGCCACCACTGTGTTTTCAGAAGTGAGAGGTATAAATTGCTTTTGTTGGACTATTTGAGAATATTTGAATCTGTTATGGAGAACAAGAAAATCAACTAACTAGAACAATAGGAAAAACTCATAGGATGTGTTTAGTAAGGATAATAATTAAATAAATTATTCATGAGAAATAGACCAAAATCATCAGATGTGGTAGGTACAGATAGCAAGTTAGTAATATTGAGGAAACATGATTAAAAACAAAATCTTTTCTCAACCCAGAAATCATTTCCATACAGATAGTAGAGAAAGGAAACGGTTAGGTTATTGACTAAACATTAAACCAGAATGCAATCAACATCACAGGCCATTTGCTAAGAGATTACACAGACAGAAAGAAATCTCATCCTTTTATATAGCCAAGCAGATACGACCCATCACATACATTTTATTTATTTATTTATTTTTTTAATTTTATTAAATTTATTGGGGTGACAATTGTTAGTAAAATTACATAGATTTCAGGTGTACAATTCTGTATTACATCATCTATAAATCCCATTGTGTGTTCATCACCCAGAGTCAGTTCTCCTTCCATCACCATATATTCGATCCCCCTTACCCTCATCTCCCACCCCCCACCCCCCGCCCCCGTTACCCTCTGGCAAACATTTTTCAAAATAAACAATACATAGGCTTCAAGACAGAGGATCTGCCAGCAGCATCCTCAATTTACCTTGTAATTGGGGTGACCATCTATTAGCTAATGGGCTTTATCCTGAGGAGAAATATACTTCTCATATCTTTATGATCATAAGTAGTTTTTTGGAACTTGGAGCAAAGACACCATGGAAGTTAGGTTTCTACCTTCTTATGGAAACTAGGACACCTGTGGTGCTATGTTCCCTGATGTTTACATTTCAGAGTAATGGTTCCCAGGTTCTCAAAAAAGACATTCTTTTGTACACCTGAAATCTATATAACTTTACTAACAATTGTCACCCCAATAAACCTTAAAAAAAATAATAATGAAATAGAATAAATAAATAAATAAACAAAAAAGAAAGAAAGACATTCTTGGGTCATCAGGTGACAAAAGATTTACTTGGTTTTTGAAAGGATTTATATACATTTAAAAGAGAGGAGAAAGCATTTAGAACTTTCTCAAAATACATGCGCTAAGGAAAAAGAGGGGAGGGGAATATCTTCCCTTATTTTCAACATTGAAAATTAAGCTTCTTCTTATTAAATTTTTATTTGTCCTTCCACTCATCTGTGATACATGTCAGATGTGTATGGAATACATGGATAAGTATATTGAACATAGGCCAAAGGATGGAACAAATGTAATTGATAGAAAGTGATAGAAGAATCGAATAAGCATGAAATATTCCTGAGTCATCAATATTCCTGAGAGAAACAATATTTTAAGTCATCTACATTTTTGTGACACACTATTTGGTTCCATATGTCAGCCAAATTTACACAAGATAAAAGCCATAATTCTCAGCAGCTTATCAGTGAGTGATAGCTGTGACCAGGCACACTTGTCTTTTCTAGTAGCTTGAGTCAGCCAAGATCACTTTGTTTATCTCTAAATCTGATTTTTGAAAGTTCACCATCCGAAAGGAAGCTTGATGCAGCAATGAAAAAGAGATTCAATGTAGAATACTGCATAACTTGGAATATACGTAGTGTGCCTCCTCTGTCTTACCAGGAAACTCTCCTAAATGTATTAATTTACTATATTTCTTTCCCTTTGCTTTTGGCTTTACATTTTACCTGAGAAGTAGGAATGCCTCAAGATTTTAACATCTTGGCTTGATACACCTTTCTATCCCATGGCTTATGAGATTATCTGCCTCCATGGTGTATTAGTAAATATTTGACAGTTGGTTCTCTCTCCTGGTCCCCTTCATTCTACTATTGAGTCCATCATTGATATATTTATATATGTACTATTTTTTTTTTTTTTTTAAATTTTGGTGATCTTATTTTTCTTACTCAACATGACGTTTGCTTCTTTTTTATATTTCTATTTCTGAGAATTTTCATTTATTTACTGAGGCTTTCTGTTTATTATTATTATTATTTGTTCCAAGCATGTTTGAAATTGTTTTTAAATCAATTCCTCATTAGGAATAATCGACTATAGCTTTTTCTATGGTATATTTTACACACACACACACACACACACACACACACACACCAAAAAGCCATATACACTTGACTTGTATTCATCTTTTGTTATCAGTGTATAGTATTACAATTTTAATACAGTTTTTTTCTTTCTTAAAATGTGAATACATTTTTTTGGTGCCCTCTGTGTGTGTGTGTGTGTGTGTGTATACATACATGTATATATATATATATATATATATATATATATATATATATATATATATAATATAGAGTAATATATTATGTATAGAGTAATATATGTTATATATATATATAGCAATTTCAGTTATGTGTAAATATATTTAATCCAGAGCCTCTGAAGATCATATCTATATTAATAAATTCAACATAATCTGAAAATTATACTCTTTTCATTTTTATTGGACTGATCCATTTCCATAAATACTCTTTAGATTTTTGCCATTATGCAGTGGCAAACTTGCTCTTGGTGTTTAAGCCCTCCCATATATTTGATATAAGATACCCCAAGTCCTACTTGTGACTGTCAAGTGCCTTAATATTCGTATCAGAGATCTGGTGATACTGAATTGAACTGATGTACTTAGGCAATTTTCAGAAATATATGGTAATTTCCCTTCAGTCTCCTTCAACCCTTTGCCTATAAGTGATGAAAGTGTTCCCACCATGTTCATGGACTCCCCCTGAGCTTCAGTGTGTGATTTGACCTGAACGTGCGGGGGTTGCAGATTGCAGTGCTCTTCATAAGCTGTCCAATTCTGTTAGAAGTAGTATTACAAATAATAATTGTTGAATCCCTCATGTCCTTCATATTATTTTATGTTAGAAGTAGCTCAATTCCTTAAACTTTGCCTTTCTTTTAGGTGACATAGTGACACATTAACTAGTAGCTTCACCTCAGCATGCCATTGGCTTCCTTTTACTATGTATGTATGTATGTATGTATGTATGTATGTATGTATGTATGTATGGACATGTATATGATTTTCACTGTCTTCCTAATTCTTGTGGGTACTGTTGCCAAAATCCACTCCCAAACCAAATTCATAGTGTCATAAGGGTTCTTGTTGCAGACAATAGAAATTTACTCTGATTAACTCAAGCACAAAAGGTATTTGTTAGAATAACAAAATTAGCAGGTACTCACAAAATGGACTGGATCCCTGATAAATAAGGTTTAAAAAATGGGGATTTAAAGGTAGCTAGGTAATCTACAACAAAACCACATTGCACCATGGGATCAGTCCTGTTACAATGTGCCCTCTGAATTAACTGCTACAAAGAAGTATTTACTACCATGTCAACAGAATTTGTCTCTGCTGCCACCAACTTCATTAAGAACAGATGCCAGTACTACCTCTGTTAGGTGAACTTTAAATATCTCTGCTTCTCTGTGTCACTTGTTCAAGAAATAATATACCTTGCAGCCAGCCATACCTTTTTGGCTGAGATTAGAACAGATGTATTATGTAGAATGATAGATATAGATGTAGAAATATGTCCAAGTGTGTGAGTATAGAGAGATCCAAGTAAAGATGATAATGATGATAATAGATAGGTACATAGATGATGATAGATAGATAGATAGATAGATAGATAGATAGATAGATAGATGATAGATGGATAGATGAGTTTGTGTGTGTGTGTGTGTGTATTTATAAATAGTATAAAGTGCTTCAGAAAGTGCAGGGCAATAAAGTAGTGCTCACAAATATCAAGTATTGTTTATTCAAAGTGATAAGTAGAAACTAAACTTATTGTTCTCTCCCCTTAGGTATAGTTATAATTTATTCTTTAGGTTTTATTCAGAGTAGACCCCAGTCTACTCTGCCCAGCAAAGAGAACTAGACATAAAGAAAGAAAAATGAAATAATTCTTAACCTAAATATGGTCCACTTAGGTTGCTTCATTGCTGTACATTGTATGTACAAAATTTATTAAATAAAAATATAAAAGAATAAGAAGAAAAAAGTGTTTGAATGATATAGACATGCATTGTCTGATATTTTCATTGACATACAATAGCATATTTAGGTGGCCTTGAAATAAAAGTCATTTCAAATGATAGGCAATTCTGACTAAATCACATAGAGATTATGTTATAGACAACACAGATACATTATATGTATATATATATATATGTGTGTGTGTGTATATATATATATATATATATATATATATATATATATATATATGGGATCTTAGAATCTTAAAGGTAAAATTATGCTGCTTTTCAGTGTTGAAATTTTTCCTTGCTCTGTTCCTTTTATTGATATCATTCTAGTCACAAATACAGTTTAACAATCAAAAGTTAGTAGAATAATTTCCATGCATCATTATGTATTATTTTATATTTCCTTCTTCCAACCATTCAAAATAATGACAGCAATTTTTAAAAATAAAACATCAATATTCTACAAAATGTACTAATCATATTATAGGATTATGTTTTCCATGAATGCTCAAGAAAACTAGAAGCTATTAATATATAATTTTGAGTGCTCTTGGTTAAAGGTAACATCTGGAATGAATGGCACTAACACCAGATAAGTACCATTTCTCCTCTCTAACTCAGTATTATTATAATACCATCTCAGCTCATGTTAGACAGCTCTCATCATGTGAGATGATCGTTGTAGTGTTTTACTAGAGACTGTAAGATGAGCAACGCAGAAATACGTATTTCAACAAATACAGTTTATTAGATAATTGATGTTCATGTATTAAGAAGATCTCTTTCCTTTTGTGTCTAGAGTTTAACTTTTAAATTCAGTAGACAGTTATTACAGGTGTCAAGGGTTTAGAATTATTCCATGCCTTTGTATTTTTAGACACTGGACTGATTAGATTATTTTAATAGAATTAAGCAGATAAAGCAGACAATATGGTAATTTAGTCCAAGGAGGTAGATCCTTTTTTCTGACTTAATACCACTGTCAAGACAGATAAAATGGCCCCAATCTATTGACGATGAGACAGAGAATAGCTAACTATGCTTTGGGATTTGATGTATCTTTAGACAAGTCAGATAATAATACAGAAGAAAAAAAAATCCTTGCTTCCTACAAATGTTTAAATAAATAAATAAATAAATAAATAAATAAATAAATGAATGAATGAATAAATAAATGAATCTTAATTGAAGAAATTCAGTTGCCTGGGTCTCTTTGCTCTTAGCAATGCCATAAATTCATTTCTGGTAGAGGCTACAGAAAGCAATATTTGATACCTCTCTTGAGATCCACAAAATCAATAAAAATGAGATAGATGTTATGAGAAACACTCTTGGAAGGTAGGTGGCATAGAAAGTACAAATTCCTTGTAATAAACACAGATGCTAAGACATGGATGCTGCTGAAAGACTATTACGTTTAAAGATTTGGTACCTGGAACACATACCAACTTAGCCTCAGATTCATAAAAAAAGACAGAGCCTTTCCCTGAATAGAAATAATAATAAATCCAATGAAGTGAGTTACTATGGAGGAAAGAATGAATTATTTATTGAATATTGGGATAATGTTAAACACCAACACCAAATGAGGAAGAGAAGCCTCCTAAATAAACAAGGTCTATTTTACTATGTTTTTATAAATTGGTAGGAAGTACCACATCTGTTACTGGGTTCAGGTACTTTTCATTTACTTAGTGAAACTGCCCTGTCGTTTGGAATTTCAATATATAGATGCAAAAGATAAAAAAAAAAAAAGTTATTTCACAGCTATAAGCACAAATGAAACAAGGCCATAGGATAATGAACCAGGTAGAATATCATCATATATTGATAAATATTAATGAGCTTTACTTTTAGGGGAGTACCAGATACCAGAAAATATTACCTGTTAATTTTGCACTCTATAAAGAGATGTGCCCCATCTTCAAAACCTTGGAAGCTAGAGAACAGTCTTTCTGAGGAAATTTCTCACAGTGTTGATTGAGTAAAACAATGTGTGAAAACTTTTAGTTTGGTATTTTAATAATGATAGTTATTATGCAGTGTCTTCTTTGACAGAATTTCTCTATTTATTTAATATGCTATTGAGCTTTCTTTGCCTCTCCTAGTGAGAGAAACTTTTTGTAGGAACTTCTTTGTAATCACAAAACATTCTTGAGGAAAAAGCTCTATTTTTTTCCCCTATTTGGCTCCTACCATTGAATGCCACAATGTTTGGAATGAAAATGAAAGCTTTTGACAACCAGAAAATAAATGTCTGTCAGATGACAGGAAAGTGAACATTCCACAGTATCGATGTACTAGTGTTTTCAGGTATTTGATTGTTACATATCGGAAATATGGAAATGTTTTATGGTTACAGAAATCACTTTTTGAGGCTGAAGGAGGCTGTCAGTAGAAATATCTCTGGATTCTAGGCAGCAGGAAGAGAAATGTTGATAACTCCAGCATTATTTCTATAACAACAAAGCCAATAACACAAAGATATCTTTGAAAATCCTGAAAATGAATATTACCACGTGTGTGACAATTAAGTTCGCAAACTCATCCTAGACAAAGTACTACATACCTCATTGTTGAATATCACTATGGTCACCTTTGAAGTACTCCCCTTGGGAAGCTATGCACTGACGCTAGTGCCTAGTCCACCCATCCAAGCAATTTTGGAACTCTTTTTCTGGAATGGCCATCAGAGCTGTCGTCGCATTACACTTGATGTTCTGAATGTCATCAAAATGTCTTCTTTCAATATTTCCTTTATCTTTGGGTAAAGAAAGAAGTCTGAATAATGAGGGTGTACTAATACAGTTATTTGTTTACTGGCTAAAAACTCCCTCACAGACAGTGCTGTGTGAGCTGATGCATTGTCGTGATGCAAGAGCCATGAATTGTTGGCAAAAAGATCAGGTCCTCCAACTATTTCATGTAGCCTTTTCAGCATTTGCAAATAGTAAACTTGGTTAACTGTCTAGTTGGCAGATATTCATAATGAATAATCCCTCTGAATCAAAAAAGGTTAGCCACATCGTTGCCACGAGTTTCAAACTTAATTGTCAGACCTAGTTCTGTGTTTCCCCAAAAATAAGACCTAGCCGAACCATCAGCTCTAATGCATCTTTTGGAGCAAAAAGTAATTTAAGACCTGGTATTATATTATATTATATTATATTATATTATATTATATTATATTAATGTTATGTTATATTACATTATATTATGCCTGGTCTTATATAAGACCCAGTCTTATATTATATTAAAGTGAGACTGGGTCTTATATTAATTTTTGTTTCAAAAGATGCATTAGAGCTGACTGTCAGGCTGGGTTTTATTTTCGGGGAAACACGGTATGTCCTGGCATGTAATTAAAGAATATGACGATGGCAACAGGTTTGTAAAGATAAGAAAATACATTTACTAGTTACTATCTTTGAATGAAAGTTAGTAACTGCCCCCACCTAAATCAATCAATAAATCAATAAAATAGGAACGAACCTACTCATGACAGAAAGACCAAAAAAAAATAACTTTATGAACCAATAAAAATGACTCTATTTTCTATTTGTTTAACATACTCATGTTATTAAGAATGTATACCCCTCATTATATTTGCAAAACAATTAGTAGGCCTTTGTCAATCAAAATATATTTTCACATAATAAATTTTGATGTACTCAGTTTTACTTGGCATTGTTCCAATCAATTACCATGGGATTCAGAATAAGGAACAGTAGTTGGTGCTATGACTATTGTTACATGGTACTGGTAATCTTTTGTGCAAATGATGGTTCAGTCTCGAGTACTTTACTATATTAGCTATGTGCCTTAGACAAATGTTGTAACTGCTCTGAGCCTTTAAAAAAATCTTTCAATAAAAAATATGTACTTATTATGCTTATATTTTTTAAATTGGGGAATATTGGGGAACAGTATGTTTTATCCAGGACCCATCAGCTCCATGACAAGTCGTTGTTTTCAATCTAGTTGCGAAGGGCGCAACTCACTGGCCCATGTGGGAGTCACACGGCGACCTTGGTCTTTGGAGCAACATGCTCCAACCCCTGAGCCAACCAGCCGCCCTATTATGCTTATTTTAAAAACAGTTATATAGTGTTGGTATATAGTGGACTCTCAATAAATCTTAGTTTCTCCATTTTTCTTTTATCACTCAGCCTGACGTTTCATCAACTAGAGATTTATTGCTATTAATAAACCACCTCATTTAAAATTGAAATGTCTCTGGGAAGGTTAAGATTTTTATATCTTTTTTTTTCAGTTCATTTAAGTAGATTACTTTATGCCTCTCTAAACTCAACCTCCAAAATTGACTATAATATGGAAAGCAGAGTTTTTATAGGGGTGGTGGGAAGGTGATAGATTTGACTTAAATGTACAAAGCTAGAAATAAATTTCATCTGGTTTAAAAGAATTGAACTAAGAATTCTCAAGGTTAACACTAAAAAACAATTTTCAAATGGAGAGTAGTGGCTTATCTATTTACTTCTGGTTCTGTTCTGCTTGGATTTTCACTTCCTGGGGTACTTTCCTTATTGTAACATGATTAATATAAAAGGATTAAAAAGGAAGAAGTGTGGAGGGCATTTTCTCTTTAAACACTTGAAACATATCTTTTTTTATCTTTGATAGCCAAGTTGAGAGAAGTTCTTAAAAAAGATTCCCTTTATAAAGTACAAAGAAAGAATTTGAGAGCAATATGTACAAAAAGTAGAGAAATAAATATTTTAAACATCCTATATACAATCTCCTGGGTTAGCTTTCTTGCTCTCAAGTTCCCAGGATTTATTCCTTTTCACATAGAATCCCATTTCCTATGCTGCAATACTAGAGCATACTGTAAGATATCTAGCAATGGCTCCAGTTCTGGTCTAGCAGTTTAAATGTTGTCAACTTACTGGGTGCATTGACACCACCTCACAATAACTCCATGAAATAGAAACTGTTTTTTTTCATCATTGCTGTTTTACAAATAAGGAAAGTGAGGCAAGGTCTAATGCTTACAAATAATGGAGCTGGGATTAGAATTTAGGCAGTCTACGCATATTTTCAGTGCCAATGCACAAAACCATTATGTCCTAATAAACAAAGCCAGATTTTTTTGTTGTTGTTGTTTTCAAACCATATTTTTAATCTTTTACTTTATACTGGAAACCTTGATGAGAACATTGTCTGTATTCTTCTACATGACCTATTCAAAGAGCACCTTTTATGTACCAAGGTATTTTACAGTTATGTACATGAATTAAATAAAACTCTTATCTCCTTGATCAAATAATTTTGTAGAGTGACATGTACATGCAATTACCTACTGACTGACATAAAATTTACAACCAACTGAATTATATACTAAAATAATACCCACATTATTGAAGAAGAAAACTGAAGTCAAGAGGTGAGAGCTTCCAGCAGTCTGTAGAGTTGTGAATAAACAAGCCTACAGGTGATTCAGTGGCTCCAGGTGTCACCCTCACTTTTGGGTTTTCTCACCTGAGTCCTCCAACATCATGAAGAGAGAGCATCACTGCTACCTTTTGTGATATCTGGATCCATAGAATTTCTGAGAATAGGAAAATTATTGTTATTTATGCCGGTATTTCTTTGTTATGTAGCCATTGTAATGGAAACAACCACCAACTCAAAGAATCATGTCATGCAATACAAACAAACAATGATTTTTCTAGAAATGACCCTCATCGAGTTTCAGGAAGACATTTTCCTCCCAGTGACATTTTAAAAGACATAGAATCCTGAAGAAGGGAATGGGGCATAAGAATACTGCTAAAACATAGAGGTTCTGAAACTTGAGAAGATTTAGAACTACTTAAATGAGATAAAAAGCTTGCCTACCACTACTCTTCCCACTTTTAGGGAAAAAGAAAGTGTGAGTTAACAGACCGTTATAGAGAAACCAAATAACAACAACAATGGTGACCATGTAAGTTACAAAAGAGCAAAGGACTAACAACTAAGAGTAATTTTTAAAATATATCAAAAGAAGGGGACCCACAGCTAAAAACTATGACTATGAAACATGTTTCTTTATTTTGAATGGGCAAATATGACTTTTGGTAAAAGCTAAGGGTAGGATTTAGTAAATTTTTAGCAATAGAGTGTAACTTTGTCTTTCCAATTGTGTGTGTGTGTGTGTGTGGGAGGGGGGGGAGAGAGAGAGAGAGAGAGAGAGAGAGAGAGAGAGAGAGAGAGAGACTAGTAATATGGCTGAGTAATGCATAGAAATGGAAATGTGTGGAGTATACAGGTTTTATACACATATGCACACACACACACAGACACACACGTACACACTAAAATAAAGACAAATGTTTTGGGTCAGTTTCCACCTCCTCAGAAAGATACCAGCCACCTGCTAGTTGGCTATGGACCATATTTGAGCCCACTAGGAATCTGTCCAGAGCAAACAAGGCCATGGAGAGTTACTTTTGAATTCTTGCTGCTTAGTTCTTCCATCTCCATCGAAGTCCTCACTGCCATTTAGGCACAATTTCAGTTCAGAATCTTCCCCAAGCTAGAAGGAGATTCGTCGTGCAGATCTCTTGGCAGCAGATCAGAAGAATGCTGCTGGCTCTGCCGTTCAGACTCCATGCCACCACCAACCCCTCATTGTGTTGGCACTACATTAATGTTCAGAGTTTAATCTGTGGAGCAAAACATTGCCTGGGGCCTCTCTGAAGCTTCCACATTTTCCTATTTGAGAACTATTGGAGAAGAGTTGCCCATTTTTATGCTTTCTTTCTCTTTTGATAATAGATTTAGAAATAACTGGGGCACTCAACAACAATCCTTTGAAAATCTGCAGGTTCTTTCATGGAGTTCTGAACTGACTTGGCTATACATCAAGTACCGTCTGAACCAAATCAGAGTCAATGAGCTGATAAAGTCAGAAGGAGGTACAAGGTATCCTCCGTAGCTCCTTTAAATCATGCATTCTTTTTATTATTATTATTATTCCTCTCTTTTGAATGCAAACTAGAAGGATTGGTATTCTTTCTGAATACCAAATTTAAAATTGGCCAGGATCACAGCATGTTGGCTCTGAAAAGAATTTTGGAATTCTAACTGCTTTATGTTATAGAAGAGAAAGTTGAATCTTCATCACAAAAGTAATAGGACATTACCAAAGTCACAAAGATACTAATAAATATGGAACTTGAACACTTTATCCCTGAGTCCTAATACTGTATCCATGCTCCTGAATTATTACCTCAGTAGAATTAAAGAGTTAGGCTTTATTATACAATGAATGCATATGCATCCACTGTTTATATTAATTTTTTTAACATCTTTGACTAAACACGCGCCATTAGTAAATTGAATACTAATTTTATTTTACAAGTTATTTACAATGACATTATTCATTATCCATACCATAATTATTTCTCAAAATTAGTAATCATCAGTGCACCAGGCACTTTGTAAAGCATTCATGTGTATCATTTCATTTATGCCTCACAAGAACTTTATACAGAAATAGTATTAATATTTGAATTTAAAGATGAAGAAACAGGCGTGAAGAAAAGGGGGGAAAAGTCCCTAAAGCCACATTATCTAGAGTGGGTGCAAGGATTCTAACATTTTCTTTTGACTGGAGTTTGCCCCTTTGCTTTTTTATCTGCTTTATTTCAAATTCACTCCTTTAGAGTTTCTGCCAAATAATTAAAGCTATTAATTTAAATTCCTAAATAAACATTAGAAAATTTATACTGTTTTGAAAATCGCAATGTTGCAAAAATGCAATGCCATGCAAACTCTTCTTGAGGAGCCTTTCAAGGTGATATAATAAAATCCATCAGATGGGGCCATGTCTACATAAACGATACCTTTTGAACCATATACTGAGTCAAAAGAGGTATTTTGTTTGAAAATTAGAGAAAGTGGCCCTTCCAAATCATATTCATAATCTGTTTTTCCCATACTGGATGTAAAGTAGGTTGGTAACTTCATAACCCCATGAAGTTTTTTTGTACTTTTTTTCTTAAGAATTAAACAAGGAGGAACAGTAAACAGTTGGCCTTTGCTTTGTAAGCTCAGTAAACCGTTGGATTTTTTTTCCCTTATTTGCTATTACCACTTCATTGATATTGCCGTAACAGAAGTTGTGATATAGTATTTTCTAAGTGTTCTTTTGTTCGTCAACCAATATGTGTTGTACACAGCATTAAGCAGCATGTATCACAACTACTATCTACCTACATTTTGAACAAGGATGACTTCTTAATCGCTACTAAAATATTGTATATAAAATCATCTTCTCTATTCTTCACAACATCCTATTCTTTTTAGATCACATTGGTTAATATTAGTTGTTTATCACCATGATAATCCTTTGTAAAAAGCAACCACAAAACTTGAATGATAGACAACAATGAGCGTTTATTGCTCAAGTATCTGGGGTAAGCTGGGGTACAACTGCACTAACCTTGGGTGGACTGCTTCATATCTAAGAGATTCACATACCACTGGAGCATCTAGACTGACGTTGGCTGGGGCGATGGAGCAAACCTGGCTCTGCCCATGTGTCTTTTATCCTCCAGCACATCAGTCCCGGCTTACTCTCATGGCATGGTGGTAGTGCAGCAGTGGAAGTGGAACCATGGTATGCCTCTTACGGCTCAAACTTTGAATTTCTTCTTTTATAACCAAAACAAGTCACATGGCCATGCCCAGATTCAAGATATAGGGAATCAAACTCTCCTACTTTAGTAGTCAGAAGTGCAAGATCAAGTGTCAAAGGTTACAGGGAGGGTATAAAATTCATTCATTCCCTCACAAGAAGAAACTGAGGCTATATCTAGTGCATTGCAGAGCCAGAATGCATGCCAAGGAATGTCAGGTTCCAGAGTTGGGATCTAAGGCATGTTGACCTTTCTTTCCATTACAATGTCTTTCTTCTCTTGTCTTCTATACCACATCTGATATCTCTCGTGAGTTGGAGACTCACGTGCCCAGTTGCCTAATGGCACTATACAGTTTTGGAGGCTCATCAAAGTCCATATACTCAGAACAGAGGCCCTATCTTCCATACAGGTATAAGCCCCTTTACCATCCTGTGATCCTTGTCACGGTAATGGTTACCAACACCTTGTTATCATACTGTGTTTCCCCGAAAATAAGACCAGGTCTTATATTAAGTTTTGCTCTGAAAGATGCATTAGGGCTTATGTTCCAGGGATGTCATCCTGAAAAATCATGCTAGGGCTTATTTTCTGGTTAGGTCTTATTTTCGGGGAAACACGGTAGTCAGTTTCTCTGCCTCACACATCTGCTGTCAATCAGTGCAGCCTTGTTCGGACTACCACAGAGACCTTCTAATCATCACTTTATATCTGCTTTTGTGTTCCTCTCACCTATGTTCAGCACTAAATTAGAATGTTCTTTTTAAATCACCAATGTTATCAATAGTTCCTCATTGCACCAAGGTATACCACCCAAACGTTTAATGTGTCTTTTTAAGCCCTCTACCATCTGGACCCCTTCTCCTTTCATCTTATCATTGTCCCCCTTACACTCTGAAAAAAAAATAAAAAAATAAAAATTCTGCTATACTCATATTCTTTTAAGTGTCTCTCTTATCCTAGGGAATTGTGTTCAGTTAATTTTTACTGCATGATAGACTACCCCCCAAAATTTGAGGCTGAAAGAAACCACTATTTACTTAGCTCACGATTTGATAGATCAGTGGTTTGGGCTGGACTGAGCTGAGCAGTTCTTTTGTTGTCTGCATTTAGCTCACTTATAAATCTGGAGGTCCATTGTCATTCTGATGAGAATAGCATTTCAGAGCTCAGCTGGTTGTCACATGGAGCACCTCTGCATTTTTTTTTTCATGTGGTCTCTGGTTCTTCATCTGGCCACCCCGTCCAGGTTTGTTTACATGGCATGTTCCAAGTAAAGCAGGAATTGAAGCTGCCGGGCCTCATGGGGCTGGCTCAGAACTTGCCTGACATCAGTTTCTCCACATTTGTTTGTCAGAACAAGACAGAAAGCCAGCTGTGATTTAAGGGGTGGATGAATTCCATCTTCTCAAAAGAGGTATATAGTGACCATTTTGCAATCTAGTACAGAATTTAAATATGATTTTTTTGTTCGTTTTTGACAGGACAAAAATCACAGTCATCCTTTGGGTGTTAGTGATAACGTCTCTCTGTTTTTCTGGACCTGGTTACGCCTCCCACGTCTATGCTCTCCTATCATCTTGCTTTCTTCCCCTGTCTCACCACTCAATAAAAATTATTTGTTTTTCTTTCAACCTAGATCATATGTTGTGTAAGGGCAGGGACGATGCCTTTCTGCATTGTTCCTTGCCTGTACTGGTTGTGCTCTCCTATGTCTTCTCTCTGTACATGTCTTTGTCCAAATTTCCTCTTTTTATAAGGACACCAGCCATATTGGAGTAGGGCACCCCTTAGTGGCTTCATTTTGGTTCAGTTAGCCTCTGTAAAGTTCCATTTCCAAACATGGTCAATGGTCACGTTATGAAGTAATGGGGGTTAGGATTTCAACATACTAATTTTGAGGGGAACACAATTCATCCCTCCCTCTGGTCTCCCTCAAGTTAGGTCCTTCTCACATACAGAATACATTCATCCTATCACAAAAGTTCCAAAAGTTTTAACCCATTTCAGCATTAACTCTAAGTTTAAAACCTCACCTAAGTATTATCTAAATCATGCACGTGGGAGACTTGAGGTATGCACTCATCCTGAGGTAAAATTCCTCTTTAGCTGTGAACCAGTGAAACCAGACAAGTTATCTGCTTCTAATATACTAGAATTCACATTGTGTCAGAATAGAAGAATGTGAAATTAGTCCAGAGATTTAGAACTTCCAGCAGTTTTGATTCTCTCTCCATATCTCTGTGTCTGTCTTGCTCTCCTATAAAGCAGAAACAGATTTTCAGTTTTTTATATACATGTATGCCACATTGAATAATTAAGACAGACAGCATTTGCTAAAAAACTGTTTTTTACACATCTCAGAGTATATTGAACTATGTAGATGATGAAGACATTAAATAATTGGTCTTTTAAAGAATGATTTTCTTTAACTTTATAAAAATTTCCTATATGACTTCTTTAAGCCTATACAAATTTTTAAATAGATGAATTTGAATTGTTGACATATATTCAGACTGGGTCTGCTTTTGAGTACATCTGCCAGACTTAGGTCATTATTTTAAAAGTTAGAAGAGGTCACAGAAGAACTATTAATAGAGAAGCAGACAGTTTAGTAAGGACCTATATAATTGTTGTTAAGACTTAATTTAAAATAACTTAATGAAAAAAAAAGGAAATAAATCAAGTGGCTTATCTGGATCAAAAGCTAGAGGTGAATCTGACTAAATACAGAGGCAGTGTTTTCAGAAATCTTTCTTCCTGTGTTATCTAATAGTCTCTGTCTTTTTTTTTTTTTTTTTGCACTTGGATTCTCCATCTCCTACTGCAGACAAGTTGATCATACAGTAAGGTACAATGGTGTCAACAATCTCTGACTTGACATCTTTTCAGCCCTGGTTTGATGGTCAAGGAAGATAACAGACAATCTTTCCCAACAATTGGGGCAAATAAAACAAAGCAAAACAAAACAAAAAAAAAACATTCTTGGGGATAAACCTGTTCGGTCTAAACTAATCATTTTGACCAAAGGCCCGGGGCCTCTAAAGTAGTCACCTCTACCCAGGGCTGGGACGGACTCCCAGCTACTGTGATCAAAATCCCACCAGAAATTCATGGCAAGAAAAGAGGTCCTCAGTGCATAAGTTTTGATTTTTAAAAAGAGAGATAGATGGACATACATGAGAAATAGCAACAGGTACATGCAGAAAATTTAGGGCAGGACTTGAGGGCACTGAAAGATGCCAAAGTTACTTGTTGGAAGGAACCCACTCGCTGAATATCTGCATGGAATTGTGCTGTCCTGATTGGATGTGAATGAATACTTATGTGAGCAAGAAGGGAAATGGCATTGTGTGAAACATTGAGCTATTGAGATGTTTGAAATGACAGGTGGTCTACCCTGACTAATAAAATATGTTGCCAATATTTTCTCCCTCATTGTTTACCTTTCAACTTTGTTTATGATGCCCTAATGAAAATGCTGGTTTCATTATGTTAAACCTGTGAGTTTATTTCTTTATGTCTCATAACTTTGTCTTACTATGAAAGGTTTTGTCAAAACGTATCTGCAGTGATGAATATGGACTTGACACTGAAATTCCTCAGTAATATAACTCTTGGGCAATCATTAGGGAAATAAGCAGTCTTCAATATTTTCAGTACAATGATAATTTAACCAAGCTGATAAATGGCCCAGGGCCCACTTTTACTTTCTAGACCACAGATCCCAGTGCTTGGAGTTTTGTGTTTGTGTTTCCTTAAATGTGGATTCCTAATATTAAAATTCTGGTATTGACTGGATTTTAATTTTGAGCCATACTGCATAGTTCCTGGCTTGGTAACTTCAAAAGCAAGAAGACATGTGACATTTGCTAAGTCCCTTCTGGGATTTTGTTTCCTTATGCACAGAATGAATGACTCAATGTTTCCTTAGTCACGTTTTACTCAGTATTGTGTGGTTTTATATTTGAATGGACCAGTGAGTCGATGACTACCCTAATCACTTTGAAATAGACATTTACTTCCAGACTTCATTAAATATAGTTTCTCTAGTTTCTTCAGATTCATGGTGCAATTTCTGTTTTTATAAAAACAAATGCTTCATACGTTTAGTTTTCCTTACAACACTAGTTAAAAGTATTCAGTCTTTTTAGAGTTGTTTCCCAGTATATTTTAGGATGAAAATTTATTTTTAGTGCCTGGGGATTATGGTTGTTTCTGTAGTTACATCGGAATTCTTTCAAATTATACCATTGGAAAAATCTAGATCTAATTTGAAAGAGATAATACATTTATATTGTTCATTGAGCTTATCAAATCTGAAAAATATTTTGGAAATAATCTAGAAATTGTTAAAAATTTAAAAATGCCTCAGTAGAGAGAAGGAAGTACTTTAATTCCTTAGCTGCACAATGGAAACACTTACATCAACAGTTTCTCTCACATGGTCCTTATAAGGATTGCCTTAATATAAATTATTGTAATGTAATATAATGTAATGTAATATAATATGTTGTATTATATAACAATATAACATATAATATAATATATTAAATTATAATATATAGTATTATATTATATTGTATGCATAATTAACATATTTTAAAGCACTCAGTGACTGGCTTATGATAAGATGATTACTATGCATTGTAATTCATTTAATTTCAGTTATCATTATTTCTAAGTCATAGCATTCTTTATGTATATTTAAGAAATAAGAAAGATTACAAATTAACTATGACATGCCATTTGATTACAAGAAAAATCCTAATTTTAATATGAAAATAATTTACATTTCATACTCAAAGAAATTTGTTAATATTTGTTAAATAAACATATTAACTTTGTTTTCTCTGGAGGAAACAAGCATAATCAAATTTATAATTCCAAAAACAATATTTATCAAAATATTTCAATTAACAGGAGATATATTAAGTTTATTCATTCATTCATGTGTTCGTTCAATAAGTCAATAAATAATTGCTAAATAACTGATAGTAATAGTTTTAAAAATTTTTAAATGAATGAGCTTGACAATTTGCTAACATCTTATTTTCTCTCTTCATATTTAGGCCGAATTTCTAATTTATAGGTCTCCTTTAATCTAAAGAGACCTTTCTATTTCATTTGTATCTTGTGTTATGAAAATAACAAAAGCCAGTTTTCTGGGTAAAGAAGAATAAAAACATTTTTTCCGTACAACCCTTTATTGCTTCTTCTGTTTTACTGCCACCTATCTTGAAGCATCTGCGGGTTTTGAACATTTGTAATTTTCACCATATGGGTTTTGTCCATCTCCACATATGGTTGGCACCCTATATATCTTTTTTAATTTTCACAATAGTTTTTTTCTTTACTCTGAATTTAAAATTTTTATTCATGACCAAATGTGGTCTCTAAATATTTCTAAGAATATAGTGACATAAGATTCATATTTATGATTTTATAATTCCCCCAAATTTTCTGATTCAAGTTTTCCTTTTCTGTGAAGTGTAAAGAAAATTAGTATCTCTTGAGGATGATTTTGAGTAGTTGATTGCATGTCACTGATGATTATCTCACCATTGTTCTGGCTGTTGCTGAGAATACAGAAATACAAAAATTGCCCTTAAAATGCTTAAATCTAATTGGAGAGACAGGAGTTATACGTACGCAGAACAGCAAACAATAGAGGATGGTAATGCTAAGATTATCAGAGACAGGGAAAGGGAGAGGGAGAGAGAGAACTGCATGTGTTAAAAGGGGGAAAAAAGGAATGCTGCCCAGAGGAGGTAGGATTCCAAGTGAGTTTTGAGAGACGGTCAGGTGTGTTACAGACAGAAAGGATAAGGCGTCTGACCTGGGCAAGAAAGAAATATATATAAAATAACAACAAAATTCTGGCATATTGATGACAAGATGATGGTGTGATTAGTATCACTGCATATATAAGAGGAGGGTGTGAGACATGCGTATGTATTGATAGGCAACATTGTTCAGATATTTCACTGCAGTGGTTTTCAAGCTGAACTGAAGAAAGGAAACATGTAGAAAAGCAATACAAAATTCATCGTAATTATGTTGCATCTAAACCCTAAGTCCATAGTCATATCTATATGAATCATAGCACCCTGGCCCACTGAGTACACGTGGGTCTCAAAATCCTTTGCAGATGGCATCCTAAGCATTACTGCCAATCAATCAGAGTTGGCATGTGAAACAAAACCTAAAAGTGCATTGGACACAAATCAGAAATTTAAAAATTTTAAAAATTGTAAAATTTTTCTTTTTAACTACTGCCGTACATGAGTTCAGACATGTCAACTTACCCGTTCAAGTACATAACCACTTTTTCCTTTCTGCTGTGAGTGTGAATCTGTTTGAAAATTAGTCCAGATTGATTGTCACATGTCTACCCAATGTCAACTTTAGTCCCATGTTCACTGAAAATGGGGGAAACCAAAGTGATAGATTTGTCAAATTTGTTGAGCAAAATGAATTGTCCTTTTAGTGGAGCTAAGTCAATTAATTCCATTCTGTGTTTGTTAATTTATTTACCCAACACTATTAATCTGCAACCCTATTTAGTCTGTTCCCTAGAGAAATAAGCCTAGATTTACAAAATTCATACCCACAAGAAATGAGACACAGTGAGATCACTCTTACATATGTTTGGAGAGTCTCTGTGGAAAAGTATCTCTGACAGCTTCTGTGACCAACTGTTGATTCCATTTGTTCTTCGTCTTATTCCAGAATTAAAATCTGTCTTCACAGGATTGAATACCCTGGAGGTATGCATCTTGAGTTTGATCAGATTATGGTTGCAAATTAAAATTTTTATCTGGAGATTTTTAGATGTCTAAATATAATAATATTTTCTAGCTTATGAAAAAGAGCTTTTGATTCACGTTTAGAGAGTTAGTTATTTACTTGGGACATCTTTCTTTCTAATTCTTTCTCCCTCCCTCCCTCCCTCCCTCCCTCCCTCCCTCCCTCCCTCCCTCTTTCCTTCCTTCTTTCCTTCCTTCCTTCCTTCCTTCCTTCCTTCCTTCCTTCCTTCCTTCCTTCCTTCCTTCCTTCCTTTCTTCCTTTCAAAAATATCAATACATATTTGTCAACCCTGTAGAGTTGTGTGGAGATGAACATAGGCTCTGTAATTAGACTGTTTGTGTTTTATTTACAGTTCTACACATTTTAAATATGTGATTTTAGATAACTGAATTAATTTTTTTGTGCCTTAGTTTTCCAGCTATAAAATGGTGGTATTAATAGTAATTATTTTCTGGTCGTGGTTTGGATTCAGTGCAGTTTAGTTGCTGGGCACAATTCCTGGCACATATAGGAAGAGCTTGTTTGTAGCAAGAGCAGTAGAAATAATGGTGGTGAAAGTGACAGTGGTGATGGTGGCAATGTTATTGTGTGAGGCTCTGTGTGATACTTACTTACAAGGGTAACTTTTTCTTCCATCAAAGGGATGTTATCCCTGTGATGACAGCCACATTATTATCTGTAATTTCCCCCTGTACTTTCATGATTTTGTGTGTATGTGTGTGCATGTGTGCATGTGTGTGTGTGTTCCTCATGCCACTGCTTTGTATTCCCAGGAACAGAAGCGTATAAAATTAAATTTTTCTATCTCATCACCAACTATGTCATCACTTCTTATTTATCTCGTAGGTAATAGTGAGAACCTAGTTAAACGAAAGATCGTGGGAAATATAAATCCCACTCTTGAGTAAGGATTCCTAGTATGGAATATAATATAATTAATTACATTTTGAAGCAATTCTAAGAATGATTTTTATTTTCCAATTCCTATATATTGTAGTAGCTATAGGAACACTTCTGTGTTTAAGACCAAACATTTAAACTCATAATCTAATGTTAAATTTGTGCTCCAGTTTATTTAAATTTTTTGTCTCATTTGAGTGTGTTACTTAACAATGACATCTCACTCCCTAACTTAATGCTTTTTTTGTCTTCCCACTCTTCATCTGTCAAACTATAGATAATTGCTGACCATATAAAAAAAGAAGAAAAGCAAAGATCACCAAAAAAAAAAAAACAAAAAAAAAACCTCCCGTGTTTCTCTCAGTCTCAGGATAATTGACATGTTTCTTGCAGTCTCTAGGCAGAGGCCATTTTTTTAGGATATCTGACCTGAATGTTTTGGCTCTATCTCAGTGGGGACAGGATTAAAGATGGGTCTGCTGATGGCTAAGTTTCACATGTATAAGGATAAATAGCACTTCCATTTGCCAGTAGGAGATAAGTCTAATTATACTCACAGCTGTGTCACTCATGGGGCCGCTCCTGCAACAATCTGGCTCTCTGCTTCCTTTCCTAGAGTTCTCTACCACAGAGATGAAACTTTCCAGTCTCTAGTGCTTGAGCTCATGCTGACTTGACTCATTAACTGATTCCAGCTGTTCTTCCATAGCAACAGACAATTTCACATCTGCAGGACCATTTGGATCTCACATGTGAGTGGCAAAGATCACTGCTTGACTATGTTTTGAAATTTCAGGTAGTAGTTAGAATTAGAGTCAATTTAAAATGAAAAGTTTTGATTACCTTCCATTCTGACTACATGTTGACTTTCAACAAGTATATCTTTATGGGGATTGAAAACTAAAGTCTACAATTTGAAATCCACATTAAAATAAGTAGAAATTGCACACATATATAAACAACAAAAATCAGGGCTTAAACCTAAAAATAAACTATGATCTATGATTAACTGTGAATGAAAAAAAACATGTTGAATTTATAAATGTCCCCTTTATAAAACAAGTTGTAATTAGATGATCTCTAATTAGGTTATGGTTCTTAAATTTATCATATTATAAATTATGTTAAATGGGGATAGAAATACCAATATATCACAATTGTATGTGAAATGGGATTTTCCTTAGAAAACACAGAGTATATCATAAATAGAAAAGATAGTCCCGCAGAGTCTAGAAAAACATATGCTTTGTAAAAAAAAGTGACAAACAACAGTGATCAGTCAGTAAATGAGTGGTGAAGCCTGAGCGTAATAGCAACAAAATATGATATTGGAAATCTATTATTTTAGAAAACAAAATGAACTGCATAACTAATGAAGTAAGGAAAAAGGATGTGGATGGGTTTGACAGAGCATAATTCTGCTCAGTCCATATTGGTCTCTAAATGAGTGATACCATATATATATATATATATATATATATATATATATATATATATTTATATACATATGTATATAAATATATGTATATTTATATGTATATATGCACAGATAAATATACATATATACATATAAAGATGCATATATATAAAGATGCATATATATCCATATATATATATATATATATCCAGAAGAACACCACTTATGTACTATCATTACTGGCGAATATTTTCTCTCAAGCTAACAGACTTCTCTTTGGACTATTTTCTTCATCAACTTATTATCTACTTGAAAGAAAACTTTCAAGATCTTCTGTGGAAAAGCATTGTTTTAAAGATAATGGATATTCCTGAGGAAAAAATAATACTGTGCTCTATTTAATTTCTATAGACATAACTAATTCGGGCACTTTTCATTCAAGTTAGGACTCTCCCTCCCTCCCTTCTTTCTTTTCTTCAAATATTTTTACACTTTCTGAATTCACAAAGGACTTGATGTGGCTTCAAAAATGAATTATTGCGTTAGTCTCCCAACTGGTTGTCAGCTTCCAATACTGTATCCACTGAAATTATTGTCTTCGTAATTGCACAGATGAGACCATTTAATTTTTCTTCTAAAATCTTTTGATGGTTTTGCTATGTTCTTACACCCTCCACAAATTTACCTAAATGTCTCAGCCTGGAATTCAACGTTTTACTCATTCTGGCCCTGATTTACATCACACACACACACACACACACACACACACACACACGTACACACTCTCTCTTTTTTTTTTTTTAACTCTATATAGGATGAGCATTAACTGTATAGTGCACTAGAGCCAAATATTTTAAACACTCATCAAAATTGTCTACAAATTTCTGGCTAATGCACCTTACTTAACATTATTTGCTATACCCAGAGTCCTCAGTTTACTTGTCTTCAATTATACCAGTTTTTTTCTTAGGAAATAGATCTATTCAAAACACATAAAATCTCAATGAAGGTCTGATTATTAGGTCCACAGTGGAATTTATTTTCTCTCATTTGACACTTGTAATTTATATTTTTCTATTTTTTGTTCTATGTGCTGAAATGTGTTGGTAAATTTTAACAAACAACTCTTTGGGGTTGGGGTGGTATAGGGAAGAGTTTTATTTTCAAAGCTTGCAGATTGTTGTGGTGTAAATATTTTAACTATGGTTAATTTCAAGCTACCAATGTGACCTCACTGAATGGGGACTTAAAAAAATGTGCACAACTGGCTCTCATTCACCAGTTCCAACTGACTGCAAGAAGTAGGGCTTGCTTCTTTAAGCTGATCATTATAGAACTTTGAGACTAGGTAATGTTTTAAAATCTTTAAAGTTTCCATATCTTCTTAATAATACTCTGACTATATTTGCCATCTCTAGTGTATATACATTATTAGAAATTTCTGTAGTGTCTTTTCCAAATGCCCTGGAACATATGAGAATAAATGTAGTCAAGTGCCCCACTCTTGAAAATCTGATAATTTGATTCTCCACAAATAATGGTCCTTTCCAGAGCAGTTTTAAAATTCACATACATTATCTCCTATAATTATTTATTATCTCAGCATAGGCGTAAATAAATTATCAGTTTGCTTTTACAGATAAGGAAACCTTTGGTCAAATGAGACAAGCAATTGCCTCTTATATGAGATAGTAAGTTACCATGTTACATAAATTCAACCGGCAAAACCAATGCTAGTACATACTTAGTGAACATTCAAAAGTAAGCAGAGTCTGTCTTTGAGTCAGTTTCCAAAATCTTCCTCTTCAACTACCCTGAAACACTTCTCCCTGGGTCTTTACTCACATCTCTGCATCTCATTCCAGTTATAAATTGCCTAACTTTGTCCAGTTCTTCCCTTCCACATTTTTACCTGGTTAACCATTGCAGGTGCAAATTCATCTAACTTGCATTCTCTAACAAAAGCATTTGCATTTTTAATAAAGAGCTAATGAAGATGAGGGAGGAGACAGAAAAGAAGAGAAAAGTCTAGAAAGGCAGTGATTATATTTCTAATGGGATAGGATGGCTTAATTTATTGACTCATAAGAGCTTTCCAATTAATGCCAATAAATGTATAGGGGAGAAACAAGTCCCCTCTATCTCATTACTGCCTTACTTTTCTCCTAATAGCAGTATCGCCAAGAACCAAATATATAGGGTAAATGTTCATAGTGTCTCCCAAATTAAGTTCGCTACAGTACATACATCAGCCTTGGGCCACTGGGTTCAATAACCTCATCAGTCATCCGAGGGGCCTGCCTGCACAATGCCAAATAGCTGGACACTTAGACAGGACAAGGCTACTCATGTCCAGACATACATACTGACTAGAATACAGATGTGATGATGAAAGTTGGCATTGCCATTTGGACCACAATATGGAAACTACATATCAAAAGTGGCAGGGGAATGTCACAGAAGGAGCCTAGTCACTATTAATCATCGAGCCACAATAACAACCCCAGTCTGCCTCCCTGCATGTAATATGTGAGACAAATAAACCTTAACCTTGCTTAAAAAAAAATGATAGTTTAAGTGTGTTTTTAATTACCATGTAAGTATCTCTGGGCAAATATTTGGGAAACAGTATTGGTACATATCTGATACTCTGACATCCAGTTTATGGAAGAGTGATATAGTCCTTCGTCTACTATCTTCATTCAACATACAAAAAAGTGTCACTGAGAAAAATTTTTCAGTACCAAAGTATGCTGGCTACTAGTTTAAATTACAACCACCTGCCTCCCCTCCTTTTCCCCACCAAAGAGAGAGAGAGAGAGAGAGAGAGAGAGAGAGAGAGAGAGAGAGAGAGAGAAAATGGGTGTCCTGTGCTTTTACTAAGTTAACAATAAATCAAGATTTAGGTAAAATCAGTTGATATTTTTAGGGAGGTGTGTCATGAAGAATTCAGCATTTCACAAAGAGAGGTCTAGCCTATGTCGCTGGCTCCTGGGACATTACTTCTATACCTAGAGACTGAGTTCAAGCACAAGGGAAATCATTCAATCAGTCATACCTAGGTCATGAAGCCCAATAAAAACTCTAGATACTGAAGCTTGGGTTAACTTCCCAAGTTGGTAGTGCTCCTTTTGGATTGTCAAGCATTGATGCCCAGAAGTAACATTGTCCATGAGGACAATGGAAGTTTCTAGTTTGTGATATTCCCAGACTCTGCCTAATGTGTCTCTAGCTTGGGTGATTTTAATGTATCCTTTTCCTGTAATAAACATTGTGAGTATATAAGTTTCAGTGAGCCCTTCTAACTAGTTATCAAACCTGAAAGTTATTTTGGAAGGCCCCCAGACAAGCAGTTGATGTTTGAAGAATTGAACAGACTTGGAAGTCTGCAGACAATGCCCTCACACCTCACAGTTTGACTAACTGCAAGTAAATGGCAGAATAAAAGTGGATGTGAGAAAGTACAATTTCAGTTTGCTTCATATGAAGAAAAATGAGTTTTTTAAATTCCTCAGTGCTAGTATCAGGATTCTGGACGCTCTACACATTTATCCTCAAACCCTAAATTCCTATCCTTGGTGGAGATGTCTCATTTTCGATAAGAAAGCATGTTTTTAGAAAATGTTTTTAAACATTTTTTAAATCACATGTTTTTAGAAAATGTTTTAAATCACATGTTTTTAGAAAATGGACCTTTAGAAAATGAACCTTACATTTATTCATCTCTCTTTGAGAACTTGTAAATTTATACATTTTCCAAATTAGTCTTACATAACAGAAATTAAGGGAGTAAAAGATTAAACAATGATACACTTGAAATACAGTACTGATGAAGGGAGTAAAGCAAAAGGAGAGAAGAGGGATAAATGAGACAAATTGTCCCACATTCAAATCATGGATGATAGAAAAATTATTTTCTTAATATAATGAAGGAGTTAGGTCTATAAGACACCCTGCATGTCCTCACATCCTTCTATACATTTTTCAGAATAGACATGAGTCCATTTGCATGAAACTTCAAAGTCTTTCAAGTTAAAAGAATCTTACATGCACTTAGATATGGGTAATGCTGTAAGATCTCTAAGTATGCCAGTATGGCTGAAGATCAGACAATTGATTCACCGACCACCTTTGTCACTTCCAATCCCTTCTGAATGGAAGAGGTCAAAAAATAACCAAGTTGGCCACAAATAAGAGCAGAAGATCTATTCAGTTTGGTGAGACAGTGTTTAATATCCCAGTATTCTTTCAGATAGTAGCATTAAGAAAATTGGGGGGGTGGGGGGAGAGAGAGAGAGAGAAAGAAAGAGAGGCAAATTTCACTCCTGAAAGCTAACCTCAAAAACTTGTTGGAAACTCTAACATTTCTATCTTCTCTGTAGTAATCATTATGCACACATCACTGTAGGAAAAGTGCATTTTACAGCTTTATTTTGTGGTTGTATGTCATTTTGTATATTAAATTACACATTTAATAATATACATTGATCATTCTTGTTGGTGGCTAGATAGATCAGGCCTTCTGTCAAGGCTGAACTCATAAACATTGCCCTAGGTAGGCAATTGTTAACTTTCCAGTGAACCTAAGTGTCTATTGCATGGAAACCTTTCCATGCCTTTGGTCTTTAAATTGTCCATCTATGGATTTTCTCCAGTATGTGTTTGATTCTGATGTATGGTAACCAGCCAAGATGTGGCAATCTGTCTCTGGATATAGTGGATTTGCCTTCCCTATCTGAATAGAGATTTCCATAAGGAAAAGAGGCATGATGAATCCACATGTTCTGAATGTCCTATGGGAAGACAGATTTTTCATTCCCGTCTCTATAAGTAGCAAGTTGGTCACATTTTATACTTAAAATATTTAATAAAAGTTTCCTCCATGAAGTTGGAGAAAACACATTGCATTAGAGAGGAGAAAAGACATTGTGGCAGTTCCACTTTCTTTGAGGGATTGGTTGTAGAAGTATGGAGCTACTTCCCTACATTTTTCTGCCCACTTCTTATGATCAAACTATTACTAAATACTGGAGAACTTTTCAAAGGAATTTGCCAACTATGTCTTTTTTATTCAGACAAGAAAAAATGAGGCCCTTCCCTAGATTCCTCAGATTATAAAGACTGAGCATTATATATAGGAGTAATTAACACTCAGGTTCAGACATAAAGCCCATTGTGTTCTGAGAGAATCAGAAGAGGCAGAGCTATGAAAACTTTTCACAAACCTGTAATTTTCTCTTCTTTAAGTTTCTCCCAAGAATGCTATGTGTGAAAGAAAAAAGCTGAACTAGCCATATATATACACAAATGAAGAGTGAAGGTGTGAGATATCAAATACATTTTGGATTATTTTTGAAACACCTTGAGTGTATTTAAACACAACCAGTATATATTTGTCATTAGAAATACAATAGAAAATAGAACTAATTGGACCCAAGCAGCTCTTTTAATTTTTCATGCTCCATTTAATGAAAATAGCTTGCCTCTAATAATAAGAAAAAACTCCACTCAAAAACAGGTACAATAGAAATGGTAATAATGTATGCCATTGAAACCAGCACGTACACACACACACACACACACACACACACACAGGATAGTATGATAATGAAAACATTAATGAGCTATATATAACTTATTTATACTTAAGGAAGATTATGTTCTATTTTCTTTCTATATATATGTATATATACATATGTGTGTGTGTGTGTGTATATATACATACATATATATATATATACTATTTTACTATAGGTGAAAAAGAATGCTTTACTTCAAAAATTGCTTATTGGATCTTCTCTTGAGAATGAAATGTTAATTAAAACCATTATCCATGGTAAGAGTCTCAATATAGCCATGCTTTTGTTGTGAGCAGTGACAGAAGGGCTGATAATGGATTTAATTAATGTCATCCTTTAGTATATGTACAAACAATACTTCAGTAGCCCTTAATTTCTGGCATGGGAGGGAAGGACATTGTATTTGTCATTTTGGTAAATTTCAGTTTGAATCAAATTCCTGCTGAGTATTTTCTCACCCAAATAATGATTTCTTGGTTTCAGACGTATTTTAAATAATACTGTTTAATACATCTCAGAGATTCACAATATGAAAATCTATTCACCATTTGTAGTTATCAGTAACCCATATACCATAGTGCATACTCAATTTCAGTATAACAGCTGACATTTGCACAGTACTTTACAGACTAACAAGTCACAAATATATTTTATCTCTCTTATTTCTCATAACATTTTGAGATGAGAATTTTTCTTTTATTTGTTTGCAGATGAGGAAACAGACAATCCAAAAGAATAAGTAACTTTCTAGTGATAATATGGTTAGGATGTCAAAATTAGACCTTTGGCTATTTCTTCCACTATTATACGCTGTTATCTATTTGGTATAGGAGATTAAGTTCCAGTTATAACTTGAGGTGATTAATTCATTGACTGGGTTTATTAATTGGTTCATTTTATTGTGAATTTTCTCTGCAAGCTCAGTGTTTCCAAAGATTCTATGAGTCTTCTAATAAATCTTTAATACATCCCTTCCTGATATTGCAGATAGAGTGGGTTCTATATTTTTCAACCCAAATGATCAACACACCTAGAATGGCACAATATAAAGCACTTCATCCAATTGCTGCACATGATGAAGATTCTAGAAATTGTAGCTATTAACAATTCAAATTTAAACTCCTGCTACTGTGACATAATAAATGTCTTGCAATTCTATTATTTGATAACTCATATTATTAATTGTTCCAGACATACTCGAAGAATCCTTTTAATTTATGTTTTTCTCAGATATTATATTGAGTCCATTTTAGATAGACATAGACCTCAATATCTGTTTTTCTAAAAACAAATTTTTCAATATTTGTGATGTTTTCATATTCATTAATTATCCTCCTTTTACTGTAGAGTTTGTTTAATTTGCATAATTGTTAATGTTATTAACACAAATCTGTGTGAAAAATCAATTTTGTCCTTTAAGCTAGTAAATTATATTTAATACTTTTAAAATCCACTGTATCTTTATGAACTGATTTTGATTTCTTATGACATTGATATTTTTGCTGATGTTCCTAGGTCCAACTTATAATGAACCTTCAAAAGATATTATTGATGATATTGGCATGTAAACAAACTCTTAAGTTATGTGGTCCAAGTAGTTTTCAACTATAGATGCCCAAAATGACTTCACATATTTAGTTCTTTTTAGGAAACAGTTCTGAATAAAAGACAGTAAGAATATCTACTTTCTGAAAAATTTCTCTGGAGTGTACAAAAATTTCATTGAGACATAGACTACTCTTAAAAAAAAAATCACGCAAAGAATCAGATGGTCTGATTCTCTGAACATCTCAGAGAAGAAAAGGTGCATTAAAGAGAAAGTCTCTTTTCAACTCTCAGGTGTTAACCATTAGATTATGTAGGAAGAGGGAAACTGTATGTGAAGAACTGAGATCCAAAAAGCCTCTAATGAGCTCTACAGGGAGCATTTATACAATTCCCCCTCTGCCGATAAGGATGGGTTTGTTCAAGGGAGAAGTACATCATTCATTTATTCATTCATTTTTGCTTAGATTTAGGTTTGTGATTCCATGAAAACACTTATAAATAGTGGTTTGGTCAATTGATATATCTCTTAGGCCATACAGAGCGGGGCCTCTTGGGAGAAAATTTCAAATAATCACATAGAATTTTTTTCTTAGGTTTTTTTCCTTAGGCTTTCACCTTCATTTTTTGTTGTAGGTAGGGAAACGAATAGATTTTCTAAGTGCCATTGTTTAAAAATAAAGTGAGGAAGCATGTGTGAGAAGTCAAATGATAAAGTGAATATTAAAAAATATATATTTCTTCAGTTGTAAACTGTATGCTAAACAATGGGCTAGGTAGCAAAGGTTGTGTTGGGGAGATGAAAGCAAATTAGGGTGTAACATTTTTTGTTACCTTTAGGAAGCTTATTGAAATTTCTCAGAAACTTCAAAATCCTTCCCTCTCCTCTTAAGAATGCCAATGCTAATAAATACAATAGCTTTATTGGTACAATGCTTTTGTTAGATTTCAGTTAATGTCTTCCATCACTTTATCTGGGATATTGCTCTTCCCACGTTCTGTAATACCCACATGAGCCTGTGTTCCACACGAACCCGTTTTGTTAGCTATAATTCAGTCTACCCAGAGTGAACACCTGACATGAGGGCAGACAATTTATAAGGCAGCAAAATTACTTCTATGTGGTTCCTGAAAAAAGATTCTTTGACCGATGATATTTTCATTCTGGTGAATATGAATTGGGAAACAAATCAATGAGTAGAAATTGAAGCTAAAAGGTCCTGGAACTAAGAACAAAAAGGACACAATGAAAACGCAAAAGGTGAAGTTACGGGAGAGAAATGATGACATTGATGGGAAGAGAGAAGAAACAGATATTCATAGAGACATAGAGATGCCATTAGAGAAAGACCATGCAGATAAGGCAAAATGGAAAGATTTGTATTGAGTTAGATGCAAATCTAACTCAATTCCTAGTGACTCTCCAGGTCCTTCTGTGTGAATCTTTGTAATAATTATTCCTCTACCCATTTCTTAAAGTAGTTTGAAAGTGATCCCTGTTCCTTTTAACATAAAGACCGTAAATAAGTTCTGTGAATTTTCTAGATAATTTGTCACATTTAGAATCTCATCATATTCCTATTTATCATATCAGAAAATAGAGGCAAGTAGAGGCTAGCTGAAGCTACAGAAAATGTTTAGCAATACTCCAAGGATTAAATATGTCTCCTGATTTCTTCTTAAGTCTCTTTTAGAGATGGGTATTTAATTAAAATATTCCTATGATCATTAAATGTTTGAGGTTATATATAAATATAGTTACATATAAATATATATTACATAGTTATTTGGCTAATGTAGCATTAATTCTTAACAGTTCTTTAATATAATATATGCATTTTTTCTAATTGAATAATAACACTGCATTAGCAGTTTGTGTACTATTTTAGAACAAAACAATAATTTACACTACACGAAGATACAATCTATTCTCTGAAAACTATCATTATTTGACATGAAAGTAACTATTTGCAAAGATAGAAGATAAACCTTTTTATGAAATAATAGCCTATGCAACTTTGCTAAATTAATTGAATGAAGTATGATACAATTTTTGAACACAGTGTTGGTGTTAAGAAATAGAGAGTCTTTGGGAACCTGAAAACTCTTTTTCGAGTCCTGAATGTTTATGTACTAAATTCATAGGTGAATTACATTTGTTGGCTGGCATCATCTGTCCAATTTAATATGGCATTTGGTAGTGGTGACATCAAGTGGTCTAAATAGCTTCTGAAGGTACACAGAGCTTTTTAGTATGTAAACCATTACTAGTATCTTTGAAATCTGACACTAACAACCTTTGTCACTCTGGGCCTTGTTTGATTCATTCATACAATGAAACAAGTAAACATGATTTATGGACAAGACATAAATCATGTATTTGTTATCTATTTATTCCTAGTTAGGAATCCTTTTACTTTTTAGGAAGTCTATAGGATTTTTTATCATTGGTATCTTTACATTCCACTAGAATGTATGGCTTTATTTTTAATTCTTGTTAGAATTTAGTGGTCCTTTTCAATATGAAGTGTTCAGTTTAGGTAAGTTTCTTCTACTGGATCACATACATTCTTGTATATGGGATATATATATTCTATATATGTGTGTGTATATATATATGTGTGTTTAAGTATATATGTATGGATATATATATGACGTATTTTTTAATTTTTTATACTTTTTGGTTTTATAATTTATATCATATAAAATGGACAGATAGACCACTTGGATGTATCCTCAATAATATCTGGACTGGGAAAGAACCTTAGAATTATCTTTTAGATCATTAGATTGTATTTTTTTGTTTTTTTGCATTAATTTTCCAGAAACATTTTCTTACTCTGTTTTTCCTTTTTACTATTTGGTCTTATTTCACAGAAAAAACAAATAGCTTTTAAATAACTAGGAAAATATATTATTAGAATTTTTCGAAACTTTTCTTTGGTTTTTTTTATTTTGTTTTTCTGCTTCTACTGTGGTGAGTTATTAGATATTTTTATTTTGCCAATTTCCTTGCATGATCTAAGCTTTCCTTAGATACTTTGTAACCCATGCTTCATATCTATGAATATAAGTCTACATGTTATTAGTTTAGGATGCTAGTGTGGTAATAATATACACTTATATAACCAAAAATGGTTTTGCATTGCTTTATTATTACTGGAAAGTTACATACCTTGAGTAACTTTTTTTCTTCATAATCTTCCACACTAAACATACCCCACCTCAATGACATTTGATAGCCTCCTTTCTTTACTGGGGTATCTCTAAGTTATACAACAGATCTCTGATTAAATGTAACTTATTTGATGGAGATATTTTGAACCTTCATCGAAGATAGGTCCACTTGTTATGACTCCTGGGCCACCCATTACATTTATCTTGACTCATCATATTTTAATTGTTTATATCTTCCTGAAGTGGGCCAAGAGTAAGCATTGTACCAATCTTGTTAATTTTCACATCCTCATTCTACCTGTTGTTATCCTTGCCACACATAAATATAAGCTGAATAACTGAATAATTCAATTAATTATAAGATCTATATTCATCTATAAGACTTTCATATGTACAGTGCTTTATACGTTTTAGAGCATACGCTCCATGAAGCCAGGGACTTTTGTCTATATATTTACTCTTATATGCCCAACACTTAGAAGAGTGCCTAGAAGAGAGTACCATGTTTCCCGGTCTTATTTTACTATTATATTATATTATATTATATTATATTATATTATATTATATTATATTATATTATACCCGGTCTTATAGAAAATAAGACCAGGTCTTATATTGATTTTTGCTCCAAAAGACGCATTAGAGCTGATTGTCTGGCTAGGTCTTATTTTCGGAGAAACAGGGTAGACAGTATAATTGTTGGGAGAACACTCGATTTATCTAAAATCATTTTAATTTCACAATATGAATTTTTAAGTTTTGTACTCATTCTGCAAACACAGATGGGTGTTTGTAGGCTGATCCCTTTAATTATCTACAACATAAATATTGTCACTTTCAAAAACAAAACAGTACAAAACAGAAAGCTTTCTGTATGATAGCTAAGAAAGTGATTCTTAGACTGATTACTGGTATCAGAGATGAGAGAATTATGTTCAATGGTAGCAAGAGGCCCTATATTTATACGTTATGAGGGAAATATTCATAGCCTTAACCTATTTCATCAATAAACATAGGTGAGATAAAGGAAGAAAGGGAAACACATATATTTATATTTTGTATCCTTAAGTTTTCCTTCAAACTTTTAGTTTTTATGATCTTATATGAAACTTGTAGTCTCAAAATATTTCCCTAAAAGTGTGTTCTTCGTTGTGATTTTATTGGGGGAGAGGAAGAAAAATAAAGCGAGGGCAATCATAGGTTAATTTAAAACATTAGAATATAACACAAGGAACTTAATTTTTCCTTACTTAAATTCAAATTGGTGAATATATGAACTGATTTAGTGTGTGATCATTGCAAATAAAACTTGAGGAGGATTCAATGTGCATCTGTTGCTAGTTTCTGTTTCTCTTGAAACTAGACAATGACAAAAGTCATTAAAATTGTGTTAGCTGCAAGTAACTAGACTCTGCTCATCAGAATTCACTGATTTTCCAAAAAGACTTCCTTTCCCTAGACAGCCAACATTTCTAATACAAACTGTGGGTATTTTAGTATATGTAATCTTTTTTTTAATGAGTATTTAATACAGTGTTAAGCAAATAAGCCATTAAAGGTAGAAACCCTTTTTATGCAGAAAAATGTTCTGTAGTATGTATGTTACAGTCACTTCCAGAAAGCATAAAAAAGGATCTTAAATTCACTCTGAGACACATGCACTCCAAAGTCCGCGCAGCTCTGTGTTGCACTCTCAAAATTTACAGTTATCTATTTGATGTGGATTTAAAGATTCAACAGAACAGAATGTGGGGAGAATGCCCTGATGATAAAGCTAGTGCAACTTGAACTTCACCTGGAAGCCTTGCTGCATTGAGTTTCCACTGCTTAATTTTGCCACCACCACTCCTGCTTAGAGGGGCTGACAAGCAAGTACAGAGAATGACTGAATACCTCCATTTGTTTTATGCTACCAGAATATCATTGCAATGTAATGATAAATGGACACCAACAAATCTGTTATGGACAAAGAGCAGTGGCATGTGGGTGTATTTTCTGTACTGTGAATAATCAAGGGAGATGGGTAGAAAGGTATTGACAATAACAACCAAACAGACAAATGCGTGGTACAGCTCTGACCCAAGCCAGGAAGTGATAGCCACAAAATTGTCCTTCTTATAGGTATACAGGTCATCTCCACCAATCAGTCTTGTTGACCAATAACGTGCTTCTTTTGTTGTTGAAAAAAAGTGTTCGTAGTTAATCTTGAGGAAGGTGCTTTATAAACCTGTGCTCTAAAAGAATTCTCAGGTTTAAGGAACCACTAAACTCTAAATAATATGTACTGATCACTAATAGTATTCTTTCAAATGTCTGTTTGTAGGTTACATACTATTGGTTGAGAAGAGACTAAACAATAAAACTATAATGTCCATGAGCAGATTCTGTTGAAGTGATTTGATGACATCATAAAGGAAGGGTCATGTCATTGTAAAACTTCATTCTGGTTCAATCAGGAAGGTCCTATTCTTGTAAAAGTAATAGGATATTGTATCCTTTTCCCCATTCTAGCAGTGAAGTTGAAAACGTTGTTTATGGAAGCAAAAATGGATGCAGGACCTGGAAACAGGTTTCTAGAAATGAGAATTAGATTCAAAGAAATAGACCAAAATATTTTCATAGTTTAATTATTACTGCACTGTTACAGAATGAATTGGAGGCAAGCATAGCTTATGTGGAAATTAATCTATAACACTATTTAAAGTGAATTTAAAGCACTTTAAAATGTGGGAGATTTATATCAGAAACCCATTTTATATAATGAGTCATTGTAAAAGATTTAAATTCCTCATTCCATGACAGGGTGGACACTTTTGTGTACAATGTGTGGAAAATGGGCCGGTCTGCATTCCTCACAACTCTAGGGCTGAAGACTTCTTCTGACTATGCTAGACTGAATGAATAGCAAATACTCTGATGTCTGCAGATGCATCTGACAACTGGCAATAACAGTAGATCCAAAGTTTTTATTTTGAATCTCAGAAATATCCTGAAACCACATTAGAGTTGGGCTTCAAAGAGCCAAAATGAAATCTTTAGTAGCCTTTTGTTTCAAGATCCAGAAACAAATCCATAATACCTTATATCTTCTTTAATCTTCGTCAGCATAAGATGTCCAGTTATTCCAGAAAATCTATCACTGTATCAGTGCCTATATCAGTATTACCCTGTGCAATCTCTGCTCTCACTCCTTTCCTAATCACTCCTGCTTTCATAAAGGCTGTGCTGTTAGAAGCTCAAAATTACATGAGCAAATGTCCCTACAAAATCAGTGATGTTAACTTTCCCTTCATCTTCACATGGAAAATAATACTTTATTTTTTCCCCCCTTAGAATACAGACTTCCTTGAAGCACCATCGAGTGGAAAACATTTTTCCCCCCCACAGCTCATGTAATTCAGATGTTAAGATGGTTAGCTCTCCTCTTGCTTCTTATTTCCCATTTCTGACTTCTTCAAACACCCTATAAGGAAATTTTCCCAGATTGATTTTCTTGAAAAATTGTACAGATTAACTAGATAGAATTAGATTCCAGAAAACACACAAACATACAAATAGGCATATAACATTTATAATAAAACTAGGTAACAGCATATCCTCACAAACTTGGAATAATACCTTCATTTTATCAGCACATTTGTGGTACGAAGCAGGGGGGTAAATTTTGTATCTGATCTAGCTGATAGAAGAAAATTTTCATACCAGCCAAGAAGGATGCACAGGAAAGTATCACAGGGCAATTTTAGAACAGCCATTGAACATAGGAAGGATTTTGCCCAATCCAATATCAGGTGAATGCAAATTGCGAACTCTCAAAATTGTCTTCTTTCCAAGACAGCACCTCACAGTAAGGAGAAATGGAAGGAAGTAGCATCAAATACAAAGGAAAAGGCAGAGACGGGTCTGATGTAAGTGACGGGAGGAAAGAGAAGCAGGAAATTCCGGGAAGCATGCATTCTTTTAACTGCATGAACACCAAAAAATTAAAAAGCTTTGGAAGTTAGCAATGGGATTATTTTGCAGGAAGACAGGTGACTGTCATTGGTGTAGGGTTCATAGAGGACCTCTAGTTTACCTAACAAAAATTCTATTTCCTCACCTGAGGGTGTGTTCACAGGTGCTTGACTTAAAATAATTTATTAAACTTGAGAGAGACAGAGATGGCATTAAAGTATTAATGGCAATCTTGGATGATAAAACTACATAGAAAAGTAGAGAGATCATTACAATAAAAAATAAAGGTAGTACTTACACTTGGGAATGGGGAGATAAGTGATATTTGAGAGGGGGCATGTGCAGAACTTGTGGGGTGACTAACAAGGCCTGTCTGCTTTCGATTTTGAAGGTTACAAGGGTATTTCCCTTAAAGTTCCTATATCTTGTGCTGATTGTTTGTATTATTCCAACAATTAAAGAAGTTTGAAAACATAAAATATGTTATCCATAATTATATGTCAATAATTTCAATGAGACATATGGATAAACAAGAATAATATATAAATAGAGATTGTAGTGGTTAATTTCATATGTCAACTTGGCTAGGCTATGGGGCCCAGTAGTCTGGTCATAAGTGGTCTACAAATGAAAGTATTTTTTAGATGTGATTAACATTTCAATAAGAAAACTTTGAGAAAAGAGATAACCCTTCATAATTGGGTGGGTTTCATCCAATCAGTTGAAAGCCTTAAGAGAAAGAGTGAGGTTCCTGAAAGAAAAAAGGATTCTACCTCTACAATGCCTTTAGGCTCAAGAGTGGAATGTCAATTCTTATGAGAATTTCCAGCCTGCTGGTCTGCCGTGTATATTGGAGTTGCCAGGCTCGTTCATGATTTGTGACTATATGTTGAACTTAATCCTTTGGCTGAAGTAGTGTCTGTCCAGTTTCTCAACTGTAAGTTTCTCCCCACCCCCTTGTATACTGTACTCTTTGGAAGGAAGTCATTATGTGCAACACACATTTGGGATTGGAATTATCTTTCTAAAAAATTTAGAAATTAAGCAAAATAGTCTTATGTATTTCTTCACATATTGGTAAAGTATCTTCATTCCTTGTGTATATTCATATTTTCATCTTGTATCATTTTCTTACAGACTGAAAGCTTCTGTTAATATATCTGGTAATGAAGGTCTGATTGTGGTAAATATTTTGACTTTTATATTTCTTTAATAGTTTTTATTTCAAATTGATTTTCGAAAGATATCATTTGATACAGAATTCTAGGTTGATTTTTCTTTTTCTCTCACTACCTTAAAGATGTTACACTATCTTCTGGCTTGCATTTCTTCTCATTAGAACTCTGCTGTCAAAATTATCTGTGTCCATTATACATACTGCATTTTTTTTCTCTATTTTTAAGAGGTTCTTTTTATCACTGTTTTCCTAAAGACATTTGACTATAATGTTCTTTGATGTTGTTTTGTGTATATTATGCTGAGTTTTTTACTTGAATCTGTGGATTTAAAGTTTTTACTAAATTTGGATGCTTTTGTACCATCATTTCTTCCTTTCCACAGAGGGGTCCCATTACATGTAAATTTGGCCACATGGAATTTTCTACAGCTCATTCATACTTTTCTTAAGACAATTTTTTGGTCTTTTCCCCTCCTGTGTTTAACTTTGGTTAATTACTATTGCTATGTCTTCAAGTTCGCTAATATTTTCCACTGCGTTGTTTAATGTTAATACCATCTATTGTATTTTTAACTATAGTAACAGTACTTTTTTTTATCTCTAGAAATTTAATTGATGCCTTCTTTATATTTTTCATGTCTCTACTTAACATGCTCAGGTCTACCTTTTTGTACATATACAAGATAGTTATAACTTTTTCAAAGTCCTCATGTACAAGTTCTATCATCTATGCTTTTTCCACATTTGAGTCTATTGACAGGATTTTCTCCTATGTACGGATCCCATTTCCTTCCTTTTTGCATGCCTGGTAACTTTTGAGTGAATGTATGACATTCTGATTTTATCTTGTTATGTGTTGGACTTTATATAAAAATATATTTATATTTATACACATATGTGTATATTTATTTGTATATGTGTGTGTGTGTATGTGTGTGTGTGTGTGTGTGTGTGTGTGTGTATGTGTATTCTTGAGCTGTGTTCTGAGACATAGTTAAGGTGTGTGGAAATAGTTTGATTCTTTACATTTTCTTAGAAACATCTGAATGACTTTTAGTCTAGGATTATTTTTTTGCTACTATTACAACTACAACTTTCTCACATTTTATTTGGTACTCCAGGAATTACAAGGTTGTTCTGCTCTGTCTACTGGTACAGGGACTATTTCTGGCTGTCTGTGAGCTTTGTAGATGGTTTTCTTTCATGTGTGTGATGATCTGTACTCATCTGAGGAAGCAAGGAGATCTCTCTGCAGATATCCAGTGTTCTCTGTTTCTGCCAATATTTCCCCTTTTGTACTTTTATCCTGTAAACTATACCCAGTAGATACCTTGGTTATCCAAACTCCCAGCTCTGTCTCTAACTTTTTGAGATCAGGGTCTGCCTGGGTAGACCCACCACATACTGTGTCCTGGAAATTCTCTAAGCAATAACCTAGAGTAATTGTAAGGCTCTTTTCCTTTGTTTTCTTTCTCTGATGCTTTGCTATAATATATTTCTCTGGCATTCCAACATGGACTTAACTAGAAGTCCTCAGATAGAAATTATTTATTAGGGATAGAGAAGGATACTTCATAAAACAATGGTCCAGTTCAAAAAGAAAATAATGTAAACATGTAACTATAATCTCTTCTCCCATTACCTGAATTATGATACCAAACTATACATTTTTTCAGTTATATCTCCATTCTTTAAAAAGTAGACTATTTGAAACTATAGCTTTCAAATTTTACTGCAAGTATT
This sequence comes from Rhinolophus sinicus, assembly GCF_036562045.2. Lineage (NCBI taxonomy): Eukaryota > Metazoa > Chordata > Mammalia > Chiroptera > Rhinolophidae > Rhinolophus > Rhinolophus sinicus. The sequence continues at coordinate 147,034,835 of NC_133756.1, forward strand.
TTATATTTTTATCTAAAAAGCTCTCTAAATGGATTATAATCAGCCTGATAGGAGTTTCATGTTTTTTATCTCCTTAAGTTAGGCACACTTAATCTATTTTCCAAATATCCAGCTGTAAACCAATCATAAAAGAAATCTCAGATTTTAAGTCAGAATAGAAAATAAAAACAAATGTTTCTCTTTCTGGAGTCTGTTTTCTAAAATAAATATTCTTAGTTGTTGGTGTTTTAAACTTTGAGTCCATATCGCTATGGAGATTAGTTGAAACATGAGGTGAGATGAGTTCTAAAAGAAGGAAAAGAAAAAAGAAAGAAGCACAAAAATAGCATTTCAAGAGCCATGACATTTATGATTTCTATCATTCCAATATTATATAATAGTTGTATTATAATTCTATCTACTTGTACATACATAGTAAATTACAATTGTTATAGAATTTGCAGGATATATGCAATACAGAAATCCAAAAAAATTAATGTTATGTATAGATGTTTGTTATTATTAAATAATATAACATTTGACAAACTTTATGTAACTTAAGAAATTGAAGGTTTAAATATTAAAATTGATTTTCCTCTAGATCCTTTAATAATACCATATGGATTGCTTTCTCCTGATGGTTTATAATTTTTTTTTCCTGAAGATTAAATTTAACCTTGCCTAAATCAAGAATGCAATTTTGGAAGCAAATATATAATTATAGTGTGCAAATCTTTTGTGTATATTGTGTGTAGGTAATCTAAATAAACACACACAATTGTCTTCGAATATTTACTGTTAGAATTTTATTAAATATTGTTTGAGCTAACAGGAGTTGTGCACACTTTTATTGAGGAATCTTGACAACCAAGGAGAAAATAAGGCAACTCATATAATATGAGCTGAAATATCAGGTTCTATCATGGTAATAATAGCAATCAATAGCAATAGCTATCACTTTTAGTATTTACTGTTTGTCAACTATCACTCCATGAGGTAGTGCTATGATTTATCATTATTTAACTAATGTGGAAACTGAGACACTAAACAGATATGTAACCTATTCTTAAGTGGCAGAGCAGGGTGTAAAATAAGCTTCCTGTTGGGGCCACCAGGGCTATTTTTCTGTAAAGTTTTATTACTGTATCATTCATATACCAGAACATGGAATTTTTAAGACAAAAGTTTGAGGCTTCAAAAAATTTTGAATTTACAGTGGGTGCTTCAAGCTACCCGGCTCTGAGCCTGGAGAGACACATATTTACTCTTTCATTGAAATCTTGAAAGAAGCATTAATTTAGTTCAGGCTTCCAATTCCTTTATTTCGTAGATAAGGAAATCGAGCCCCAAAGAAGTGAAGAAGTGAAGCCCCATAACACATTAGTAGCAAATTAGTAATTACAACTATAGGCTTGGCATGTTTAGCTGTATTAGTAAGTTCAATATACCTAAACATGCCAATCCTTGACCGTCTCTCTTCTTTTCTTGTCCGCACATATATTTACATATAGTTTTCATGTTACTATAATTATAATATAGACACAACTTGGTAAATATTAATTATTCAAAACAGTTTTTACATTTTTTTAAGTCCCATTATGTAATTTGAATTCTCTTTTATACTTTCCTCTTATCTTTATACCTAATATATTTGCTCTATTTGCTTGCCCGTGGCAAGAAACTCATAGGTACCTTTTGTTAGCATTTGTTGAAATCTCTGACCACATTTTAAAATTTAAGATGCTTTTTTCCTTTTAAATAGGAAAACTTAACACTTTATTTTTTAGAGCAATGTTAGGTTCACAGTGAAGTTGAGCAAAGTACAGAGAGTTCCTATATACTACCTGCCCCCACATACGCATACTTTTGCCCGTTACCAAGATTCCCCACCAGAGTGGGACATTTGTTACAACTGATGAACCTTCACTGACACATCATTATCACCCAAAGTCCATAGTTTTCCTTAGGTTTCTCTCTTGGTGTTGTATATTCTATGGGTTTGACAAATGTATAATGCCATGAATGAATACACCGTTATGGTTTCATATCATAGAATATTATACTGAAATTATTTTTTTACATGAAATAGTTTCACTGCCCTAAAAATCCTTTATGCTCAACCTATTTATCCCTCTCTGCCCACTACCAGGGCTATTCCTATGTCTCTATTATATTTAAAATATTACATTTACAATTTTAAAGTTATAGCTATAAAACAACAACAGCTAGGGCAAAAAAACAAATAAATAAATAAACATGTAACCTGCACTAAAACAGCCTCCATTGTATATTTATTTGGTAGAGAGATGAAGTGATACTGTGATAATTTTGAAAGTGGTCATGTAAGAAATGAAGAGCATGATGCTTCTTGATTTTATTTTTCTTTACTTTATCATACCAACATTTACATTTTGGTTTGTATGGGGGCTATATCAAAGTGTGACATTCCTTTTGGAAATGGAACACCCTCTTGGGAGTGGAAAGGTTCTGCTATGTGCTTTTAAACACAAGAGTTATATGACCCTTGAGAGAGACCTCTACAGCCTTTGATGCTATCACATTTCTTTAAAGTCTGTTGGAAATAGATACCAGGCTGCATGTATCATCTTATCCTAACATGTTGCCTTTTTTGTGAGTTCACTAGTTTTCTAGATCTCTCCCAATTGTTATTATTATTTCATGTAGAGCACAGAAAATTTAAAAATGTTTTATACACACACACACACACACATATGAAATGAAATGACATACTTCAGGGAGTTCATTCTAATTCAGGTCAGACATTTTTTGAAATATGAAAATGTTCTTAATTATTATTGTTATATCTTAATTGAGTTTATTGCCAATAAATAAAAATTCTTCATCTACATTTTTAAGTCTGACACTGGGAAATAAAATTTCAGTAAAAGAAATTTCAAGTGACTTTCTACTTAGTAGAGATAATAACAGTCTTCCCACTCAGTAATTTCTTTCTTGAATGCTTAATATAAAAGATTTCTGAGCACTAATTTTGTCAATGTGTCTTTTTCAGTAAGTAGAGCAAAGCAAACAATGTGCTGAAAGTTATGTGTAAAGAAGCAGGACTACCTTTTATTTCATCCATCTTAAACTTTCAGTTGACAATTTAAAGACTCTTTGAGAGTAATAAGGAATGTCATTAAATGCTACTGACAAATACCTGTGATACGTGTGTAGGTATTAGGGATAAGGAATAATAATTAATAGTTAATATTTTATTGGATTTTTATGTGCCAAACATCTTACATTTGTTAACTTATTTAATTCTTATGGCAACTCTAAGAAAAGGTCTATTTTCTCTTCATTTTACAATGAAGAAAGCTGAGGTTTATTAAATCCACATATTGAGCAAATGTGAAAGCATGACATGACAGAGAAAGATTTCAAAGCCCCTATTATAAATATGTTCAAAGTATTAAAATGAATTGTTTAAAAATTGAAGGAGAGTATGACAACAAATAGGAAGTATGAATAGATAGACACTTTAAAAGAATAAAGTGGAAATTCTGAAGTTGAAAGGTATAATTACTGAAGTGAAAAATTCACTAGACAGGCTCAACAACAGATTTGAGTTAGTATAGCCATCCATGCTCTTTTGTGGTTATTGTTTGCACGATGCATTTTTTTTTTCTGTGCTGTTACCTATTTTTGTCTTTAAATATAAAGGGTGTTCCCTTATAGTCAATATACACTTAGATCCCATTTTTATCTAGCCATTATATATATAGTTGGTTTTACAACTGAGTTTTTGCTATTTTTCTTGATATTTTAAATTATTTTATTGATTTGTTTGCCTACTGATTGTTCTAGTAACCACAGAATGCATCTTAATTTATCATAATGTAATTCCTGTTACTACTGACTTAAACCCTGCAATAAATAGGAAATTTGCTTCAATGTAAGACAAGTTTCTCCCATCCTTTTGTCATGTCACATATATTACACTTATGTTAAAACTAAACACTATAGTGTTATATTCTTATTGTTTTATACATGCTTATGTTTTTTAAAGAAATTAAGGGAAGAAAATATATATTGATGTAGGTTGTAATACCCAGGTATTTCTGTTTTTTCCACTGTTCATATCTTCCTATAGGTTTAAGTCACTGTCTGGCATCAAATCTTTTAACTTGAAGGACTTCCTTTAGTGTTACTTGTAGGACATGTATACTAGCAATGAATTCTGTCAGTTTTTGTTTTCCTGAGAATGTTTTAATTTGGCCTTTAATTTTGAAGGATAGTTTTGATAGTTACAGAATATTTTATTGACAAGCTCTTTCTTTCAGAAGTTTGAATATGTCATTCTACTGCCTTCTAGCCACTCTTCTTTTTATTGAGAAGTCAGTTGTTAATCATGTTTTTATTTTCCTGTATTGATGATTTGTTTTTCTTCTAATTACTTTCATGATTGCTTTTTTGAGGATTTTTTCCCCCCCAGGACTTTGATTATAATGTATCTAGGAGGGCATCTCTTTGTGTTCATCCTTCTTTGGATTCTTGAGGGTTTTTTTTTTTTTTTTTTTTTTTTTAATCTTAGGTTAATATTTTTCATCCAAATTAGGAAGATTAAGTCATTATTTCCTTAAATATTTTTCTTCCCTTTCGTTCTCACTCAAACAAGTTTGCAACCTCTTACCAGAGGTTCTGGTTTCACAGCCAAACGTGCCCTGGCAAAATAACCATTCTTGCCAAATGAGCTAAGGATTGGGGACTGGAAGCAGCCTTAGACAAGAGGGTTATGGACTCCCATTTTTCTTACTTAAATTTCTAGAATTTTTTTATTAATAAATTAATGAAAACATTAATAAGTGCTTTTCAGTCTGTTGTATTCTTGTCCTAAAATTCTGTCCTTATGATTTTTATTCTGTTTTATGCTTGTTTTGTGGAAACGGACTTACTTATCTGTTTTGTTACCATATCCAGAATGCCGACTTTTCTTTTTTTTTTTAACTCAGCTATTGTGAGCATCCTATATAATTAGTTTTCCACAAAGCACAACTTATGTTATAGTAAGAAAAACAAACAAAAAACAGATATTTATAAAATTAGTTTCCTGTAGAATATTATTTCCATATCTATGTTCTATCTTAAAATCTTCATAAAAATGTGTACTTCCTATTATGTTTGCATGAGTTATTTAAAAAAAAAAAAACATTTTTAAAACATTTGGCATATTCTCATACATGGGAAGATTTATGTAGACTAAGTTTGAACAATAATAAGATATGTGAATTATCCTTGGTTCTGCACTTTTTTCACTAACATGCTAGAACCACTCCCATCCCCTCACCCCCCCAAAAAGATCCTTGTTTCCTAATCCGGAATGTCCTAGTTGGCTGAAATTCTTTTTCCTCTAAAAGTACTAGAAGGCTGAATAGCCCACATCCATATGAGTGTTTAAACTGCTATGCTGGACTGATTCTTGTTATGAATGTAAAGATGAAGACAGGAAATTGTTAGATAATAAGATTCTTTAAAGATGAAAGACAAATGTGGAAACCCATAATGGACAGCCCAAAATAACAAGATTAAAAGAGAAAGGAATTATCAGTAATTAGGGAAGGAGAAACAGAAACTAACTTGAACAATAAAATTTGCATTGGGAACAGACCGCCTCCCCTTGCCCTGAAAAGCTGGGAGAAAAGGAATAAAATTAATAATTCCCCTTACATCTGAGACATTCTAGATCCTTCCCCCTTGTCTGTTAGTCACATGTTACAGACCACCAATTTTACAGTGAAGCAGAAGATTGAAGGTAAATAGTGATACAGCATGTGGAGGTATTTTACACTGTGCAAGCACAGATATACACCATTTCAAATCAAACTCTTTTTTAAAAAAAAGGTACATATCGGGACCTCTGTTATTCTATGGGGTTATTAAACAGCATCCTAGCTCTATTTTTTATTTTTATTTTTTAAGGAAAGTACCTTTAAAATATGCTATCCACTTATAGAATGGTTTCTTTCAAACTCAGAATAGAAAAATAACAATGCAATTCAGGTACTCATAAATGAGTATGCATTCTTTGCAATGTCAGTGTTTCTAGCTAAGCAGTTAACGTACTGGTTCAAAATATATGTCTGATTTCTTGGAAAAAAATTTGACTTCAACATCCTTTCCCTTTACATTCATGCAAACTTCTAGTGAACAGCTATAAAAATGCTAATAGAGTCTCTTACATCTTGATTGAAGGAGTCCTAGACTAAAGTCACTATTCAGATTTGCTGTAAAAATGAAAATATTCAGAGAAAAAGCTCTAAGGAGAGTTGATTATTCTGCTGTGTGGCTAAACCTCTTCACCACACTCTGCAGCACAGTCTTTCCCTTCCATTTGCTTCTCTACCCTACAGATCATTTTCCTGGAATCTGAGGAAACTGTGCAGAAAAGTATGGAAATAAACGTAAATGTGGTCTCCTTGATATGTCCTGCTCCTTAAAACATTAGAAACACACATAGCTCAGTTTTCACTCATTTGTTTGCATTTTATTTCTTATTTGAATGACTAGTTATTATACAGGTATATGAAATACATTAGAAATCCAGAAGAGTACAAATGCTTCTTCCTATTTGATTATAAAAAGACATTTTTAATTTGGGGCAACTAGGAGAAGGTGAAAATTAATAAAATATATTTTTGTCTAATTGTTCAAGATATAGACAAAATGATATTCATTTACCTACTTTTTTGTTAGAGATGATATACTCTAACCAAAATTTAGAGGGCATGAAATATTTTTCGTTACTCATCAAGGATGGATAATTTATCATGTTCATTTATTCAAAACTTTGTTCACTACTTCCTAAGTCTTCAAGGGGAGATTAAAGAAAAATCCATCTCAAAACCAATCTGGGAGAGTTTAAATGATATATGTATGACAATCACTCTAATTAATATGGTCTAAATAGCAGTAAAACATTTGATAAGAGCTTAATCTCTGTGTCCAAGAGATAAAGGAATTATTTCCTACTGTAACAAACAATTTTATAGAGAAGGTCTTTGAATAATAGAGCAGGAAAACAGCATTGACAATTGCAGAGAGATTTGAAAGTAGTTCACACATTTGAAGATCGATAAATATTTTTTTGAGGGAGAGAGTGAAGGAATATTAATGTGCAAAGTGGAACATTGGTAGAAAAGTCTGGAAAGGTTGGTGTCAGGGAAAGAGAAGACGATAGAAGATTTTGTACTCTTGACAATTTATGAATATTCAAAGGTGGATTTTATATAACTCAAATTTATATAACACAAATTTTAGATTCAGGACACTTTAATTTCCCTGATACCTTCCATGGCCTGAAATCAACTCCTGGAATATGTTCACAAAACCATGTGGGATTTTGTTGTGGTTGTTAGTTTATAAAGGTAAGATCTTTAATAAAAACTGGTTAAAGTAGTGAATTCTTTCATGCTAATTTCCCCTCTATTACATTTCCCTTTACATTGTGTGGTGGTAGAGTTGCTTTGGACATTTTTGGGGTCTGAAAAGGGAAATTGAGTTACAGATATATTTAGTTTAAGTTCTGTGCGTGTATATAATCCTAACGTGCTGTCATATGTATGTCACTTCTGTACCTATCTACTTCCATTGTTGGGCATGGTAAGAAGATAATAGAACATAGAAAGGCTTTAAATGTTTAATTTTTTTTCAATAGCCATATTGATTTCTTTATTGTTATAAAGAGACTGTTAATACTACTATGATAACAACTTCTTATCTCATCAAGGCTAAAATCTAAATAAATGTATTCAATAAACCAATATTTCCTGGACTTACCCACAAAAGTAATTTCTGAACAAACTTAATTGTAGTTATTTTAATATACCGATTTCAAAATTAAAAATAAACCATGTTTCGTTATCAATTGAGTGGTTTAAGGATGCTTACACGTATCCTAAATTAGTGTTAAAACAAAATTAAATCAATACTTTTATGGATTTTGTGGTTTTGAATTAGATATTTAGCACTTAAGCAATCCACATGGGGAAAAAAAGTTATTAGCTCTACCTTTACTTTTTCATATTAGACCTATCTTGAAATTATCATCTGAATATTTTACTTTTCTTCTATATCACTTTGGAAAATAAGAATATATCTCTAGTTGAGAACAACATCTGTCTTATTATGAAGCAACATGAAATACTAAAGGGCAAGACATAGTAGAATAATTTGTAATCATCAAATAATTTAGTAGGAAAATAGGAGAGAAGGTCTGGTGGAGTCTTGGGAACCAGACTCCATCATATCTCATTTCATGACATATTTATTTGAAAATTATATATACAAATTCAAGGTAATCGTGTTCAGTTGTTATTACATCTAATTGTTTGATGATTTTAGGAGAAAGTTGGTACAAGAAACTTAGTACCAAATCTGGCAAATGGTAGTAATTATGCCTGTTCCTATGGAAATGCCTTCAGTGATCTCATGATACTGAAAAAAGTGAAAACAAAGTTCATCAGTCAAGCATATTCTTTTTAGCGCTAATAATTGGTACGTACACGTGTACACACATTTGTGTGCACACACTCATTTTTTCAAAATTCAAGTGGAATGTAAATTTTTGAAAACTGAATCAAATGATAATTAAGATGACCTAAAATTAACAGAAGTGAGACGTAATGAAAAGGAAGGTCCGATGATTTTCATCAATGTAGAGGGTTCCTTATTATCTAACATTTAAATTTAATTACCTAAGTTAAAAATAAATATGCTATTCTTAATCACATGATAACAAATATTTGAACTAAGTATAAAATGACACAAGTGAATGTGAACAACTGTGTCAAGGCCCTTTTTAGTAAATGTTTTTCTCAAAATGTTAGGAGTCAGAGGATTAAGCAAGAAAGATTAAGCAATTGCCTCATCCAATATCCTTATTTTACAGCAGATAAAGAAACAGGTAAATCCATTTATCCATGGGTACACATCTAGTTAATTCATTACCCTTACTCCCAGCGTCTATTTCCTTTCTTTTGGAAAGGATGGCAAATAAATAGCATTCATGCCATTACAGCCCCTCCCACAACCAAAATGGAAACTCACAGCCTTCCTTCCTACCAAATTCCAGCCTGTAGGTCCCCAGCCTCAGATTGCTCACATAGTGACTTCATCAATCACTTTCAATAGACCATGTTTGGCAATCAAGATGAAACCTTCAAAAACATAGCATAAAGAGCAGTCTCCATATAGCAAGGTTTTGTTCTAACTTCTTTCTAGTGATTTAACAAACTTTCATTGGGCAATGAGTTTAAGGATTAATTAATGATTGTATTAATTTCAATTAAGATCCATAAATATTTTGTGTGGACCTAAACAGATCTAAACAGATTCCCTAATATCTGATTCCAGTATCAACTTCAATAGATGTGAATTAATTGTTTTATTTTTGTAAATAGACATATGTAAACTAATGGACAAAATAATAATATTTGGGGTCTTAACATTTTTAGTAATGAATAAAAGAACTTCTCTTTATATTACCTTACCACTCGGACAACACTTTCTTCCTCCAGCTCTGACATAGAAGTTTCATAAGAAACAACTGATTTTCAGAGTTATAGAGAGAAGGCAAATTTGCTTTTGAAATAATAATGGCGCTTCTGTCATTCTACAGTGTAATTTTGAAAGATGTTACTCATTGCCCTTCAGGAGAGCAGAGGATAAATCAGAATATGGCTAGGTCAGGTTTATGGAATACATAGCAGTGCTGAAATGAAATATTTGTCTGATAAATCAAAGAAGAAACCAAAAGTCAGGAGGGCATGATTGGCTGCTCACAGGGAAAATGGCTTCTAGTGTTCCGTATTCTACGTCAGTTCACCTGAGGAATCAGAACAAGACGTTAAGTAGATTCTCCAGATGAGCCTATGTATGCACTATTAAACTGAAAGAAATCTGAATTGAGAAAGAAAATCATCTAGGAGCTTTTACGATATCCCAGGGAAAAGTCATTTCCTTTGTCTGTTGGGCCCCAGGAAAGAAAGGAAATAAATAACCTAAAATCTCCCATTTAGAATCTGTGTTTTGTTATTAAAAAAAAAATTAAAAAAATGGCAGATTACTTTAAAGTGTCATGGGACAAGAGCTCATTAAAAGTTTTAAATACGAGCAAGTGAGGAATATAGGACTCGAGGGTCTATGGTTTAAGAACACATTCAGCCAAAATAAGGTGCTGAAGTGAATAAAACTGTAAGGCAAAAGCACGTGCCTTCTGTTCCTCTGCTACTTCAAGATTTTACTATTCTGAAGTTTCATAACACGTTTAGCAATCTCCCAATAGGAGGCTTTTACTTCATAAGAGAAAGATTCAGTAATAGTTAATTAATTATCACAGACACCATCACGGTAACAATTTATTGTCACAAACCCCAGTTCCTTCACCCAAATCTGTGTCTTAGTGTATTTTGTTACTATCTCCTTCAACATTCAACATACACAATGTAGGTCTTCCAATCTTATTGTTGACTGATGTAATCATGAAACAATTTGCTTTCTGGGTGGATAATTTGATGATTTACTTATAATGTCCAAAGTTTTTTATTTTTTTTTATTTTGGAATGATAACTACAAAAGTGTCAACATTGTATTCTGTTTGTCAGAATACAGATTGGTAATTTGTAGAATATTTTCCTTGATCTTTCAAAGCATGAAATCCCCCTCTCCCCAAATGGAATTTTTATTTTACTTAGAAACAATGAACATATTTAATTGTGCACTAGAACTAAATATGAAATGCTATATTTAAACATAGACTTGGAAGTCTTAGCCAATATAAAAAAAAATAAATGAGATGAATATTGAGAAGAGGCTGTGTTATTAAAGATTATATGTTTCTCTGCCAAAATGTTCAAAGAAATATAATTATATATCATTTGGAATTAAAATAAAACTTAATTAGGATAATAAGCCAGAGATTGCTGGTTTTCCATATGACAGCTGTAAGCAATCAGGTAAAGTAATGTGAAAACACATAGATCTCAGTAGCCATAAATATAAAAACTATAAAAATAGCAACCAAATCACATAGGATGGCTTTACCTGCATCTCACAAAAACCTGGCTCACATTGCCTCATTTGTAAAGGACAATTTATTATTATTTAATATAGTTGAAAATATTAGAGTTAAGATGAACTTCAGATGAAGTTTAATCCAGTAGCTTGGTGATATTACCTAACAAATTATTTATGCCCCTCTGTCCTTTGAATTCCATTATGTCATCTTGATCCTAAGATTGATGCTTCTTTTGCCATCAAGATGGATGTCAGCAAATTTGGGGGCTATATGTTTCCCTATTCCTGTCTAGGAGTAAAGATTAATGTCTTTTTTTCTCAGCATTCATAGCAAAGGTCTAATTGGACTAATTTAGTCCTATTATCCACGTAATAGGCAGAAAAATGACTTCCCAAATATATCCACATCCTTATACCTGAAACCTGAGAATATGCAACATTATAAGTTAAAGAGGAATTAAGGTAGTAGATGGAATTAAGGAAGCTAAGCAACTGACCGTAAAACAGGGTGAGTGTCCTGATTATCCGGGTATGCCCCATGTAATCAACAAAGGTCCTTACATGTGGAGGAGGGAGTCAGAGTAGTCTGTGCAAAGGTCATGAGATGTATAAAAGACTCCTATGGTCTCTTTGAAGATAAAAGAAGGCCAGGAGTTAAGGAATGTGGACAGCTTTTAGAAGCTCAAAAGGCAAGAAAACAGATTCTCCTATAGAACCTTCAGGAAGTAATGCAGCCACATTAGTAATAAGCTACCACAGTTGTAAAGGTAGTGTTTTCAGTCACTTGAGAAAATGAGATTATTTAAAAATATTAGTCAAATGATTATTGATTTTGGAAAAAAAAAAAAGAAGATTGTCATCATAATATAAATGTTTTAATGAATGCAAGTTCTAAATGTAAAGAAAATCCTGAAATTATTTTGGGAAAATATAGGAGGGTATTTACTTCATAATCTTGGGATGAAGAAGACCTTATGATATACAAAATATAAATTTAAGGACAATGATGAGGATTTTGACTCAGTTATATTTTAATCTTGCCAAGGATGTAAAGCAAATGTGTACTTCCATATTTGATTTTCAAATGAACTTTTGAGGTCAGCTTATCATGATCTATTATTAATGCTCTTGTCAGCCTAATCATCAATCTCAGTTCCAAGAATCTACTTAATCAAATTACACAGTTACTCAAGAATATAATTACAAGGATGTTTATTTTCAATGATGAGGGAAGTGAATGGTCAAATAAGCATATACATATATTATGGTACATTGTGCAGGCACCAAAAAGATATGTTACAGTTATATGTACTGACATGACATATTCTAAAGTTAAAAAAAAAAAGCTAATTAAAATGTAAAGTAAGGCTCTATTTTGTAAAATAAAAGTATATAGGCATAATGTGTTTTTTGTATGTGTGTTTGAGAGTGAAAGTGAATGAGTTCATTTCTAACAGAAAAGCGACTAGGAGAATGAATGGCAAATATTGTTCTTTTTTCCTTTTCTTTCATCTCTCCCTCCTTTCTTTTTTTCTAACCATCCCTCTCACCCTCTCTTCCTTCCTTTTATTTGTTCCAAAATTATTTAATAAACACCTAGTATAAATAAAACACTATTATAAACACTAGAAGGCATGATGATTGGGTGAAAATGAAGCGGGGTCTTTCTTAAAAATTAGAGTCCCATCTAGTTAAATAGTTTTCCAAATGTATATTTATATTTACTTTTAGTCTCTCAATACATTTAAAAATGTATTTTTAAGTTTAATGTAGATTTCATTTTGTAATTTCCCCCAATTGTTGTGCAGCTATCATTTTAATCCTGAATATTTTTATCACACAATAGCATTCTTCATATCTACTTATAGTTAATCTCAACCCATCCCTAGCCCCAGGCAACCACCAATTCACTTTCTGTCTCTATAGACTTTCTTGTCTCTAAACTTCATTATGATTAAATTAAGGAGATCAGAATATTCTATTCATATTCAATTTTGAATATATAAAGAAAATATATAAGGTTGTATTTTCAGTAACTGCCAAAATTTTTCTGCCAAACCCCACACACTGTGGAGAGAAAAAAATAATCACACATTCGATTTATTTTAAACATAATTTCAACATACAATTGAAATATCAATCTACAGGAAATAGAATTTCAAAGTTTCTCACTTGTACAAAATTGTACATTATTATGTCAGTTATCATTTCTTACTTTTTATAGTTGTATAGCGATGTATATATGTGTGCATAGGGCAGTAGTATCATACAAGCTTTTGTGTTTGGATGGTGTGGGGGAAAAAGGAAAGAATCAGGGTCCTCGCTTGCTGTATCCTTTCCCTCCCTTGGCATTTATCATATGTCTTGCCCAACCACGTACCTCTTACTGTGTCTCCAAGCTAAAGACAAACAATTTTAACAAGTTTGTGGAATTGTTAGGGGGAAAAGGAGATTTTTATGTTGTTCATTGGAGTGAAAAATTGCCATCACCCTGGAAAGAAAAGTAGTTAACATAGACTGGTTATATAGTATCCAAAAGTGTTAATACAATGGATAAACTTGAGCATAATAAGCAAGTGATTTTCAATATGGTTAATGATCTTATTAGATTCATTTGAACAGTCTGAGACTCTTCGTTTTCAGAATCATACAGGTTGAAGATAGGTCAGAGAAGAGGTATGAAAATAAATACAGAGCTGGAAGTAGAATCTGTAAGAAAGATGAAAATCGTTTTTATTGTTTCACATGGATATGGGAAGCTTCCATGTATATGAAAAATTGTTTCAAGTGGGAAGGCCAATAGCTGCCTTCAATTTCAGTGGAGTTTCTAACAAGAAAATACATTTTTGTATTATAGTGAGTGACATTTATCTTAGAAAGTCAGAAAAGAAGTTTCTAGGTAGCTGAGAAAACTTAGTGAAATATTTTAAAACTAAGAGATACACTGTATGTCCAGTGATTCTTACTGTGGTCCTATTTAGAAAGTGAGAAATTAAGCAGTGAACTGTGCCAACCACATTTCAAAAAAATTTAAAAAGCAAATAACGAAAAGCCCTCTATTTCTATGCTTGAGCATGATTTTCCATTCCTACTTTTGTATTTTCCAGAACAGAAAATGTAGCATTTCTCAGATCCAGCTAAACCATTTAGACTCTTGGTTTAAAGAACAGATTTTTTTCATTCATTCATTCATTTATCCTCATGTGAGACATTGCTTGGGAAAGTGTACTATAGGGTGGAGAGAAGCTTCATTTGGTGAGATTATCAAATCAACACCATGAATGTTGAGTCATAAATGAGTTACTTTATATAAGTGCTAAGATCATTGTCTGACACGTCTTATGAAAACATTTACTATTTTTATTATTGTTGTTAGTCAGTGAAGGGTAATAAAATTTGGGTAGCAACAAAATGCCAATCCTAGGAGTAATACAAGAACATACAGAAATTAGGCAGAGGGAACAGGTTGGGGGCACAGGGATGAATGGAAAATGAGGTGGCTACTGATAGAAGACTAGTAAGTCTAGACACAAAATTATAGCCAATATGTAACAGATTTGAGTTTTGAATTTTGGAGTGGAACAAATAAAAATAAATCTTACTGTATAGCATTGATAATTTTAGATTTAATATTTAGAATATGGAAGTTCACAAATATCTTCGAATGTGTGTCCTTCCAGTCTCAGGAGTCAACGTACAGTAGTCTTCTGATATGCATAGTAGTCTTATGATATTTAGATACCATAAATAAATAGGTATGTAGGTAGACAGATAAAGTGTGTGTGTGTGTGTGTGTGTGTGTGTGTGTGTGTGTGTGTGTGATTGAGTGAGAAATAGAATATAGTTGTGTGGTTGCCAAATTTTTATTTTGCTAGGTGCAGAATTTTTTTAAATATTGAGATCAGCACTGAGTAAACAGAAAAATTAAAATAACTGAAAATGAAATAGATGTCACATACCTCACAAAATATTAGAAAAATAATGTAACTTGAAATCTCTTGTGATATATAATAGGAAAAGTCAATTAGTACAGTTTTTCCTTTCACTGTTAATGTAGATCAGTATAATTTAAATAAAGATGGTGGCCAATATAAGGCTGCTTTGAATAACATTTTTATTTACATGGTTCAGGAAATTTTGCCTACTTTAAATTTAGAAACTTACTAAAAAGTAATAAGCATCAATTTTTTCATGTATTTTTAATGCTATGAGTGCTGTGAAATAAAGGGTGTAGAAAATAATTTATAAATATATGGAACAGACTTTGGACTCTATCTTATCTATTTTATTCCCAAATAAAGACCTCTCAGAAATACATTGTCCTACTACCATAGATAACTTAGATGTATTCAAGGTCTTAAAAGTAAAAGTAATCAAAGTCAAAAGTCAGCTTTCCTCACTTAGAAATGTTCATTCTTTCCTACCCTGTTTCCCCAAAAATAAGACCTAGCCAGACAATTAGCTCTAATGCATCTTTTGGAGTAAAAATTAATATAAGACCCCGTCTCATTTTACTATAATATAAGACTGGGTCATATAATATAATATAATACCGAGTCTCATATTAATTTTTGCTCCAGAAGATGCATTCGAGCTGATTGTCTGGCTACGTCTTGTTTTCAGGAAAACACGGTACAACTATTCTTCAGGAATTTTTAAGTTTCAAGTAACAATGTCCAAGCACTAAGGAGATTAGAGATGACTAGATGTACTAGGCACTCAAACACCTAGTTTACTCTTTTTGTCTCCCTCCCTCCCTCCTTTCCTCTTCCTCCTCTTTCTCTCTCTGTACCTTCCCCAAATCCCTCCACGCATACAACTTGCAGGCACAAAACAGTAGTCATCTGTAATTTTTTTAATCTCTGCATTTTGCCTATAACCACTCATTTCACAACCAAAAGTCTCCTTGATAGAAATGACATTAAGTTTACATAAATCAAGTTTAGCAACCCAGAAAGAGAGATGCACACGTCACTCTCAACTTCAATATATAAAATCACAGGTAAAGGCAATTTGCTTATAAATTTATCTCAGGGCCAATCACTGTGGCCAGGATCCTGGGGTTCTATGAATAGACCATTATGAGTCAGATAATCACTTCTGTAGCTCCAGGGTTGAGGCTGGAGGGTCTGTTAGCAGTAGGAGAAAATGGATTGACTGACATTAAGGAATGGTAGCCATTTGTACTGATCCTGTAAACCACTGAAAACCAAGACAGCGATATTTAGCTTAATGAATACCTAATGAGTTCTTTCTATTCATCAGTTACTCTGCTAGATAATTAAGTAAAATGAAAGAATATAAAAAAGAATTTCTGTTGTTAATAACAGAATCTGTCATTTATTGGATAAAAATAAAAATATTATACATGTTATATAAATATTATGCTTAACATTAATAAATGTGCTCTTGCAAAAACATATGTGTTAGTACCCGCAATTTTATACCTGGAATTTCTGAGCGACAACAATGTTCAAAAACATGTTTTAGGTCACGTAGGGGGTATCAGAAACAGAATTTTTACATTCACGCTGACCCTAAAGCTATGTATTTCCATTATGCTCATTTACTCCTCTCTATGCCATTGTGTTGCACTAATAGCCCAGAAAGCAAATACAAAAAATATTAAAATGGAATGCCTTAAGTGTTCTAATAGAGGTGTAAATTAAGTAGTGATGTATCCTGTTTAGAGCAAGCTGTCCGACTAAGAAAGTAAGGATCTTTTTTTAGATTACAGATGAAGATAATACATGAAATCATGATGCTAAATACATTAATCTATTATTTATCACAACCACAAAATTTCACAATTTCACAAAGAAAGAAATCAAACAACTACTTAATATGTAAAGTATCTTAGATGGCAGAGCAATAATAACCTATACTATACATGCAAATATGTAGTCTGAGCAAGAATTATACCCAAATGCAGAGGTATAATAAAACAACTCTACTCCCACATAGTGACCATTACCAAGATCTTTTTCCAGTTGAGATTTCTTCCTTTAGAATTCAAGCAATGTTCAAGGTTATTATAAAATAATGGCAAACACATTTCACTTTTGACATTACATTTATTTCCACTCAGAAAAGCAAGTGAGCAAAGGCATATGATGGTGATTTTGAGTTTATATAAAGTGAAATATATAATTTCATTTTATATTAAATGTAATTTGATTTTCAGAAAATATTAATCTATTTTTAGATGTAAATAGAATTGGTTGATGTAGTAAATCCATTATATATGATTCTGGAAGACTCATAGAAAAGTCACAAATAACCATTTATGGCTGTTTTAGGCCAGTTTATCAGTGAGGCTGTGGATCAGTCAATATAATTTGACAAAATATATTTCAGGCACATCTCACTTTCATACACAGAAGTCCAATTTCCTCCTACAGTTTAACATTTTTCTATTTGTTGTACAAATTAAAAAGGAAATAACCAAGAGGCAGAATAAGTGACGAGTGAGATACACATTTTGTTTGCTGTACATTAGTACATTAATGCACAAAAACTGAATTTAAAAATTACAGTATTTTATTGATTAATGTTTATAGCTTCATATGGAGATTATTATTATCCCTTATTATTCATACTAAGGTGGCTTTTAAAAATATCCACAGTTGTTTAAGTAGAATTGCTGTAACTTTGAAGAAAATATGAAACTAGTTTTTTACCATAACATATGCTTTAATCAAGGTTGGGTCAAATTCACAAGATAAAGAAATGGTTGGAAGTGAGGCTGACCCTAGGGATCTCTGAACTTATGGCTGATATCTGGAGTCTTGGACAGGCTTGGCTGTCTAAAGGACTGTACCCTTTATACGTTTGGCTAACTCTGAGCATTACATTTACAGAATGTCCACTGTGTCCCAGGAAATGTATTTAATAATTTAAAACATATATTACTGTGGTAGTCAACCACCAAGGTGGTCTCTAATAATCCTTGTCACTTGTGTCGTTCTCTCTCACATTATATTAGGACTGAACTTTATGTTCAATAGAGGATGGCAGAAGTGAAGATGTGTGACTTCTGCTTCCCTTTTGGTCTCTTAAATCAATGGGGCTGAGAACAGCCATCTGCCATGACATGGGGACACTGAAGTAGCCCCATGGAGAGACCCACATGGAAAGGAGCCATGGTTGTTAGCCAGTGACCACCACCAACTTGCTTTAATTGTGACTGAGCCACCTTAGAATTGAAGCCCCTGGCCTCATCACGCTTTTAGATGACTACAGTCTCAGAGAATTCTGACGGCAACCACCTAAGAGACCCTAAGCAAGAATTCTTCACCTGAGCCTTACCTGAATTTCTGACCCACAGAGTCCATGAGCATGATGAATGATTGTTTTATGGCACTAATTTCAAGGCAATTTGTTACATAGCATTAGATTAGCAAAGTTATAATTTTCTATATTCCAGTCATGTAATCTGAACATGAGTCC
The DNA here is from genome assembly GCF_036562045.2 of Rhinolophus sinicus. Taxonomy (NCBI): domain Eukaryota; kingdom Metazoa; phylum Chordata; class Mammalia; order Chiroptera; family Rhinolophidae; genus Rhinolophus; species Rhinolophus sinicus. The sequence continues at coordinate 147,053,297 of NC_133756.1, forward strand.
TCAGATTATTACTGCCCATAATGTATTGCTATCACCAACAATTTCTCTTGACATATGGTCAGTTTCCTGCCCTCATTTTATTAAAGTTCTCAGTAGCATTTTCAACAGTTGTCCATTCTCTGCCTCTACAAGCTTTAGTAATGCTACATTGATCTAATTTTCTTTGTACTTTAAGGCTTTTTCCTCTTGGTTTCTTTTGAGTATTTTTCTGCTTCTGTCTGCAGTCTAAAGGTTCATAAATGCCAGTGCTCAAGCATTGAGCTTCTTCTCTGGCTGCATTATTTTTCTTGGTATTTTATCCAATTCCATAACTTTAAATATGATGATGTTTCCTATATATTCATCTCATACTTTTCATCCCACCACCCACAATTATATATTCTCATGCCTTCTCACATTTCCATTTGAATATCTAATGGGTTTTCTAAAGATAATTTGGTCAGAATACCAGTATTTACTAACATCCCCTACCCTCTATTCCAACAGGAACCTCTTCCTCTCTTTGTTTCCCTCATTCTGGGTAATGGCCCTGCTAACCGTACAGTTATTCTGGCTAAAAGAATGCTACAAATAACCCTTAATTGCCCTTTCCCTTACGATCCACATTTAATCTGTTACCAAATCGTTGTTGGCTCTGTGATAAACATACCGGGGGTGCCAAAACAATGTATACAAGTAGACACTTTGATCAACGTTGCTCAAGCAGTAGTTCACCGTAATCAGAAGTGTTTGGACGCTGATGGTAACCTCTTTGAGCACCTCTTGTCATTGCAGAAGTCAAACATGACTTGGATTCATCTTTTGTTATTGGTATACATTGAGTGTTACAATTTTAATAGCTTTTTTCCTTTCTTAAAATGTGTGTACATTTTTTTGGCACCCTCTATATATCTCAAAACCTGCCATCACCATTTTCACTGCTAACTTCCTAGGACCAAGGCACTGTCATCATACATGGAAACTAGTACACTAGACTCCTAATTACTTTTTTTTTCTTTTATACTTTCTTGAGTGTAATGTAGTAGTCAGAGGGATGCTAAAGTAAATAAATAAATGATGAAATCACAACCATCTTAAAATATTCTTACACTTTCTCACAGCAATCATAGGAAATTCCAAATTTCACAACATTACTTCCAATGTGATTTGACCTTAAATATTCTTTCTGACTTAATCTCGCCTTCACTCTACTCTTACAACACTGACTTTTGTAACCCTTCTTAAATGTGCCAAGGTTTTTCCCACCTTAAGACTTTTGTTTTTCTTATTCCTTCTATATAACCAATTTCCTTAAGTTTATCACTTGACTGGCTCCTTCTCATTATTCAGATCTCAAGTAAATATCACTGCTTTTGCAAGGCATTCCTTGATCATCCTATTTAGAATGGCCTCATTCCTCTCTTACTCACTAGCTATCTATTTATATAATATTTACCGTGGTTCCCAAAAATAAGACCCAGGCAGACAATCAGCTTTAATGAGTCTTTTGGAGTAAAAACTAATATAAGACCCAGTCCTATTTTACTATAAGCAAAATATAGTAAAATAAGACCAGGTCTTTAATATAATGTAATATAATATAATATAATATAATATAATATAATATAATATAATATAATATAATATAATATATAATACCAAGTCTTATATTAATTTTTGCTCCAAAAGACACATTAGAGCTGATTGTCCAGCTAGGTCTTATTTTGGGGGAAACAGGGTAGTAACAATAACAATGATTGTATAGCACTTAGCATAATTAGAAATTATAACTTTAATTTATTTATTGTCCCCACCTACCCCCGCCCTATCCCACTGGTGTGTTAGCTTTCAGAGCCAGGAGACATATGTCTTGGTTACCATAGTATTTCTTGTGCTTGTGGGGAACCACTTAATATTTTCAAAATAAATCCATGAATTCAAAGGGCTTAAGTAACTTATCCTGAATCAATGCATAGTAAGTATGATTCCAGGCTTTTTTGTCTGACTGCAAAAGAAGTGTCAGCTTTTTAAACATCACATTAAACAAGAAAAACATTTCTGTCGTTCGTGGCTGTTCCATTGTTAATTGCAGATGGGTCATTTGCTGGATTGGTTCTTTGGTAGTCACCATCCATTCCACTTCTTTTTATGCTCTTTCCTCAATCTTGGAAGTTAAAAGCAGAATTTACAATAAAGTAGTCCTACGTTCAAAGGATAGCTTTCCTCTTAAGAGCCGTGTAACCTTAGGCAAATTCTTTAACTACATACCTTATTTGTCTCAAAAATAAAATTGATTTTAATAATATCTCTTTCATAGGGTAGGGAGGAAGAAATATAAAAATGTAATTTGCATTATATGATGTTAGGCACACAATAAACATTTAAATGCCGGAAGCCTTTCTCATCATGATTGATGTAAATCATTTTATTATTTAAATCACTTATTTGGACTATATCCCATCTTACTTATGATAGAAAAAAAATGATCAGGCTATAAATTCTGGCAGAAACTAAGACCTGAATGTTTTCCTCATCCTTTGGACAAATATCTCTGTAACCAGCAGCACACAGCTATGATTCCAACATTCTGTCAGTTACCACAGGTTCCAAGGTTACCAGGAGTCAATGCAGTTCATCTACTAATAAATATCCACTGGAAATAGTAAAAAAAAAATTCCTTCATGGAATTTGATGTGATAATAGTTGATGAATGAATAGATGGATCAGTTAACCTATAAGTTGGTAATATTTAGTAAAATGTTGATTGCTGATTTGAGATCTTTAGTGAAGAAATTTCACCTCACGAACTCTTCATATTTCTCAGGTCACCTCCAACAAGCACACTTCTTTCTGTAACAAGCCTCAACACCACCTTGTGTCTCACAATTTTTCTGCAAAGCCACCTGGTTTTTCCACTCCAGCCAAATCCCACAAATGTTGGTGTTAAAGTCAAAGTGCCTTTTTCTTACAATGTGTCTGTTTGCTTTTACAAAACTATAAATTGTTGTTTTGGTTATCAGGATGACTGGCGGTCCATCTTGCACCGAAGTATAATATTCAGGGGATTTTTGTTGTTGTTGTTGTTTTTGAACAATATATTGCTTTTTGGCATCAGCAAATCCCAATTGATTTTCAGAACAAATTAAATGCCCTGATGGTTATAATATGGTGATTTATCACCAGAGTCAGCAACGATTTTGCTTTGCAATGGATTTAAACAAAAGGTTGAGAGAAAACTCCACCTCCTCAGGTGGAGGGTTGAAAGTCTCAAGGGTGCAGACACTAAGTGTGAACATTTCATAAAGATCCCAGACAAGAAAACAATGAAGTCTGACTGTCAAGGGAGTCCTGGGGAAACTAAGTTATTGAAAGCAAAGGACAACAGTTGTGTATAATTAAGCTAATATCTGTACTGTCCAAGTTGCATGTATCCTTCATTGCTTTCGATTTTTCTCGTGATCACTGAGAAAATCACTATTTTGTCACCTATCATAAACTCTCTCCTGCTCAGGTCATGAGCTATGTTGTAATTTATTTTATTGTGTCCTAAACAAAGAATCTTGAAAATCAGGGCAACAAAGTGATTTCAACAATAGTACATTTAGAGCTGGAGTATGTCAGTCAGAACACTTTTTTTTGGTGGTGTTGTTAATTGACAGAAAATCTAGTCTCCAAATGGTTTAGTCTCAAAATAATTGATTGGCTTTCATTCTGAAGAACATACCCAGAGATACAACATATTGGAAGAAGAGGAGATTATCATTTTTTCAGGTTATTTCATCATTGTTAAAGTGATGAGTATTTTTTTTTCCTATGGTGGTGAAGGAGGTATACATAATTAGTTAATGTTTGTTTCTGATTGCTCAAAATAAAAATATGGAAGACTTAATTTGAGGGTGTGACACCTGCAGATGATACATTTTGACTTTTCCCCTTTGTATTAGTTTTTTTCAAAATACCACAGGCTGTGGGGCTTCAACAACAGAAATGTATTGTCTCACAGCTCTGGAGGTTGGAAATCCAAAATTAAATTGTTGGAAGGATTAGTTCCTTCTGAGGTCTGTTAGGGAAATATCTGGTCCAGGTGGCTTTACTTGGTTTGTAGATGATTGGAGTCTCTCTATGTCTCTTTGCATCATCTTCTTTGTGGTGTGTGTCTGTGTGCAAAAATTCTTCCACTTATGAGAACACAAGTCATATTGCAGTAGGGCCCACCTGATGATCTCATTCTAACTTGATTGCCTTGATAAAGACCTTACCACAAATCAGATCTCATTCTGAGTTACTGGGGTTTAGGTCCTCAATATATGAATTTGGGGTTGGGGGACACAATTGAACTCGTAATACCCTCACAGACCCAGCAACAAGAGAAGAATGTCATCTCACTAAGAGACCATAATCTCTGAGATGCTTGGGGCTTCTGCCCTCAAGCACAGCTTGATTTAGGACCCAAAGTATGACACTAGGATATTTCAGTTTTCTTGCCTCTGAATTGGCTCCATTCTATTGCTCAATATCTGACTTGCATAAACTCTAGGTCTTGGATGAATCTGATTATTATTTGATAGACAAATGTTGCACATGCTTTTTCTCTCTGACCCCTGGGGGGGAGTGGGTTTTGGGATTATAAACTTGACTAGCAAAACAAAATTCCCAGAATTGATTGAATTGTCCTGATTTGAGGAGTATGTTTGCCTTTTAAAACATATTACTGTGGCAGAGAGTGTGTGTGTGGAATTCTGTTACTTGACATTTGTTAGCCTCAGTCATTTGTTGCCATACTTATGTACCATGATAGTAAAATCAGTTTTACCAGCAGACATTCTGTAGTGTGTGGAGAATGGCTCCTTCATACAGAGAAAATTCAGACGGTATTGTAAAAATGGATTAATGGTTACACTGAGGCAAAGAAAAAAAAAAGAAGACTAAACTAAACTGGAGATGATAATCATTTGTACCCAATAGAGGGACAAGGACATATTCATTTTATCTAATTTATTTAAAAATTTTGGATGTTTTTGACAATCCAAATCTAGTGATAAATGATAGGGGGGAAGAAGCCAGTCAGAGATTTTGATAAAATTTTATCTCTAATGTGTGTTCTCTTTGAAGTATCTACTTTTAGATTTTGTAAAGACTTAGTTAAACATGATTATATTTTGTACTTTTAAAAAGCCTTCTCTCTAACAGTGTTTCAATATAATTTCATTTCCTTTTTGAAAAGCTTTTATTTTCCTAAGGTATATTATAAGAATAGATTATAGATAAAATACAAGCAGTTGTAGGAATGATTAAAAACACTGTACAGTCACAGCAATTTGGGAAACAAAAATGGAATATTTATTTTCTAAAGTTAATTATTTGTCATTATAATTATGAATATTTGTCTATATATTGGTGGTAGAAGGTAAAATGACTTATGAGCTGTTATTATTTTGCTAATGTTTATCTCAGATCCAAAGCACTGGTATATTTTCTTTGAAAGTGATAAACATAAAAATGACAGATTTTGGTTCATCCCCTCTATTCATTGCCTCATCTTCAAATAAGAACTCTGATCTCAGAGAGATGCCACAGCCGGAAGAATGCAGGATGCTGAAAGAAAATACTAAGCTTTGACACAGTAATATTGGGCATAGTGACTACTCAAAAGAAAAAAAAACTCAAACAAACAAAAAATTAAAAAGCAAATGCAAAATATAAGATTCCAAAACTGTTTTTAAGGCATTCATGCAGAAACACCAAGACATAGTTTCAATAAAGCTAAATAATGTGCAATTCTTTATACGTGTAAATAATCAGTTCAGGTTAGATTTCACTGACCTCATGATTTAAACTGTGATGTACCTGCATTATTATGATCTACCTGTGTTAATCAACCCCAGTTATTGGTTTTGTCAATGTTCAATTTGCCACATCTGTGGGGAATTCTCTCCCCCATGGCAATTTCTTCAAGTTTTCCCAAGACCTCCTGACATGACCCTTGCTATCTTTGAAAGAGTCCTTGCTGTCTGGTGTGACAAGATGTTCCAGGCTCATCTTGTATATATCCTATCCCATAGCCAAAATGAGCTTTTTTTTTTTCAAGAAGCCCTTCAGTTTATAATGGAAAATGCTATTTAGAGACTAGAATCCGTGTCTAAGGAGGATACTTTATTTTTATGGGCCAGAAATATTTTATTGTAATTATCAGTTCATGTGAAGAATACTCTTCTGCTTAGTAGAGATCTTGACATACAAGTAAATTATTTATTTCTAGCATGGTAATAATTAAAAGTCTGATTTATCAAAGTAAAACGTTGTTAACAAGGAGGGCAGATTCTTCCTGAAATTTGCTAGAGAGTCAGACTTGAAGAAAATTATCAAGGCTGACTGAACTTGGGCAGAAGTAGATCTTGTAAGTTTAGCTTATCCCTGGGAAAAGTAGCTTTTACTCCCTGTGAAATAATGATCAGGAACCTAGAACCATCAAATTCACTTCTAACAGACTTTATCTGCAGTGCCTTTAATGTAAAAATATCCTCCTTAGAGATTTCCATGTTTATCAATGTTCTTGGCTGCCATAAAGTGATGTATACAACCACCTGTAATCTGGGATTCTGTAAATTGTAGACAATGCTTTTTCATTAATAGCAGCAGCACAGTCAAAATGTCACTTTTGTTTCCATTGCGTTTCCCTGTAGCCAAAAATCTACTGCTAAATCATAGATGCAACCAAATACATTTGTTTAGAGATTTTTTGCTATAGAATTACTAATTTAATGGGGTTTTGGGACAAGTTTTACTTATATAAATGTGAAAGCAGTTTAAATGTGAAGCTATCTAGCTATCTCCATGTATCTATATCACCTACATGTATACCAATATGGAGTTGATTTGTTGACAGATCCTGTGCAAAAGTATATTTGATATTAAAAGATGTGCAAAAGCTCTGTGTGTAGCACTTTGTACGGAGACATGATTGTGCCCCTATCTAATGTAAAATTTATACACATTTTTACTAATAATTATTAACCAAGGGAGGCTGAGCTTTCTCTTTTAGCAACAAATAATTTTCGTATTATGTGCCTCATAAGCAGACCTGCTCTCATAATAATGTTGAGCTAACTGTTCATTTGGAAAGTATCTGACATCCCCAATTATGTTGACCATCCCTGTGTTTAGAAGCTGAGGGAGCATATATTTAGTGTGACTCAGGGACCTTCTCACAAACCCCAGGTAGTTCATATGAAAAAAAAAAATGTATTTTAACAGTTTCATGGTCATGAATTTAGGTCCTGAATAAGAATAATTCATATCAAACACTTATCAGCATAAACAACACAAACACTGGATAAAAATGGCTAAGGATAAGAATGGTTCTAAACACTACTTAAACAAGAAGTAGCACTTATTATGAGGGATTCTAGCTTATTATTTTTTAAATCAGAAATGTTTATTAAGATATGGTTTCAAGATCATGGCAAAAATACATTAACAATAAATATGGTGATATATGAAACTTTTAGCATTTTAGCAAAATACACATATTTGTTTTTCATAAATGCATTCTATACACTAACAAATTGATGTTTCTTGTGATTTTAAAAAATCTCAAATTACCGCTTTTTTCGTTTTCCATGCTATCAGAGTCTAACACAAGGACTTGTGTACAGATTGTTTTTTTTGACAGGTGACCTCAGGAAATGAGCAAGGAAGTGGAAAATATCTGATGAAAAAGCAGAGAGAACAAAATAGGAGTGTTTCCTCAAGGTCACAGCTTATAGGCACTAAGGCTCACTAGCACCCGAACCTCTGGGGAATATATGGAGTACTTTCCAGAGTGTTCTGTTCCCCGGATGAGAGTGAGGCCGTACATCCACTGGCTCTGCCCCGTTGCTCTCAGTTTGTTCTCAGGGTCAGTAACTTGTCAATACTCTGGGTTGTACTTGGGCCCAGGTGCAACGAGCTCTCGTAGCTTCTGCTTCTCTTAAGAATGTGATGAGGAGTTTCCCAAAGCATCTGCTACACATACTCTCTATATAATTATCTAAAATAGAGGGATCTCTAGCCTTTGTCTCTTTTATCAATACACCCGTAATGTTGTACCAGCTGTGCTAAAAATGTTTAACACATTTTATTTGTTCTTTCCCACTCATTTTTTTCCAAGCACTTATACAAGAAAGTTACACACACACACACACACTTTTTTTTCAGTCATCTACTTTTACTGAATATTGTAAAATTTCTATTCCGTTATTTTTGTTTACATTCTGATACCAGATAGTTTTGCTTTACAGAAAGATTACTCTCTTTTCCCCTGGTAAACAACAGCAACACGGCATGTACATTAACTTAGTAGTCATCTGGCGTCATTACATACAAGCTCTCACATTTTTTCAAAAAGAAGCATGTACAATAATTCAACTCAAATGTATGCAATGTAAGTACTTTCTTTTCAACCTGTTAACGGATGACCATACTTTAATATATAGATCAACAGTTTTTATGTTACAATGTTTTATAATTTCTATCTTAACTGGCCATTTCCAGAGACTCAATTCTGATTTATTAATTAACTCAACATTAATCAAAGGTCTTATACTAGAATTCTAATTTAAGCTGGTACACTACAGATGGACCAAAGGTGATTTTAAAAGTTTATCTGAAAGGTAACACTTAAATTTTTTAAAAAAATCATGAAGATTGCTTAAGAAGAAATTGTAAAATTGGCATGTTTACCAGAAAAAAAAAACCTTTTATGAAACACATCAATTTTGTAACTTAGTTTTGTTGAACATACAATTTTACTTTTTTATAAATCTATTTTATGGCTAAAGTAACCATTTAATAAATAAAAATGATATAAAATTAGGAAAGTCCATATTAATTACGTTTTTATTTGAAGAAGGGCATCATAACACCCCCAGTGAACTAAGTGGTATGTAGTATACAAACTATAAAACACATGATTTCAATAGGATGTATGACTCGCTGAGAAACAAAATCACACTTACTGCTATGCTGGGTGCTTTAGCACTTGTCACTTTGATTTTTGTCTGCCCCATACCCCTTCCCTTCCTTTTTCAGTGACATGATACCTCTACTTTTGTAAACCCATCTGTGAGATGGGGCAGCAGCTGACCATAGCTTCTTCTTCCCACATGAGTTGTCATGTGGCTCAAGCCAGGCTAAACGCAGATCTCCCTGCAAATTTTCCACTTGACCTCTTAGTAAACACAGGATTTTTAAAAATCAGAAAGCCTCTAGGATGTAGATCTGGATTTGGCTGGGGTCATTCAAGCCCACCTGTTCCACCCGATAGAGAAAATCTACTCTTCGTAAGGAGATAGTGAGAAACAGGACTCTTCTACCATTCCAAGAAGACCAGTACATGGTTATGCCTAAGTCTAGCTGGATTCCTGGACATTCTAGTCATGTAGGGCAACACATTACCTTTTTGTGGTTTGTCTTTTTTATGTTGTCTTTGTCTCACATGAAATCAAATGCTTCCTAAATAATTCCAGGAAGGGAGAAAGAGATGTGTTCTTTAAATTGGGAGGCACGATTCATGCACATTAAACAAATGAACACTTCCCCTGCCCAGCAACTGCAAGGACAGCAGAATTTTGTAGAATAATTGGCTGGGTATAAATAACCAAGTAGATTCAAACTCATGATTAAGTTACTAATTTTCTAGTCACAGATGTCCTCAATGGTAATAATTAATACCAATTATGATCGAGAAATACAGATCATTTGAAAATCAAACACTTTCTCTTACACACACACACACACACACACACATACACACACACACGGGTGATTTATTCCTTCTTTTACTTAAGCTTTGCAGATTTCTCACTAATTCTAGGATAGTCAAATTCAGAAAGATCTGGCAGGGCATTCTGATACGGTCCTTTTTTGACTTCCTAGGTTTTTCTCCTTCCACATCCCAACGTACTTTTTTTTTTTTTTTTTTCTCTACGGAATGATTACCTTGTCTCTAAATATAAAATCCTCTTTTCACGTTTAACTTTCTTGCACACCTCTCTGTCTGGAAAATCTTTCTATGTTTCATTTGTCCAGGTACATTTTATTTGTTTATCAAAACTTACTTTAATTCCTATATCTTCTTAGATATTTTTCATTTTCTTCATGTCAATCTTCAGCATACTCTTGGGTTTCTTTTCCATAAGCTTCTGTAGCAAATCTTACTCACCTCCATTTTAGCAAAATATTTATCATATTGAAATCTAATAATTTGTTGGATTAGACTTCAATAAGCGATGGGTGTCTGTTCACATATTTATCCTTATTACTTAACACTTTGCATATGCATCATAAATACTGGTTTGATAAATGAATAAATAAGTATTCTGATAAAAATTCAAAATAAATTATGCATACATGACCCTTGCTTAGTAGACATCATTCTCCTTCCAGCAATCACACTCCTTGGTATTTACCCAGAGGAGTTGAAAACTTACATTCACACAAAAGCCTAAACATGGGTGTTTATAGCAGCTTTAGTCATGAATGACAAAACTTGGCTACAACCGAGACGTCCTTCAGTAGGTGAATAAACTGTGGTACATTCCAACAATGGAATATTAGTCAAGGATAAAAAGAAATGAGCTATCAAGTCATGAAAAGACATGGAAGAATCTTAAATGAATATTATTACTAAGTTGAAGAAGCCAATCTGAAAAGGCTGTTTATTGTATCATTCCAACTATGTGACATTATAGAAAATGCAAAGTATGAAGAAAATAAAAGGAGTAGTGGTTGCTAGTGTTTCAGGAGAAGGAGGGATGAATAGGGAGAGCACAGAGAATTTTTAGGACAGTGAAACTATTCTGTGTGGTACTACAATGGTTGATACGTAGAATTATACATCTGTCTAAAACAATAGAATGTGTAACACTAAGAGTGAACACTGATGTAAATTATAGACTTTGGGTGATAATGGTGTGTCAGTGTAGGTTCATCAATTGTAACAAATGTTCCACTTTGGTATAGCCTATGTGTGATGAGGGGAAAGGGTCAGAGGATATAAAGGAACTCTTTGTAGTTTCAAATCAATTTTGCTGTGAACATAAAACTGATCTTAAAAAATCAAATCTATTTTTTAAAGCAATTCTTTTTTGAAAATACAAAGACTTGTAGATATGTAACATTTTAATTACAACAGTATTTATAAGAAGTATACTCCTGATTCACAAATGCAAAACAAAGTAAATTGAGAAATATGGGATTTGTGAGTGAGCTGGGAAAGGAAATATTGTATAAAACTTCTGTATGGAATAGCACAACTTGCAGCTATTACTATTATACATTTACATTAAACAATACATTGTGCTGCAATGAACAATGGATACCTGGATGAACGGACTATATATACACGTGCACACACATAAAACCGTATATATGGATATACCTATGTTAGTTGATAACGTTTACTCCATTTCTTATGTTTACTTGTCTCTTTCATACCATTTTCTCATTTATCTATAGCAGTGGCTCTATTGACTGTAATGTGTGTATGTTTTTTGTTTCTTTAAAAAGTTTTACTTCATTTAAAATAGAGACTGCATGTATCATAAAGCTAAATTTTCAATTAATGGGGAGAAGACAGATATAAGAGGTCTGACAATTATGTTCACAAACTCACCACCATGCACTTAAATGGGCAGTGCTGTACAAACAGCTTGGTAAGGTTTCATAACCTTGGTATGTTAGTGCCTCACAGTTGTGTTCATGTCAACATGTGGTGGTGTTTTGCTGAGTGGCGTTCATTATTGTTGTTTGCATGTTTTTGTGTGCCACCATGAGAATGTCTGAGCTTGAATTAGAGCAACAAACAAACTTTAAATTTCTTGTTAAATTTGGCAAGAGTGGAAGTGAAATCAGGGACATGTTAGTCTAACTTTATGGGGATAATGCTATGAAGAAAATGACAGTATACAAATGGATTAAACGTTTTTCTGGGGGGAGGGAACACGTCACTGAGGAAGAGAGGTCAGAGCAGCCAGTAACAAGCAGAAATGACAAAACTATTGCACAAATTCATTGAATTGTGTGTCAAAATCGTCGGCTGATTGTGAGAAGCATAGCAGACCAAGTAAACATCGATAGAGAAACAGGAAAATTTTAACTGAAAGTCTTGGCATGAGAAAAGTGTGTGCAAAAATGGTCCCAAAGGAGCTCACCGATGAATAAAAGCAAAGGAGAGTGGAAGTTTACCAAGACCTTTTGCAGAGGCAAGATGATGTTTTGGGCCATGTTATCACTGGTGATGAAACATGGGTGTACCAATATGACCCTGAAACAAAGTGTCAAAGTGCCCAATGGAAGTCAGCCAATTCTCATGACCAAAAAATTCCGTCAGTGCAAGTGATGAGTCAAAACAATGTTGCTAACCTTTTTTGATATCAGAGGGATTATTTATTATGAATTTGGACCAACTGGACAGACAGTTAACCAAGTTTACTATTTGGAAGTGCTGAAAAGGCTGCATGAAAAAGTTAGATGAAAACGACCTGAACTTTTCGCCAACAATTCATGGTTCTTGCATCACAATAATGCACCAGCTCACACGGCACTGTCTGTGAGGGAGTTTTTAGCCAGTAAACAAATAACTGTATTGGAACACCCTCCCTACTTACCTGATCTGGCCCGCAGTGACTTCTTTCTTTCCCTGAAGATAAAGGAAATATTGAAAGAAGGACATTCTGATGACATTCAGGACATGAAGGATAATACAATGACAGCTCTGATGGCCATTCCAGAAAGAATTCCAAAATTGCTTTGAAAGGAGGATGGTGCATAACTTCAAAAGTGACTATAGTGATATTCAGCAATGAGGTATATAGTGCTTTTTCTAGGATGAATTTGCAAACTTAATTGTCAGACCTCATAGCCATATATTAATATAAAATTTTGCATTATTTTTGGAACCTACATTTTCATAACTCAAATTTGTACACATACCCCATGTAGAATTATAGAACTAATATTGAAATTAATGAGATGCAGGAAACCTTATATCCAGTCGCACCTCTAACATTAATGAAGTCTATTATGTTAGGTAAGGCAACTAACTATTCCTACCCTCAACCTTCTGATCTGTTACGTGGTGGGGAAAACCAAGTGGAAGGAGAATATAATTAAACCAGATAAATGGTTGCCAAATTTTTCAGCCCTAAATTTCCTCTTCACTCTTTTGCTTATGTTTTGAAGATTTGATCTGTCATAGTACATTGATCTGTCATGTACATAGTACAGTGACTTTTTGTTTTATTAAAAATTTTACTAATTATAGACACATTCAGAATTTGGATAAGAAGGGATAACCAGTCCTAACATCCTGCTAAGACATGTATGGCTATATTTAGCCTGTTAGGCCTCGTGAGTGTGGTAATTTGAGATTCCCATTAGGCTTCTTGAAATACAGAAAATAGCGCCTGTATCCTCATTGTAACTTTTTGGACTCTAAGCAGTTCAAACAACTGAGGTTAAAAATAAATTATTTCCAAGGTCCCTTCTAGCTCTCATATTACATGCTTTCTTGCCTTTAGGTTTCTAATATAGCATAACATATACATTAAGCTTTATATATGCTAATAGGGTGTACTCTAGCACATATAGGTATGGTTAGCTGAGGACATTTGTAGGAAATCCAGCTGCTTTACACTCTAGGTAGACACTGACTCAGTAGTAGCTGCACAGTGAATTAGTCAGCATGCCTTCATCTTTTATGTTTTACTTCATTCAATAGAGCACATCAACTTCTTCAGTTGTCCTATTTCATTCTAGCCCCAGCTCGGGGTCAGAATTCAGCCTTAGCTGCCTCAACATTATTGAGTATTACAATTTCTTTTTCCATGGAACATTGAAGAAGATAATAAGAAAGACTGTGAAGAAAATGATTTCAAAATACTTCCACAGCCAAGGACAAATCATCCCCTTCCCACAAGATACCTACATATGCACAAGCACACTAGAGATTTTTGGTTACTTTTGTTCTTAGAGTATCAAGTCAAAAGGAAGTTTATGCCCTGGCAGAAATGAAGCATTTTATTTTCTTACTCCAGTCTAAGATGTCTACCAAACTAGGTAACCTTATCTAGAGTTCACTGACATTCCTTTAAGGAAACATCTAGTCCCACCCACAAAGATGTGCTGCAGTGGGCTAGAATTGCTTAGCCTATCTACCTTAAAAATAATTTTAATTTTTAATTTTATTTTTGCTGAAATAAAAAATAAAGAGGTCATGTCAACACATACATATTTTATATAGTGATTTCGTCTAAAATCAATGATAAATCTTGTCAACATTCAGCATTTTGATTCTTCTTACCATTTTCTATCATGATTCCTATATACTTCGTTGTTTTTGTTTGTTTGTTTTGTTGTGTTTTTTCTTTCTTCTTGACAGCTCTGCTTTTGTCACTTAGAAGAAAATGGATTATCATTTTTGTAATCAGACATCAATTGTAATTACTTCAGTAGCTATAGATGGTATATTTTTAATCAAGAAAAGCTTGCACGATGGGTAAAGTAAAAACTAATGGTCATCATTCATTCTCCTGGACTCATTACTCAAGTAGCTATTTATTTTTAAGAGGAAAATAAGATTTTCAGAGTATAATTTACATATTCAATAGCTTTCTGCCCTGCATTTTACAAAATTATGGAAAAATATTACCTGTTTATCATTATTAAACATGCCAGGGGCTGCAATGACATTATATTGATTATAAGTCACGAATTCCTGATACTATCTTCATTAACCCTGATGGTTACTTAAAAGGGTATTATATACACACGTAAGGATAGAGAGTGAAAACTCCCCACATCAAAGCCCTTGACCTAAGAGACCGATATAACAGGAGACCACACCCTTACTCCTTCAAATCTGTAGAGACTTTCACTAATAGAAAAAGCATTTTTTTTTTCCTGCTGAGGTCCCTCCCAGTCTATGATGATGGCAGGCTGCAGGGAAGAATGTATCTTCTCTTCTGCTTCCCTCATGAAAGAGAACCTTGCCTTTGGCATAGTATGGGAGGACATAAGAAAAAGAGGGAAGTTCTCATTTGTATTTGTGTCCCAGACACTAGAGTCCATTCAGTCCTCGGCGTCCCTGATTATGACAGAAGGAAATACTCTGAGAATCGAACAATATAAAATCCTAAAGACCTGCCCAACTAGCTTAAGCAAAATAAATAACTCTGCTCAATTGTATATACTTTAGATATTGTCCATATTCATGTGGATTATACTAATTGGTGCTACCTGTGGTTAAAAAAATTTCCTGTATCTAAGATGAGAGAAGCATAAGCAGCCCAGAAATATATTACATTATTTTTTCTAGAAGACCTGTCTGTTATAATTCACCTTAATATAAGTTGATTTTTTTCATTGCCGAGATAATGCAAAATTATTCATATCCAACTACCATTTATGAAGTACTAAGTATGAGGTACTATTCTGAGTTCTTATGATGCATCAGTGAATAAGTGAGATGAAATTTTTTACCCTCATGGAACTTTCTAGTGAGGAGAGATGAATGATAAGCAAATAAATGCTTAAATATGTGGAGTATATCAGATCTATCATACTCTCTTGATTTCACAAAATATTTGTAAACTCCTTCCATGTTTCTAGCCTATTCTGAAACAGATTTTTCTGAACTGACGCAAGCTCAAAATTGTGATGTCAGTTATCATATATCTGTAAGGTCTTCTGTGCCTTGGCAAATATTTACTCTCATGTGCATTGCATGATTTAGTAATTCTGGTAATCAATTACTTATGCCAGTACCTACAAATATCCCATGATTTTGAATTTCTATACTTTTCCTGATTGCCCTACTATTTCACAGTTATGTGGGTTATATTCAAAAATAGTGTTGTGTACAATGTGAAAAAAATATAGTAACAGGGACATATAAGTGTAATGAGAAATTACAACCAAGGGGAAGAGACTCACAGATCAATACATAATCACCTTAAAGAAGCTACACAATTAATCATTTGCTGAATTGCAATAAGAATTTATAAAGTAAGCAGTCTCATTTTATTTACAAGGATATCCTACAAATTGCAGCCTAAAAGGGGAACAGTCTAAAGTAATGAAAAGGAGTTGCAGATTATCTTTTTAAAAGGATTCATTTCTTTTTCTTTAAAATGTATTTATTTAACATTAATGACAATGCAAAAAAATAAGATTGTCAAAATATTTATTAGATTTTTAAATTGTCAGAATTAATTAAGAAACATTTTGTTTGAAAGTAATGTGTTAGGACTGGACAAATAGAAATGGAAATCATTGTCCCAGGTAGTAGAAATGCCAAAGATAGAAATGGCACGTAAAAATTAACAAATGGCTAGGTAAAGAGTGCTAAGTACCATATCATGGTACAAAATGCTAGGGAAGTAAAGAGTGGGAGGGGTCATTTCTGGATGCCTGTTGAAGAAGGTAAAATTTGTGATTACATCTATGATAACTATTAGTTTTCCATTGCCTTATAGCAGTGTTTCCCTTACATAGTGACTTAAAACAATGCTCATTGATTTTGTCTCACCATTTGTATGGGTCAGGAGCTTGGTCAAGGACCATCTGGGCCCTTGGCTCAGGGTCTCACATGCATGCAATAAAAATGGTGGCTGGCTACATTTTCATCTGGAGGCTCAACTGAGAAAGGATCCAGTGCTAAGCTCATTTATACTGTGGGCAGAATTTATTCCCTTGCAGTTGAATGCCTGAGAGCCCAAGTTCTTACTGGCTGTTGGCTGGAGGCTGCTCTCAGATCTTAGAGTCTACCTGAAGTTCCTACAGGTCACCTGCAGTTCCTTGCAGGGAGGGTTCTCCATCATGGGTGCTTACATTAAATCGCTTGTCCCTGTCTACTAAGGAAGATCTTATATAACATAATATAATCAGAAGAGTGGCATCCCGTCTCCTTTGCTTTAGAAGCAAGTCACTAAATCCAATCTGTACCAAACTAGGGGATCACACAGGGGCATGGACATCAGGGAGTCTGAGGTCATTGTGGGTCACTTTAGGATCCATTTGCCATTGTAACAAACAACTCCCACATCTTATTAATTTACAATAAACATTTATGTCTTGCTTACATTACATGTTGGTGGCTACCCATTTGGAAAATGCACCTGGCAGTAGCATGTAGAATATTATCAAAGTAGGAACAATAGAATTAAAAAAAACAACAACCCAGTAATAGAAATTTATGGCAATCTAGGCAACAGATAAGTTATAGCAGACTCTTTATCAGTGGAGTGCTGAAGAGCTTAACTCCCTTTCTCCTGGATAACCAACTTCTTGGGGAATGTTTCCCTCCCTCCATCCCTTAGTTGAAGAAAAGATGGCCCTATCCATAAGTTAAGTGTTAAATTCTGATTGGTTAAGCATTCTGCCATTAGATAATTTAGTACCAGAAATGTGAGCTAGTTATGGCAAATATAATTTGGAAAATTTTCTGAGGATTTTTTAGTTCATGTTGCTGCATCAATAAAAGATACAAAAAGAACTATCCTTGCTACTGATCTTTTTCTGAATATCCCTGTGTCTTGGGATATCCATTCCATTTTCTGTTTATGATGGGAACAAGTCATAGGGACAAAATCGTAATACATTGTGAATTGTGAAAATGAAAACTATAATAACTGCACATTTGTTGATGTCACTGAGATGTTGAATTCAACAACTTTGTTATGGCCACAATTCAGGGCTTTATTTAAATGATATTATAATACTTATTGTTGAAAACCGCTGAATTTGAGATTTTTGTCTTGCAGCTTAATGTCTCTAACTGAAACATTAGGGAAGTAATAAGATCAGAAAGTAGAGTATGAGTGGGAATAAATAGAATGGGTAGTAAGATAACTTACATTTATTAGAAAGTTTCCATCTACCAGACAATATTTTGAGGACTTGACAGGTATTAACTCATTTAATCCTCACTACTATCCTAAGATATAGGCTAACTTTCCTCCAAAAATGAATGCTTTATTTTCTGGGCATTGAATTAGCTGGAAAATGGCTGTCCTTAGAAGAGCTCCATTTCCAAGGCAGGCTTACAGTTAGGGCATGTAATGTGATTACATTTCAACCAACACAGAGCCAATGGAATTGATACGGGACTTTTCTAGGCCTGACTTGTCAAAACGTTCCATATGGTGCTGTCCCCGTGACCTTTTCCACTTTTAGGCAACTGACCTAGGAAACATTTTGGAAATGACATAGCCACCAATATTCCTTATTTCTGAATGGCTGCATGGGGGAGAGCATTTCTGATAACCTGTTAACACACCTGTAGTACTTGCTAAGTGTTTTTATGAGAGCTAAAATGAACTTTTATTGAGTAAGGAATTATATTCTATTGTGCTTGGGTCTTTAATATGTATTTTTGTTCTATATGATATAGACATTCTCAAAAGGGGGATATGGAAACCGAAATATGGGTGTGGGGTGTGTGGTGTGTGACTTTTGTGTGTGTGTGAGAATGCATAATCCTGGTTAGATTTGGGTACTGAAGTAGTATTAGAATAAAATAATTGGAAACACTTTTTCTTTTTCTTTTCTCTGGAACCAATTAAATGTCTTTGGAGTTTATAATTTACTTAATATGTTATAGAAATCTGTGAAACATCTTATTGATAACTTTATTTCTGTTTCTAACAATTATTCTATTTAAATTTTGTATCTCTATAGAGATTCATTTTGTTGCTTTGTTTGTCCATGGTGATAAGTCATTGCATTGATAATTTTCTCAACCTAACAGTATCATATGATATCTTCTTTCTGTCTATGGTTGGTTTTACCCATTATCTTTGAAGGTGTGTGTATATTTGTTCTGCCTATTTCTTTTATGTCAACTAGGTTATATAATGATTTAGTTATTTTATTTTTCTTTTCATTGAGCAAGAATTTAAATTTATGTATTAGTTTTATTACTTTTTGTTTCTCTAGTCATTAATTTTCACTTTTAGATTTATTAAAATCAGATCCTTCTACTTCTGAAAGGTTTATTTTTGTTTTATCTTGAATTTTACAGTCATTTTTTAATAATATGAAAATGCAATTTTATGCTTTGTTTAAAAAAAAGCTATATTCTATCTGAATTGTTTTGTTACGTAGTTTCTCATTACCCTTATTTCAGCTTAGCTTAGATTTCCTTTATGATCTGATAATTGTTTAAGGTTTTACTCGGGATGTTCAAAACAGAATTTTGTTTCCTGGTGACAGTCTGTTGTTATTGTTGTAATTATTATTTTGTATTAATCTCTAGTTTTATTACACTGTTCTCTGTAGTGTTTCATCAGTATTGAAATCATTAAGGTTCTCTCAAAGAAAAATGAATTTGAGGATTATTCTTTATATACTTGAAAAGAAGACATATCTTTTGTTTTCAAAAAAGAATATGACATATACTATGATATATACTAATCATTTTTACTGTAATGTAAAACTTTGTGTCAGGAACTTTATTACACAATCTGGTATGATCTGAACAATAGTTTCATGAGATAGATGTTATCCTTATTTACAGATAGAGAAATCCAGGCTCAGAATTAAGCCAATTGCTCAAGTAAGTGTTAAATGTCTTATGGTAAATTTCATGTTCTATATTCATATTCTGTGCTGTCTCCCACAAATTTGTAAAATCTTCTCCTCCCCTGTTTCTCTTTCAAAGGTATTTATGGTAACTGTTAGTCTGTGAAATACTGTTGCTCATTATGGTTGCTTGTGTTTTCTAATCATCATGCTCAAATTCCAATCCAATTTGATTAGCGTAGATGTTGGGATATAATCAGCTGTTCGTATCATAGTTTACTTTCTACCTAAAGTAAGGGAGGGGCTGGCCTATTACGTAAATTATCATAAGAACTGTGTTTGTAATACCAATTACTAACTCATTTTCATTTTAGTTAGATAGAATTCTGCTACCCAGTATAGATTGGAATAAATTTATTTCAAACAGTGTCTTCTGTTCATTATATGAAATGGTTATTGAGACATCTCATTTTTAAATATCTATTAGGACCCAATATAAAATTGTTCATTTTAGTGTGGTGCCTAGTCATCAGTTCATTATTTGAATTACTCTTATAAATCATAATGGTTGCTAAAGTGGTTTGGATGTTTCCTATGGGTTTGTTAATGTGTTCTGTATTTTTATTTTCTCCTTAAATTTGGCCCCTCTCAATGTTAAACAAACAAACAAACAAACAAAAACAGTGATGATGATGTAAAGTACAGCATCAGGGAAAAATATTGGCCTCTCAAATTCTATCCGATTATTCAACATAAGGGTGTCATGGTATTGAAAAAAGACTAGTTAGATAGAATTGAAAAATCTACCATATATGTAGGCAAGATACTTACTTCTCTGAATCGTAGTTTTCCCATCTGCAAAGTCATAATGGTAATATCACTTTATAAGTTTGGGAGCTACATTGTATACATGGCACTCAATAAAATTCAGATGCTCTGTCTCTCTTACAAATCAAACCATCTCTATCAGGTAGCCCATTCAAACTGAATAGCCCAAGCTTTACTCCATTCCAGTCCTGATTGCAGTTAGAGGTAGAAAAACAACACCCTTCTCTATTTAAGCGGCAGTGCTAAGCAAGGTATGCCATTCCCAAGCCTGCCAGGGAATGAGAACCATTTCTTCTCATCCAGATGTAGAGTTTCTTATTTTGTGCCAAATGTCATGATTAGGTAATCCATATCTTGACATAAATTAAAAATACCTTAAGATCCCCAAATGCAAATCACCCCTGAAACAAATGATTCATCACTCAAAGATATGTGCATTTAAGATTCCAAAGTTAGTTATTGCTAATCTGACCATAGGCTTGGTGACAGAGTCAGATTTTGTGCTAGCGTCTGAAAAATTGTCATTTAAGAGGACATATAGGCACACATTAAAAAACCTAAGATATTATAAAAATACTAATGGCCAGGTTACTCTAATATACTCCAGGTTTGAGAACCACGGACATACAGTATTTTATTTATTCTCAGCAAAACTCAGTAAGGTCATTGTATCCAGTGTTCAGATGAAGAAAACAGGGATCAGAGGAGAGAGGCTTCCTCAAGGTCACAAAATCTGGTGGCTAAAGAAAGCTACGAGTTCACCTCAAGTTTTCTTTTTCCAGAACCCCTCAGTGGAAGGTGTTTTCCATGCTTCGGGACTATATTGGGAAATCCTGGTTTTGAAGTAACTTAGAAAGCAGATCACTGTCTGAAGATTAAGTGCAGAATAAACCAGAGCACAGGAATACAAAGCCATCTTTAGAAGAAAAGCAAAACTGACTCCAAAGCTGGCAAGAGTTGGGTACAGCTTGGATAGAAGCACTAATATGACTAAAAGTAAATGGGGATTTTTACTCCAACCAAAGAAACAGCTATAGACTGAATGTCAGTGTCCCTCCAATATTCAGATGTTAAATCCCAATGCCCAATGTGATGGAGGAGGTGAGGGTTTTGGAAGGTGCTTCATGATGGTGGAGTCTTCATGAATGAGATTATTGCCATTATAAAAGATACCCCAGAGAGCTTCCTTGACCCTTCTGCCCTCAAGGGCACTGTGAAAAGATAGCCACCTATGTATGAACCAGGAAGTAAGCCTTCACCATACACCAGATCTGCTGGTGACTTGAACTTGGATTTCTCAGCCTCTAGAATCGTGAGAAATACATTTATGTTGTTTATAAGCCACCCAGTCTATGGCATTCTGTTATAGCAACCCAAACAGATTAAGACAGAAACATACAAAAAACAAACAAACAAACAAAAACAGTCACAGAGACAAACTTTGTGTCTACTTAAAACACTTAGCGAGAAAGTCCACTAGTCTTCCAACTCCAGGTAAAGGAAATACTCCTAGAAGATCTAGGAATAAGTTACTAAGGTAACCAGCCTTTTATATAACTAACACTGGAAAATTATCTTCTAATTATATCTTCTAATTATAGTTTTTCTTCATACATAAAACGTAATTTATGTAAATTGTAGTTTCTCTCCAATCAGATGAGTTGCTTAAGGTGGTATATGATGCTTTCTGCCCTTGGCATTTTCAAAGTATAAATTGGTTTTCTGGCTTATATATGAGGATATTTGACTTTTGTTAATTTGAGTTTGTCATGTCTGTTCTGTCGAACCCCTGTGATCACTCAGATCGCATTTCATTCTGCTAAAATATTTTGAAATCTCCTCTTTTAGGCAATAAAATTAATATTAGTACAGCACAATAGCATAGTTTTACCTTTTCTGTCATAAGTGCATTCTATAAGTCTGAATAGACAATGATGATTCAGTTCTCTTAATCTACTATAAAGGATTCCTTTTATTTTTTTTTTAACCTGCCCAAATGACAAAGATTTTAATTAAAGCAAAGACTCATTGCTGATGAGGATGCAGTGAAACAGACGTTTATAAGCTTATAGTGGCAATGTAAATTGGTACAGTCTCTGTAGAAATGAGTTTGGCTGCAGGTATCACAAGACTTTCGTTTCTCCTCTCTAATCCCATAATCCTTCTAGGATACAGTATTACTTTTTGCCATCAACTTCAGTTAAACACTAATCAGAGAGCTAGATGAGATAGTTATAGCTATGGATATAGATAGATACAGATACAGATACAGATGACAAAGATATAAATATAAAGATACAGATATAATATTAGATATGTCAAACTCTGTGATCTCTGTCACTTCTTTGGATTTCTAAGGGAATTCATTTGAGCAAAATTGGTCTAGAAACCAAATGAATCAATTAAATAATAAAAATCTAAACTTATATATCACACCATGCTGTGATTATCCCAAATAAACAGCAAGATCAAAGAGGAGCTGTTAGCAAACCAATAGAGGACAATGAAGTACAGCTTTAAACTGGACACTCTGTTTCTACTTGCAAGGGAGTAAACTACAGTTTAAAGAGAATATGAAGAAAAAAAGAGAATATGAGTTATGTGTATAATCAGAAAGACCTATGTCATACTGAACTTTTTCTTCAGTTATTTTTTTTTTCTGGTTTTCCCTTGACATTTGCTTATAAATAAATTGTTATCAGCAACTAATATTTTCCCATCAAGTTGTCCACACAAGGTTGTCTAGCTGTTGATTAGAGGACTAAAATGCTGGTCTCCTAATTCATTATCTAGTGGGATTTTTTTGAAGTGCAAACATTTTGTTCCTTGTATATGTGCTGTGGCACATTTTTAAAAATACTTTGTATGTTGGGAAACAAATTACATTTCTTTTTCTTTAACAGAGTTGTGTTCACTAGAGATATTTATGTACGATGATTTAGCAATGTGGCATTGTACTACAGTTTTCATGTCTCCAGCGGTAGACCTCAAGGCTAAAAAGCTAATCATTTTGTATAATTATTTAACACCAGGGCCTCTCTGCAGGAATCATCTGAAGTAACTGATTAATTATAGGGATACGTGAATACCAAAATGGAATGAAAACATTAGAGGATGAGTCAAGCTTTGCTGATAGTGGCGCAAGTAATTTAACACTGGGGCAAATGGGAGTTTTGTCCAGGAAACTATAGGGAAGATTTGATTCTAAAGTTATGAACTGGAGATTGAAGCATAAATGACAAATCGTTTCAAATGCCCTTTCTACAACAGGAGAGCAACTTTCTTAATGGAAACAATATGTAACTCTTTGGTAATGTCACACGCAGAAATATTTTTCCATTCTAATTTTTACTAACCTTGTTAATAACATGCATGGGTTAATTACCAAAACATCCATTGTATATAAAGCAGTTGCTACTTTTAACCTCCTCATTTGACTTAGTTAAACTTTCATATGAGAAGAAATCCTTTATACGCATGAAGATAGGTATAAGGATAGAGAAAGATTAATATTTATTTTCTATTTGTTGGATGTTTTTATTTTCTGACATGTCTCATATCAGTAAGGCATGGGATTTGAGTTTCAAACTATCTCAGAGGCTTGTTATTGTTTTGCATTTGGTGTGGTGTCATATAAATGAAAATAATTTTATGCATATGATTTTAATCTCCTTGTTTATTTCCATTATTTCCCCAACTAAATCGATTCTTTTAATTACTCTTTTGGCCTTATGTGAGCCAAGCCTATAGGGTTTACTTGGGTAGAACTTATAGGTCCTAGCTTCGTTGTGGGTTCTTTTCCCAAATTCGAAATGATAACATTACTTGAAACAGACTTTGAGTTAGGTTGCATTCATTATATATAATTCACAATGACACAGAGTTATTGTGTAAAAGGAAACCCTCAAAATACCTGTGTTGGGTTTGTTACTGTGATCTTGTTAGTTGCCTCTGTTATTAATTGTATGTAGTCCACATTGTGTAAGGATAAAGAGCTCTTTATAATTGTATTTACTTCAACCCACTCATTTGAAAATGAGGAGACATTGACTCATAACAGGAATAAATAAGAACTCAGGACCACGCTGTCTCCCAGCTTATAGGCTTTACAAGTACACTGCTACGATCAGGAACAAAGAGTAGCAACTGCAATGTTCTCAAAGGAAAAATAAGTGAAATTGTGCCCAGTTTGGTAAAAACAAAATTGCAGAGAATAAATGTCTTCTGAAGGTCAATCACCCTAATATTTAGAACCTCAAGAGAGACAAAAAGACCAGATTAATATTAAGTTTTATTTTCTAAGAATATAATGTAATATTTGAAAAGAGATGTTAAAATCCAGTATAAAGTGTTTTTAACAAACTATTGACAGAATTTTAGAAATGAGGGTTTCAGTGATATCTAAAGGTCTACCATGTACATTGTAAGAGCCAAACTCATAAAGGAAGAATTTTAAAATATTGAGCAGAAGTTGGTTTGCCGTGTTTCTATAAAAATAGCCCGGCATATTTGGGAAAGTTTAATTTAGGCAGCAAAATGACATATTTTATAAAATCAAACATGTCAGGAACAATTGAAGTATGATAATGAACTGGAAAAAATATAATGCTAAAGAATATATTCTTACTTAGGTTTACTGTCTCTGGGGTGGGCTGTATGATTATATGTTAAATGATAAGTTAATTTAAAATTGCAAAGGGCATTTTTAAAAAACTTGAAACATTCCTGGAACTACTCCCTCACCAGCTTTTATTTATGAACCATGTTCTTCTCCCCGTGGGAAAAAACAGAAGAGAAAAAAAGGTGAAAGTAGTTCCCGTTGTTGTGGAACTTTAGTCTAGTTGGATGTAGAATTCACTCATTAAAATATAATAAGTTCACTTACAAATGAATACAAAAGCTCAAACCAATGAAGATGAAATAAGCCAATGTTCATTGAAAAATAGATGAAACTTTGAGTAAGAATGGATTAGTTTGGGTCAGAGTCAGGACAGAAGGTAATAACAAATTTAACTCCCAAATTTATTTGCTTATTTCTCTATTTTTGAGCTAATCGCTTAAGAAAATGAAACAATGAATTGCTTAATACCTGTAGAGTACCTATAATCTTGTCTCAACCCACTTTTCTTCAGTTATTTGCACATCTCAGGGACTGCTCTCATAAGTGCTGGTGACTTCTGATGCTTTGTACTGCCCCGGCAGGAAGTTGATTCTCACCATTACATGGCTTCTGTTCTGCCAGTGTTGTTGTCTGGAATGTCCTCCATGTCTTAAGAGACAAATAAGGAGACTCTAGTTCTAATTCTAGTGAAAGATGAATGTGATCTCAACTGAGTAATAGAAGGAATAGACATAAGTGGGTGGTTTTGAGAAAAGGGACAAAGAGAAACTCAAGAATCTTGGGGTGAATTGCATGTGATGGATGATGACTTGGACATCTGGGCTGGTAATTGTGTTATGGATAGAGATTGACCTAAGAAATATGACATGATTTGGAAGCGATAATTAGATGTGTTTTGCTCATTTTTTCTTGAAATATTTACGGTAAATTAAAGAGGAAGCAGGCAATAGACAGCTGGGCATTTGCATATGACATGAAGGAAAGACTCAAATTGTATTAATAAATCTAGATCTGTGAGACAATTATATCGATAGTAACTATGATCTCTTGAGTGAATTAAGTCACTTGTCACACTTCAGTATAGTTACACATTTATAATTACTAGTTTAGGAGGGAAAAACCTCAAGGATGGGACAAACTCACATTAACATTTGGATTTTTTTTTCATATTTGAATGATGCCTGCCTCATGGAAGACTCTTAATTTATTTATCCTCAAAATTGTTTGTTTGGTGTGTGTTTTTTTTTGAATTTATTTAAAATAACTTCAGATCAGATTCAATGATAAACATGTGCTGTGTAGAATGTGCAGACTGCCTTATGAAGAGATAAAGTATACTTACCTTTATGTATTATTCAGAATCTCGAAGAGAATAAAAATATGGGCATCTTTACAATCTACTCATTCATTCATCAGTTTAATCATTTTCAGTAATTATTTGCAATACACCGTGTCAGGACAAAACTTTTTATTCAAACTCCTCAAATATATGTGAGGTACCAGGACTTACAATATTTTATAGGTTGCAAAAAAGACTTAAATGACCTATTTTCCAGTATAATTTTTTGTGACTTATGAAGAACAATATTTCTATTGTTTTACCTTATGGCTCCCATCCTTCATCACTACTACTGGGATTTCATTGTATGTATTCATTCATAGGATGAATGAATGGGTCTTTGAAAGAGTGGTGGTCTAAAAATTTAGATTTCCCATAGCAAGCTAACAAGTTTTACACCATGATTTTAGCCTTGAGTCTTTGAATTTCTTCCTGTAAAATGAAGGTAGTTTAGGAAATCTCTATAGCTTTCAGATCTAAAATACTAGATTCTACTTTTTGGATAGAATTTGAACTTTTTAGTTGCAAAGTTAAAAATGCAAAGGATATAATTGCTATAATGTTTCATTTCCTTTTTTTTTTTCACCTGTCCATAAACCCTTATAGAGAGGGGTAGTATCCTACCCATATTCAATTTGAAGCACCTAGCATAATGCCCCACACGTGGTGGGTACAGAAGGTAAGTTTAATAAATTAATCATTTTTGTAAGTAAAAAAGTAAATTCATCCATAGCATAGAATGTATGCTATAAATACAACTCCACGGGTACAGTGGATGGCATTTATAGATTTCTTTAACATATTTATGAAGGCTACACTGGAGGCATGCACTGTTGTTTACACTAAGGATACAATAGACTGATGGTCAATATAGAGTCAGATGCTTGCTTTCATTGATTTCACCTTGCCCGGAGGGGAGATAAAAATCAAACAGTCAAAAATAAATGAAAAGCAAATTTCATATAATCTATGAAAATTTCATGTAATCTATTTCATTTAACACATAAAAGACTAGGGTGGGACTTAAACTCATCCATTGCCTATCACACTGCCTTCTTTCTATGCTTTGCATCATTTGATGTTTAGGGAACTTGGTTAGAAAACATACCTTTACCTTGTCCTCTCAGTAGTGAAAAGTTACAAAAAATAAGTAACATTAATGTTACACAAAAATGGTACTAAAATTACAAAAGCACAATCTGAGATTTAATAATGTAAACTGATGCACCCACTCCCTAAATATCATTCAAACGTCAGCAAAGAAAACTAGACCCAAGAGTCAATTATGGAATGGAATGCCATTTGCCAAGTGGAAGCCACAGGGGAAAATGAATGTTTTCCTCACTGCATTATCTTTTCCGATATAGGTAATCCTTTCCCTGATATGCCAATTTCCTGGCAGATGTTTCTGCCTAAGTTCCTTAGTAATATTTATTTCCTTTTTCTTATATTTATAAGGTTAAATCAACATCCTTCATGTTTCTCCTCTTGGCATTTTAATTTATTATTATACCACTCACCCCTGAAGAGCCTATTTTGCTTTATTTAGGGTGTGTTAGTCCATAATAGAGCAAAGGGTGCAAATTAGGTCTTGCAAATTCCAGCTGTCAGAAAAATCAGCCAGCTGTGATTCATTAATAGAAGAATGCATTTGATTTTGCAGTGCAAAACCTGGTTGCAGTGTTTCATAGGATTTTATTGGCAAAACCTTCTCAGCTGACAATCTTTATGGAACAGCCATCTGTTTTTGAGGATTACAAATACTTTATCAAAATATTTATGACATGTTTCCTCTGAAAGATGATATATTATCCGTTTCAATAGATTAATGCCTTGAGAATAACTGCAAAGCTAAGTAGGGAGAAAAACTTAACTTTAAAATTTGTCTCAGTCAAAAGCCAATGCATGACCATTTTTCCATACTGTCACTAGGTTATTAAATTAATGTCAACTGGAGTTGATTTCACTTTTATTTACAGATTTAATGTCAGATTGAATGAAGAAATAACATATTTAAATGGATCATTTGAGGTTCAATTATATCTCTCACATCAATGGTGTGTGCCTATATATAATATATGAAATTCATGAACAATTCTAAATGAATTTGGAAATTAGAAGATACATTGCTTAATTTGCTGGAGGATATACTAGCAGACTTAGAAACAGAATGCTTCTCCCTTTCTAATGGAACTTATATAAAATACATTTTTCTTTTTAAAGAAGTTTGCAACACACTTAAGGCAGAAGAAACTTTGCCTCAATTTAAAATTTCATTTCACTTTGGTTTCGTTTTGCCATGAAAACATATTTTGGGGATGAATGCAGTAAAGAAAAAAATATTTTGAAAGAATTATAACAAAAAGATATAAATATTATACTTTGGATTGTCTAACCTTATGGAAAGTAAACTTCTAAATATATCGGTATAATTAAGAGGAGTTGGTCTCAGTAAAAAGCTTTTGTTCAGAATTTGAATTGAGGTTTTTAATTTTCCTTTGTATACAATGCATGTTTAAAAAAAAAACAAAAAAAACCTGGATTTGTTTTGTTGATTTTCTCTAACATTGTTGTTTTACTTAAGAAAAAAGACAACAGATCAGGAAGCAATGCCCCATGTTGAGGGTGAGATTTCTGCCTTAAGAAATTGAAAGTAGGTTTAGTTTAAATGTTTGTTGTTTTTATTTTATTTTATTTAGTTTAGTTTGTTTTGCTTTTATTTTATTTATTATTTGTCACACAGGTTAGCGCTGAAAATAGAACAATTTTTCTACCTCTCTGAAATCACTTTGGGGATCAACACAATTAGTTTTTTGTTTTGTTTTGTTTTGTTTTTTAATTGCTACATTGGAATGTCATTTAAGCCTATGTATCATTAACATATATATTAGAAGAGTTCATATGAAGCCTGATTTATTTTAAAAATGCATTATAGTTTATAATTTCTAAGAAAATGCAGCGTTCAGCAAGATAGGCAGAACAATGTTGTTGAGTTTAAGTAGTTTACAGTCTATTGAGGAAGGCTGAAATGGATAATTAAAGACCCATGAATTGAATTTTGGATTTGGATAGCCCTAGTTTAAATGTCAGCCCTGCTATAGGAATTAGATCAACTTCCCTAACTTTTCTGAGATTTAGTACTACCTCGGGATGATTTGCATCAACCCTAAAGTGTTGCTGCTGGAATTCATTGAGAAAATGGCGCTCACACGTGTAAGGAAAGCAGCACAGTGATTGGCACATATACACCCCACCAAGGTGACCTCTTCATCTTCATATAGCGAGTCAAATGTGGTATTCTGAAAGAGTTGCAAACAAAGCGATGTAGAAGCACAGAATGAGGAGCGGTTAAGTAAATTATAAAAATCTAGGAAGTTAGGATTTGAGCTAAATAAATATTTGTGCACATCCAGCACTGCAAACTTGAGAGGAGCTGGATTTATGTACAATATCTGTCCAATTTTGTTTGACCTCAATAAACATCTCATTCCTTTCAGTTTTATTCAAAAATGCTACTACTCTATGCTTAATAGTGTTCCAATTTCAGACAAAACAGAAGGGTTTACTAAGTAAATGAAATTTAAATCCAATAGGAATGAGGGTAAAATTGAGTTGAAATGAGAATTACCCTGAATATTTTTCCATGTGATTGAAGTTAAATTCAATGTAATGCACTATGGGCTATGTTTTCCTCTGACATTAAAGTGGTAGGTAATTTACTCAAAAAAAAAAAAAAGAAAGAAAGAAAAGTAAAAGAAAAAAATCAAATTGGTGTAGTTTTTCTTCATGTAAAGTAAGCAAGAATTTATGAAAATGTGTTTTAAAATGAATATGGCATAATACATGTTGATAGGAAAAGAGAGAGGAAAAATCACTTGTCAGGTGATAGCTAAAACAAAAGCAAAAACAAAACTTGACCTTAGTATTATATAACTCTAAATAAGCAAATGATCAAATTCCCAATTACTACCATTAAGGGAAATGTTTATTGACTCTGCCTTGGTTCCCTCATCAAGGCTTCCTATGGTATTCATCTAAACTTGACTTTTCTACTTGAAAAAATCTTGGGGATAGCCGATAGGAACACCTGGTGCTTAGCCTCACATGATGCTTGTGGGTACCATCAAATACAGAGGGTGCCAAAAAAAAATGTATACACATTTTAAGAAAGGAAAAAACTGTATTAAAATTGTAATACTCAATATATACCAATAACAAAAGATGAATAAAGTCAAGTTTGACTTCTGCAATTACAAGAGGTGCTCAAAATGGTTACCATCAGTGTCCAGATACTTCTGATGATGGCGAACTACTGTTTGAACAATGTTGACCAAAGTGTCCACTTGTATACAGGTTTTTGGCATCCCCGTACAGACACACACACACACACACACACACACACACACACACACACCAAACGACAATTAAGTTCGCAAACTTTCCACTATGCGCATACATATATATGTATATGTATGTGTGGGTATGTCCAGTCATATATGTGTGTGTCTAGTTTTATTCTTTATGTACATGTACCCCATTTGTCCTTGATATTACTCTCTAATTCACTGAGTTTCCTTGTGACCACATCTTCAGTCCTTAGAAATTTTATAACTATAAAATCAGCAGACCTTTTCTGTAGTGTCAATTCTTGATTTTGTCATATATGGTCACTGGGAAAACAACCAATCATTTTTAAAATATAAATTTTTATTAGTAAATGAGAATAGAGAATTAGTAGCTCCACACAGGGCAAAAATGCTATGCTATGTGAATTTCTTGTGTCCATGATAAAATATGTGACAGACACATTATGGGTGTTGGGGCAAAATAAGGAAACCTATGTCTTAACTATGAGGAGGAACTGATTTGAGATTTTTTGTACTGACTTAGCAATTTCTGAAAGTTACAGGTGCAAGTTAAGATCTCTTATTCTATTAATATTAGAGTGGAGAAATTAACATATCTGGAAAGTGATGACATTTTATTACTGAATGCTTATTTTTAGTCATAAATTAAAATTATAGGTAATTAAAATGCAAAAAAATTAAGTGAAAATTAGTCACCCATCAATTAAATATCGAGAGTAATAAAAATATGTATCAGACATGTTCTCTTTCATATATATATATATATATATATATATATATATATATACACACACGCACATGCATCTAATCAAGCACATGTATACAAGTATAAATTTATTCCTGTCCATATACAAACACTGTTTGTACCATATGGGTCATTCAGTAGCTACAGTTTTATATGTTTTGATTCAGTACACTGTGATCATTTTATTAAATATATATACTTGAAAATCATAATGTCACCTAATTAATTCAATAAGTATGTTCTCAATGACCATTTTGTGCCAGGCGCAAGTGTAGATGGCTGGACTTCATCTGTGAAATAAAAACAAAACAAAACACAGGCTAACACATCTACAGAAGGAGATGATCTATGCTGTCATGGAACTTATTTTTTAGAAGCAGACAATAGCCAATAGTCAATAAAAATGAAGAATTTGATTATATAGTATAGTAAAAAGATGATTGTTGTTATGACAACAGTAAAGAAATAATATAAATATATTTCTCCATGAACTAGATAGAGAGGGTTGTATTATAAATGGTCTAGGTAGGGCATGCCTCATTGAGAAAGTGAGATTAGAGGTACTTGATGGAGGGGAGAACCATGAGCCCTGATAAAAGGAAAAAGTGGAGGAATATTTCAGGCAGAGAGAATAAGTGCGTGGGCCCTGAGTGAGTGTGTTCGGCATGTTCCAGGGCTAGCACAGAGTCTCCTATGCCTGGAGAGGAACGAGAAGAGAGTAGTATCAGACTGTTGGGCAGATAGCCTGTCTAGCCTTGTAAAAACTTTGTTGTTACTCTGAGTAAAATCTTAAGAATGAAGGGCAGGCTTCATGGGTGCGTGACCAGTGTAGTCACACAAAGTTCCGTGCTCAGAAGAGCTCTGCACTGGCTCATAGGCTACTACGAGCGTACTGTGGCTACTATTTTGAAATGTTTAATGATTTTATCTTTGAATTTGTGTTGTGTAGCTGAAGTCCTACTGGACAATGAGGATGCTCCAGGGAGGTGATACTTAGAGCTTCAGCTTACACACAATCCCCCACTTCTGTCTCCTCTCCCGCTCTCTAGGATGGGTTTTCAGCTCGTTGCTCCCTGGCCCCTGGCACTCAAAGGCTTGGTCAGCCTCCCCCGCCCTGCAGCCATCAGGAGACTGATGCTGGCCTCTGCCTGGCTAGTGATCTTGGCTAGTGACCTGGTGAGGGGAAGCCCATGTTCTGCTGTCTTCCTATACCCACAATGGGGGCCTGGGCATATTGCAGGGAAGATGGGTCAGACAGAAACTTTACAACATGTCTGGGTGGGGCAAGGCTGCAGCTGTCTCTATCCTGGAGTGGCAGACAATTAGTGGAGGGCTCTAGCCCTGCCCCCACCCCCCACACTATCTAGGCATATAGCACGTCCAGATAGAGTTTGAAATCTCTGGAGGTCACCCAGGCCCTTCTACTATGAGTTGGGATGAAGGATCTTTGGTAAGGAGAGATTAGCTACTCTGCCCCAGTAGGGGGGTTCATATTTTTATTTTGTGATGGACCTTTCAAATTACAGAGCAAGCTTTGGAAGAAGAATATTTAGCAGAGGAATAAAATGATGGGTCTCAAATTATTAAAGAGTCACTTTATCCATGTTGATAATAAACTGTAAAAAGTTTTGGGTAGATACAAGGATGCTATTTTATTAATCGTAGCAAAAGACTAGACTGTCTCAGACTAGGGTGGTACCAGTAAGAGAGGGTGAGACATGGTGGAAACCTACATGTACTGTAAAGAAGATAAAACATGATTGCCTGGTACACAGGACATAGAGTGTAACCAGTAGAGGGGTCAAGAATAATTCAGGGTTTTGTTGCCTGAGCTATCGAAATAATTGAACCTTCATAATCTGACATGGAGGATACTAAGCACAGATCTGGTTTGGGAGTAGGGAGATGAGTTTAGTCTTGTTCATGTTTGTGATGTTATCAGGTAGGCAAGCATGTTATAGAATAAAGAGCTACATAAACATGTGTGGTTCTGAAGAGAGTAGTCTAGGATGAAGATATCAATTTGGATCTTCAGTTTATTGGTGGTTTTAATGTCATGATGCCCAAATGAGGTCACGGAGGAAGAGTATTGATAGAAAAGAGAAGAGGACTTAGAACTGATGTCTGTGGTCCAATATTAGGAGTAGACAAGTAGAAGAGTCTTCTTATTCCAGCACCCGGTCACTTACATAGACTTGAAGAATGACAAGGAGTAACCAATGAAGTAAGAGGGATACAAGGAGTGTATTGTCAATACAGCCAAGAGAAGAAAGTCTAATAAGATGGATCAACTGTGTCAAATGTTACTAAAAGTCAAATACAATAAGAACTAGGAAAATTACTGTAAAATGCCCATTGTTTGGCTAAATAATTGGTCTTTTGATTTGTGATCAGTTTTTCCCTACTGAAGAAAAGGCTGCAATGGTTACGTATGGGAGAGATAGCTTTATATCTGTGCTTAATTAGGACTATTTCTGCAGTGTATAATTAAATATGATAATTTAAAATAGAAAGGATCCACTGCAGAGATATCTATAAATAAATCCAAGAAGCTTTAAAAAGTACAACAAACCCCAGAAAAAAAAACAACTGATAAAATTTTAATGAAGACTGTGAAGAAGCCCGGACTATTTAGAGAGGTAGTTCCTGTGCCTGGATGGGTATGCTTAGCAAATAAGATATGTTAGCATATAATAGTATAAGCAAAAGGGAGGAAAAACCATGATGGTAGATGGAGAATATACATAAGAAAAATACTGCAGTGGAACAGATGAAATTTGTGATCAAATAGTTGGGCATGCAATCAATGAACAAACAAAGAAACACGTAATAAATTAACTTCACACAATGGACAGTCTCAAAGAGGAGATAAAAGAGCTCAAGGAAAAGATGAAGTCAATATAAAGAGATGAAACATGAGCTGTCAAAGCTCAGGAAATACCTGGGAGAAAAAATATAAACGTAAAAGAAATATAAGGTTGAGACTGGAACAAGCCCAAGACAGAAAAAATATGACAAGCAAAGGTGGTGTCATACATATGAGACTTCTGGAAAAAAAAAACAACAAAAAAAACAAAAACAAAAAGAAATAAAACAAATGTTTTAATAAATATCACAAGAAAAAAAAAACAAAGAAAAAGAAAACACCAGAAAATACATAAAATTTAATACATACATTGAAAAGGTACAGTTTGAGGAACTATTGATCCAGAATGGACCACACGTAGGTATATCCCCAATTTCAAAACAGTTAAAGAGAGAAAAGAATTAGGCCAGCCTCAGACTTGTTTATAATACCAAACAATATGTGAGAGTGGAGCAATACCTATAAAACTTTCAGGGGAACAAATAGGATATATAAAAGAACAAAAAAGTTGATATTCAAGAACTTAGGGAAAATTGTTCACACTGGTAGTTTCTTAAGAATTTACTAAATCTGGCCACTCAAGATATAAAGTAAAAATAAAGGCATATCTAAAAGTTAAAATGTAAAAAGAATATAAAATTAAAATTGTTTGATGTTGAGTTTTATATTGGGTAGAAGTGTGAGAAATAGGAAGTACATTAGTCAACCATTGTATTATTAGAGGATAAATAGATAATGCTGAAAGAAATAAAATACTAGATTTGTTTACTCAAGTTATTTATAGAAGTAATATTAGGAATCAAAGTGCAAGTATTCATATATATCAAGAGAAATATACAGTAAACAAATAAATCTGTTTGTATAGTGAAAATTTTTAGAAATTATAAACCTTCAACATCTGACTCTTCTGTAAAACCTCTAACAAAACCACTCTGACAAATAGAGGAAATGTCTTCTGTATGAATATTCCTAACCTCAGAGTAAAGTGTTAATACAATGTAGAAATCTCTTAGTTTTCTTATATATGGTCTATATTCATAGTAACGAAAGGACTAGAATTTTCTGCCATCTATAGCCATTTTCTAGAATTGTCCATGAACGCTCTTATTCAAGCTAAAGAAGATGTCACCCCTCTTCTAAATCCAGATATAGATGGCATTTTTTACTTTATGCCACTGTTCAATTCTATCTTATATGATTTCTTAAATGCTTGTCCACTCTGTGATGATGGCAAATCAAGATTCTTTCAGGCCACAGTGTTTGTTTGATGAGTGATAATCTCACTCCCATGTTCTCTGCATTTTCCTCCCATATATTTACAACATTCAATTTCACTTTATTTATACAACCATTTCTATGTAAGAATTAGTTTGTGACCAACTCGTAATCCTAGAATCCTAGAACAGATTTTGCTCTCCAAGAACAATTCTGTATGAAGCCAGTAAGTAATGGTATGGAGACATTTTTCAGACACGAGAGCAGTTGACATTCATTTTCTCTAGTACTATGGGGTCCACTCTCCCTATATTTCACTTTCAAGTGATTAAAGAACAGAAAGATTACCTCATAGTTTTTCTGTACCTACTCAGCTTATGAAATAGTGAATGTTTTCCTTTAACAGAAATATTTTGAAATTAAAAAAAAAAACAATATTAGAATGTTTTGTAAGTGAATGCGTATTTATTAAGCATTTGTTTGTGCCAAGGTCTAGTTATTCAGGGTCTGGTGACAGGTATGGTTCAGAAAGAGCAACAGGATCCACGTGAAAACTGTTTAGCAGCCATCAGTCAAGGGCCAATGAGGAAATGGGGCTAAAAAACGAAAGATCAAACAGATCCAAAAACATTCTGCAAACAAGGTTTGTGAGTTATATTCCAGGACCCTAGAGTCAGTGTATGGACTTGGAGAAGTCTATGAACTTTCTCAAGGAATCAACAACAACTCTGTTATAAAATGATTGTCGGGAGCATATAAAAGTCAGATATTAAGAGCACAGAAAGCACAAGCAGACAGGTGTAGATTGACTGAGTCTCACAAATCCTATGGAAAATAGCTGTTAAAACCTTTCATAGATATCTGATTTGAGAAAATAAATTAAAAGCCATTAATGCAAGAGGAGTTCAGAGAATCAGTAGAACCCAAATGGAAAAGTATCTTAAAATTTATTTAGTATAATTTCTTACCAAATCCAATCATTTCTTTCTTGGTTGTACCATAAAATATGAGAAAAATTATAAATGTGCTACCATGTAGAGATGAAAATACATTTTGGCCCTATTACCTGTTAGTGTAAAACCATTGATATGTTATTTAAGCTTGTTTAACCTCAGTTTCCTTGCCTGTAAAAGATGAAGGTGATACCACCTTCCTTCTTGCTGGGAGTCTTAGGAGATTAGAACATGTAAAATATCCTCTCATCCTACCACTTGTCCATAATCAAGTCATAAATATTATTTCCGTATTAGATACTTTTTTTGGGGGGGTTGCTGATGAGGTAGACTGGGCAGTTATGTTGGTAATATATGATTCCCTCTCCCCCAGAGGCACCCTGAAGCATAAATGAATGAACTGAATTGGGTATTGAATAATGAATAAGTCAGTTTCTCTCTGTGTAACTCCCTCCTCTATCTCAGCTCCATATTTGAACCAAGAGATACTGTTTTGAGAATTGCAATAAATCCAAAGCAATATGTAAAGCCAAAACTGATTAAACACAGTTTACTCTGAATCTGGTCTTCAGGGAAAAAAGGGACAGAAAGCAGGAAAACAAATTAATTAAAACAAACAAAAATAACCAAAGAAGCACAAAAACAATTCCTGTGATAAACGGGCAGAGCATGATTATATTCTATCTGCCTGGCTGTCCAATGACTGAGACTTTCTTAGTTCACCCTGTCACTTCCTGTCCTTGCCTTCATCAATTCCATATCTTTATGAAACTCAAGAGTACCCTTTTTCTTGAGCTAGGTTGGCTAGTTTCTGTTTTGCGCATTTATTACTTACGTAATCAATTCCTTTCTCCATTTTCTTCCAAAACATATACCCAGAAGTTTTAGCCCCTATCACCTCCCTGCCCCAATCCATTAGTTTAAATCTTTGTAATAAGAATGAGTCAATACTGTTTTGAGGTGGTTAATTCAAGTTGTTCTATTATCAAGTTCTTATTTCAAGCTATGTTTGTAGTCACCCCGAGTCTTGGAATGTCAGCTGTTCTATCGCTAGCCTGGGGGAAGTATGAGTGTATGTGTATGTGTATGGAGGAGGAAAGCACAGGTTATCTCAAAGCAAACTGATTAGCATTTGGAATATATATATATATAACCAATGAGATGAAAAACCTAAGCAAACACCATGGCTATTACCATGTAAATCTAAGTTTTAATGATTCTTGCTGTTTTACTGATCTCATGTTTCCTCATTAGCACATCTAAAAATATCTTGAAAAGTGTATGATTATCATCTAGATGGTAAGACTTTATTAAAAAATATTTAGAACTTTACAAGAGTTATAGGAAAATATTGAAATGAAAACAGGGTACTGGTCAGGAATGAGTTTATTGGTCATTCATTTGCACTGCAAATATTTCTCCCATTTGTGCAACATCCAACAGATAGTACATTTAATGTTGATTGACTCTGACCTTCACTTTTGCTAAACACTGAGGATTTAAGAAAAGGAAGAAAGCTATAAAATCTTCTTTTAACATGAGATAAGAAGACCTTGCATGACTTTTTGGCTTAAATATAATTTTTCCAACTTTTCGAATGTCTCAAATAGTTTGCAAACAGAAGGAACTTTTCTGTCTCTCTTTTTTTCTCTCTCTTTTTTTAAAATTGCTCTTCAGTTATTTTAAGGTGTTTTATTCAGTAGTGTAATAAGACCTTATATGAAAAATTCAATTGCTTTCTCTTTTCTACTTGGTAGAAACAGCCATAAATGGCCCTAAGCTGAAAATACTCTTTGAGACCTGATTTTTTGTGTGATATTTTGGCCGTGGTTTCCCTGACCAATAACAAGAGTCAATCTTAAGAGTGCAAAAGGTCTTAGTCTTATAAACCTCCTTATAAGCCATTCATTATTTTGTACCATAGTTTGCACTTAAAAATGAATTAGAGAAGGCAATTCTTTTAAAGCTTCAGATAAATTTATTTGAAGCCAAAGTATATGATCCAAAGGTCAAAGCCAATCTGCCCAAGCTTGTCGTTAAACTCCAGGAGTTCGTAAACTGAGAGCTGTTTATTTTTATATTTCTGAGGGAATATTCCAATCAAGGTCCTACTGTAAACACATTTTCTTTCATAAGAAAAGTATGGAAATATATTAATTAATAGTCTCCATTTTTCCACCTTAGTGAAACCGCTTGATTTAAAGGAAAATTACCCTTTTTTATCATTAAAACTCTATTTTTTTTCAATTTGTAAGTTATAGCCCAAAATTGTGTTATGAAATCAATGTGTTCAATGTAATAAGTATCCAAAATGATAACAATAAGTTAAAAAGCAATAAATATACAATAATGTAATGTACAATATAACAGAACACTATTAAAATATTGCACATACCGTGTTTCCCCCAAAATAAGATCTAGCTGGACCATCAGTTCAGCTCTAATGCATCTTTTGGAGCAAAAATTAATATAAGACCCGGTCTTGTATTATATTATATTATATTATATTATATTATATTATATTATACAAAACCGGGTATTATATTATATTATATAAGACGTGGTCTTATAGTAAATATTATATTTACTATATAATATAACATAATATAGTAACTTATAGTAAAATAAGACCAGGTCTTATATTAATTTTTGCTCTAAAAGACTCATTAGAGCTGATGGTTCCACTAGGTCTTCTTTTTGTGGAAACATGGTAGTGAAAGTAAGTGTTGTGACATGAGTTTTGCTTTCTGTGTGTGTGTGTGTGTGTGTGTGTGTGTGTGTGTGTGTGTGGTGTTGGGTCATGATGCAAAATATGTTTCTTACTATGTTTTCGTCCTTTTGTTTAATAAATTACCCAAACTAAGTGGCTAAAAGCAGCTAATTTATTATCTCTCACAATTGCTATGGTCAGGATGTCAGAGTACAACTTATCTGGAGGTCTGTGGCCTCATCTGGAAGACTTGAATGCTGAATTCTGCTCGCACCTAAAGGCTCATTCACTTTCATGTCTGTCAATCACAAAGCCTATATGTGGCTTTTCCATAGGACCAGGGTTTTGTCACAAGTTGAAGGCTAGGTACCAAGAACAACCATTGTGACAGAGAGAAAAAAGCAGCATTGCTTTCAGTGGTCTAGCCTCAGAAGTCACAAAGTAATGCATTGTCACTTCAATTACATTCTGTTTGCTACCATAGTTACAAAGGTCCGCTGAGATTCAAGGGGACTAAACATGGACTCCACCTCTCTATTAAAGACTGTCAGTGTCACCCTATAAAAAAATCATCTGGCTCAGAATATAGATTTGTATGGCCACTGTTGGAAAATAAAAGTTGCTGTCACAGTGTTATAGTAAAAAAAAAATGAAAATTACATGGTCCTTGGTTACAGCCATTGGGATATTAGATACTGAATATTTCTTATGAGACATGATGAGACTTATATTGAAGGAAACTCCATTAAAAATCCTGGGCATTAATATAGAAGACACATAGGAAAAGCAGTTTAAATGTAGGGAGAGGAAGGAGGAATGTCATGAGCATAGAGTCTCAAGTCCTTGGAGATATATACTGGTCCAAATGGACCTGACACCTTTTTTTCTCTTCTTGTTTTAAATGGTGTACTCATATTGCTGGGTAATGGGAAACTTTCCGAATTTTAAAGTAATTAATTAATTTTATGCAATTTATGTTAATTGACCCCTTATTCAACTATGGGCATTATTCTAGGCACTAGAATAGATATTTTGCCAAATAAAACAAAATAGCTGCCCTAGTGAAAATATATATCCGGAGAAATATGTAATCAGGAGAACTACATATAAATATGCCATTTCAATACACCGTATTTCAAGCTGAAATAAGGATGACTGCAGGGTGCCATGGGAATTTCCATGAAAGCTGTCTGATTCTAGTTGATGGGTTTGTAAAGGCTTTACAGAAGAGCTGCTTTCTGAATTGCATTTTTATATGTTCCTGATGGTAAGTTATTTCACACAATGGTTATAGGTTATGTTACCGTAGTGCCATGGAAAAATAGCACTCGTAGCAGATGTCAGAGTTGAGATAGAACTACCAAGTTAGACATAGGAATAGGCTGATTCTCATATTGGTTAAATCAGGCTCAAATTCTGGCTATGCCATGTGGAACTTTGTTAGCAAAAGCTAAACTAAGGATGTAGTAATTTCAGAGTCATCATCATTAAAATACAAGTGGAATAAGAGCAATAAACAAAGTCAATCACTTTGAATTGCTCTGCTTCAACTCATTACAGCACTCACCACCATAAATACTGTGTTGCCCATTTTTATTACTTGTTTATTCACGATTTCTTCCTGTGTCTATCAATGAGATTTAAACCAGAGAAGCAGAACCAATAGGAGATATATATTTATACTGAGAGGTTTGTTGCAAATAATTGGCTGATGAGATTGGGGGCTGCTAGTCAAGTCTGAATTCCCACTGCTAAGGCAGGACTTTACAAAAGGATGGCTGGAACTGAAAGTCTTCAGGGCTAAAGCTGCTCTCCACAGGCAGACGACTTCTTTTTCTCCTTCTTTTTCTCCTTCCTCTCCTTCTTCGTCTCCTCCTCCTCCTTCTCCTCCTTCTCCTCCTTCTTTTAATTTTTTTATTGAAATATGTTTAATGTATAACATTATATAAATTTAAGGTGTACAGCATGTTAATTTGATAGATTTATACATTGTAATGTGATTGCCATTGGAGCAATAATTAGTACCGTTTATTCACAATAACCAAGATATGGAAACAGCCTAAGTGCCCACAAATAGATGAATGGATAAAGATGATATTGATCTATATGTATCAATGTTATTCAGCCACGAGACAGAGGACATCCTGCCATTTGAAACAATATGGATGGCCCTTGAGCACATTATACCAAGTGAGAGATGTCAGGCAGAGAAAGACAGGCAGAGTTTTAATCAGGGAAGCATCAGCTTTGCTGTTCAGGACTTCCAAGTGATGGAATCAGGCCCACTCAGATAATCTAGGATAACCTCCCTTACTTAAGCTTTATAATGATGTAACCTTACGAATACATACAAAATACATTCACATAGACACCTAGATTAGTGTTTGGATGACTGAAGACTGTCATCTCGCCAAATTGACTCATCAAAAGACCATCACAGTGCCTCACCGCTTGTTTTCTCTGTCATGTATACAGCTCGATTTCTACCACCTGTAACATTCCCTGAGCTATAGCAGAAACTCAAAAATATTTGTTAGATGAGTAAAGAAATATGTGGGTGGCATGCTATGCGACATCTAATCAGCCTTGCAAAGAACTTCGAAACATAACATATAAGAGCAAATACAAACCAAAAAATATTTTAGGTCATATGATAATTTTATGAAGGTTTTGTTTATTTTCTTCTTCTTCTTCCTTTTTTTTTTTTTTTTTTTTTTTTTTTTGAGAAACAAGAATCCTAGCCATATGGAGCTCTCATTAATAATGAGAGATGACCTCCAGGAAGAACTATCAGAAGGATGTTATATTTATGCAGGTGAGAAAAATGGGACCTCAAAGTAGGTAACAGAGCAAATAGGCATATCTGATAGAATTCTGAAAGAAATGGTAAGAATTTGTCTGATGCAGAAAAAGAGAACACAAAATAAAAGATGACCCTTAGTCAATAACTGTTGCTTATTTTGGGAGGCTCATAGACTAGGAATATACAGATTACAATTTCTTCAAGTAAAGGACAAATGAGTTAATTCTCAAATTTCAGCACCTTCACAAGGTGTGTTTAGAAAGAAATAGGACAGATCTATTGTTTGGCAAATCTTAGTTGTAAGTAAATAGAAAGTTTTGGTATAGAATGTCAGAGTACAATTAATAGGAAACTCATCAATACACATATTCGTAGCATATTTTACATATATGTATGTTAAAACATGGCATAACTAACCTCATTGGAAGATGACCATTCTGTTAAGGTAGTATACAAAGTATTAAAAATATGGAGTTGTTATTGCTATTTTCATGTTGTTCTCTTCTGGTGCTTTATTAATTGCTGCAGCTGTTGTTCTAAATAATTTAGTTAATATTTAACTGCACTGGTGCCCTGGGATTGTTAAAGATAAAGATGCAATTAAAAGCAATCAGAACAGTAAAGAATGATTATTAGAATCAGTGAATGATGTGATGTGCTTTAATAACTTTTTTTTTTTAGGATATTTTTATCTTTCTTTACTTATTTTTTCCCTCATTAATAATCAGTATGTGAGTTTCTTCAAGAACAGCAGAATGAAAATATAAACTATGTGAAAGCATATTTGGGTGCTACTTATATATACACGGATATACATCAGATAAATATTAAGTATTACACCAGTGTTCTTTCCTAATGTTATTAAAATTACTGATGCAGAAATATCTTTCAATACCATTAAATGAAGCCTTTTTACATTTAAAAACAAAACAAAACAATTATTTAATAATCTTTAAAAATACATGTTTTTAAGTGTACTATATTGCAAACTGACATTTTAGTAAATAATGTGGTCAAATAAGTTTGGAACACAAGGGATTATAAAAATTTTCAGGTTTTTTTTTTATTACAAGGCTGTCATAATTTATAATATAAAAGTGTACATCCTGAGTTTTCAGAGTAAACTATATCGCATGGAGCATTACTAACCTTATTTGATTAAATTACTGTTATGTTGTTGATATTCTGAACAGTGTGAGATAAGCAAGATTATTCCTAGATGCTCAGCTTCTGCTTCAGGATAGCTAACTAAACACATGCATTTATTGCTCCTTCCTCTTATGTCTCATCAAAACAATCTAATAAGTATAAAAATTATAATAGATCAGGCTACGTTTGTTTTGCAAATCTTGGGAGGAACTATCAACAGAAGAGAAAAATAGTCAGGGATTTCTAAATGATGTAAGATGTGTTAGGATTGTGTTAAACAAAATTTCCAAAGTAATTAGGAAACAGATATTTTATGTTGGTGAAAGAGAGAAGCACCAAAGAAGAAAAGAAAAAAGAAATCAACAACAACAACAAAAACACACCAAAAACAACATATATATGTATTGTCCCAGTAGATAACCAACATAATTGAAAGGTCAGGTTTGTGTGCACAGGGAATGAAATGGTATGAACAGTACAGTAGTTAATTAAGAATTAAAAGTCTACTCTTACTTTCCTATTTCTACAGCAACTAAAATAAAATCAAGTATTGCCTTTAAGCTAAATCTGTGGTTGAATTTATCAGGATTCAGTCAGGAAATCCAAACCCACTCTGCATACTGTGTTTATAAAGGATTTAAAATAGAAGACGGGGCTTCCATGACTTGTGGAAGAGCTGGGGGCATGAAGGTCGCAGAAGCTGCTCCTAAAAGTCAAAAGTTGATACTGAGTATCTCCACTTGCATCATCACAGTGAATAGTTCTTAAAGAGCTGGCCTGGAACTTGTGGTGATTCTCAAGAATCTCTGAGCAGCTCCCAGATCTTAGTATGCCACATAATATGAGAGTCTCAAGAGCTTACTGGGGTGCTTCTGTGACTGTCGTCTCTAGCATGTGTCTGGCTGCCACCACCTCTGGAGAATAACGGAACCTCTGTCATTCCAGCTGCCTTTTCAGTGATTACCAAGTTCTTCTCATTGGCCAGCTCTGACTTGGAAGCATACAGGAATGGGAGTTCTATGAAATGCTATTCAAAGCATGGCAGGAAGCAATGTTGTGCCAAATTAGCAATAGAAAGTCAAGCAAAGTGGTTTCCAAATAAAATTTGGATTCTTGATACAGGAGATTCCTAGTGGATGCTAGGAATTGAGTTACACAAAATAACCTAGGATCACCCAAAGGGACTGAGGAAAAACAAAAACAAAAACAAAAGAAACACCCCCATGCCCCCCCCACACACACACACACAAAGGTATATGCAACTGCACTCCAGAAAAAGTTTGTTTCCATAATTCTCTTCTTCGCCTCAAACCCCTGCACTTCTTCTGGTACCAGACTCTTCTAATCAGAATCTAAGGTCACTCCAAGAAAGTCAGCAGTTAAAACTATCAAACAAAAGAAATACATTTCAGTTATCAATACCATATTATTAGTGTTTTCCAGA
This sequence comes from Rhinolophus sinicus, assembly GCF_036562045.2. Taxonomy (NCBI): domain Eukaryota; kingdom Metazoa; phylum Chordata; class Mammalia; order Chiroptera; family Rhinolophidae; genus Rhinolophus; species Rhinolophus sinicus. Next base: position 147,097,876 of record NC_133756.1, read on the forward strand.
GAAGCAGAAGTAATAGGATATGTGTGTATATGTCAATGTACATATATACCATATTTTGCTGTGTATAATGCATCCTTTTTTGCCCAAATTTGTGAAGGAAAAATGAGGATGCACATTATACATGGGTAGCACTAATTCTGTATCTATATAAATGTTTTTAATTATTTTATGCATATGAGTTAAGAAATCAGTAGAAATCAATAACAATATCCATATGCAAAATAATACCCTGGAATACAGTAATGGGTTTTGGTGAAATTAATGACGAACTTGCAACGATGAAGATGAAGAGTTTTTGGCCTTCTGCAAAGTATAAATATCGCAAATTTGTTACCAGTACATAAAATTTCTTGTACCTTGTATCTGTTCTTGTGTTTTCTAATTATTTGTTAAAGAAAATTTCTTGTACCATAATGTTAAAAAAATAAATGCTAAAATTCCTTTATAATGCAATAAACAAGTACCTAAATGTAAATAAATAAAAATTTGAATTGAAAAATTAAAAGTATTTTTCCCTGAAATTTTGGGCTGAAAACTTGGGTGCACATTATATATGGGAGCGCATTATACAGGACAAAATACGATAGTGTGTGTGTGTGTGTGTGTGTGTGTGTGTGTGTGTTTAAATGAGGAATTGGCTCATTCAATTATGGATCTGCCATCTACAAACTGTAGATCAGGAAAGGTGGTCGTATAATTCACTCTTGAGTCTGAAGGCCTGAGAACCAGAGGAGCCGTAAGTGTAAATCCTACTCCCAGGGCAGGACAAGATGACAAGAGATGTCTCAGCTCAATCAGAGAGTCGGATAAAAGAGGAAAATTCCTCCTCCCTCTGCCTTTTGATTTATTTGGGCCCTCAGGGCATCAGTCTCTCACTCACATTGGATTACACAAAATCTATTTTATTGAATCTCTTTGGATTCAAATGCGAATGTGATCCACAAGCACCTTCACAGACACACCCAGAAATGTTTAATCTGGGCATCCCTGGCCCAGTCAAGTTGACACATAAAATTAAACATCCTAAATACCAGTGAATTAGAAATAAGAATGATAACATATTTTAGGAAAACCAAGACCATGAGAGAAATTCCCTAAAAAAGGAGAAACAACATCCCTTGAGGTAACAGAGTTAATACCTAACAAAGGAAACATAAAATATTTTAAAGTTAATTTCAAATAGTATCTTCACAGAAATACGTGAAAATATATGCCTAAAAGCAAGTTTCATATAAGAAACATTCTAAAATTATTGTTTAATATAACACACAGAATAAAATAATCAACAAATGATAGAATAAAGTAATGTACATGGATAAAGATTAGATTAATAAAAGGAGAAATTAGGTATCAAATGAAACATAAAAGAACAAAGAATTAAATGGAATACAAGAATAAATTTAAGAAAGGGAGAAAGTCAGTGGGGGAAGAAATAATTAATGAGGAACAAAAAATGAAAACAAAACAAAACAGAAAACTCTCTTTACCTGACCAATAACTTGAGTATTCATGGTCAAGTTCTACCAAGTATCAAGCAGAACAATCCAGAAGAAACTCATGTGTGGGCATATCCTACTATAATTTCTTGAATTGAGAACACAGAAATAAACCCACATAAGTATGGGCAGATAAGTGTTGACAAATAAGCAAAAAACATACAATGGAGAAAAGACAGCCTCTTCAATAAATGGCGCTGGCAGAACTGGAAAGAAACATGCAAAAGAATGAAACTGGACTGCTATCTGTCACCATGTAACAAAATTAATTCAAAATGGATCAAAGAATTAAGCATAAGACCTGAAACAATAAACTGCATAGAAGAAAACATAGGTACTAAATTTATGGATCTTGGGTTCAAAGAACATTTTATGAATTTGACTCCAAAGGCAAGTGAAGTAAAACCTCAAATAAATGAATGGGACTATATCAAACTTAAAAGCATCTGCACAGAAAAAGAAACCATCTACAAAGTAAAGAGGAAACCAACTAAATGGGAGAAGATTTTTGCAAACAGCGCCTACGATAAGGGGCTAATATCCAAAATACACAAGGAATTCAAACAACTCAACAACAACAAAAAAACAAACAACCCAATTGAAAAATGGGCAGAGGATCTGAAGATAATTTCTCCAAAGAGAGCATACAGATGTCAAATAAACATATGAAAAAATGCTTAACATCACTAATCATCAGAGAAATGCAAATGATAATGAGATATCACCTCACCCCAGTCAGAATGGCTATCATTAACAAGATAAATAGTAACAAGTGTTGGAGAGGCTGTGGAGGAAATGGAACCCTCATACACTGTTGGTGGGAATGCAGATTGGTGCAACCACTATGGAAGGCAGTGTGGAGGTTCCTCAAAAAATTATGAATGGAATTATCACATGACCCAGCAATCCCGTTCCTGGGTTTCTACCCAAAAAATCTGAAAACATTTATCCATAAAAACATGTGTGCTCCAATGTTCATTGCAGCTTTATTTATGGTGGCCAAGACATGGAAACAAGCAAAATGTCCTTCAATAGATGAATGGATAAAGAAGTTGTGGTATATATACACAATGGAATACTATTCAGCGGTAAGAAAAGATGATATAGAAACATTTGTGAAAACACATGGATGGATCTTGAGAGTATAATGCTAAGCAAAATAAGACAGACAGGAAAAGCAGACAACCATATGATTTCACTGATATGTGGTATATAAAACTGAAAACAAGAGACAAGACAAACAACTAAAAGAACAAAAACTCATAGACATAGACAATAGTTTAGGGGATAACAGAGGGTAAGGGGGAAGAGGGAACGGAGATCTAGAAGAGGGTAAACGGGGTCTAATATATGGTGATGGAAAGAGAACTGACTCTGGGTGGTGAACACACAATGTGAGATATAGGTAATGTATTACAGAATTGTATACCTGAAATCTATGTAACTTTACTAACAGTTGTCGCCCCAATAAACTTTAATTTAAAGAAAAATAACAAAAAAAACCCCAAAACAAACAAACAAACAAACATTTCTTAACTAGGAGAAAAAAGAAAAGAAATTAAGAAAGGAAATTCAAGTTACATATATATTAAAAAGTCTCATTATACTGGCATGGTATATTTCAACTATAACAATATGCTAGAAAGTTGTGAAATAAACTTTTTTAAGTTTTAAGAAAAATGTGTGACTTTCCCAAATTTACCCAACTACTTAGTGGGTTCAAGAAGAAGTGGTATGCTCCTAGAATTCAGGATCCATATTGTAGTTCATCTGTTTAATTTTTCTTTCTTTCTTTCTTTTTTTTTTCAAGATGGCAGTAAATTGGAGGAAAAAAAATAGGAAGTGTAGTGGCAAGAATCTCTTTATTATCACATCATAATAAAAACTACCAATGTCCTGGCATGAGGGGTGACAGCAAAATTATTATATGGTCAAATAGTATAATAATATTATAATCATATTATTTTTAGACATGTCAAGAAAAATGAAATGTGTTGGGTGCATTATGTATATATATATGTATAAGTACATGTATGTGTATGTATGTATGTATGCATGTATGTATGGATGTGTATCTGTCTCTCTGTTTACCTATCTATCCGAATGCTTTTTGTGAGTGAGGTTTAGATTGCTAAATAATATGCAAATTCAACGTGATTAATTTCAGTAAAATGATGAGTGAAAATGATAAATACTTATGAAATTTTATTGTTCAATAAAATATAAGAAGTTTTAAAATTTCCTTGTCTGAAATTGACAAAGTAGAAGTGTCTTAGATTCAGCACCAGTTTTATAACATAAAGTAAGGCAATAACCTGGAAGGACAATTTTTTATTATATTATTTGGTTTCCTACTGCATTATTTTATTCTTTCAGCATCCATGCTATTAACAAAATCCAGGGGCACAGCTTGTACATGGAAAGAGTTTTAGCAACTCATAAATAATATAACCATAGATAGGAAAGATGAAAGTACTCTTATTTAGTCCTTTGGTCTGTGTGTAGCAAGACAATTTTATTAGTACTTCTTTCTTGTCAAAGAATCCACCCTCCTTTAAAAAAAAGAGGAGCAGTGCTTCTGAAACAATAGTTCAGAAACAAAGGTATCGTTTGTTTCCTCTTGATACAACAATCTAGGCAATACTTGAAAAAAAGAAAAAGCAATAACTAAGCAATAGTTGATATTGTAAATGTCAAAAATTTCTCCAATAATGAGTACTTTACTAACTTTGGGGAGAAAAAATGTGTCATTTCTTTGCAATTTTTTGAAAATGTGTATTTCACCTCTTTGCAATACCCACAAATAGCACACGGCTGTCCATTTTTTGTACAGGGTCACACTTGTAACAACACACCGTTATGCACATAGGCCCTATTTGCAGTGGAGGTGGTAGCCGTCTTCTCATTTGCTTTCTTTTTGTAAGGACAACCAGCTTATTCTCTCTGAATGCAGCTTTTATATAGGGTAATATTTCCTTCAGGTGAAACCATCGCCTTCTGCTTGTTGAAAACTTTCCTACTTACTGTCTGGGCTAAATGGGCATAGGTATTATGTATATTCATTTTCAGTGATAACATGAAAATAATGATTCATATTCACATGGTGATTTGCAGGATACCCTGGTCTATTTTCACATTCAAAACTGTTTCCTCTGCCATAGCATGTATGTTCCAGTATAGTTATTGCTTACTTTTTAGAAATGAAATGCTCACTCTTTGTGGTAAGTCATAGATATTGTCTATATAACACAGCACTGCATTCTCAGCATCTAGTCATTTATTCATTTCATTATTTATTCAGTTCTTATCAAGTACAATATTAGGTGCTGGGGATATAACTTGGAAGAAGACCAGCAAAATCCCTTCCTTCATGGTTCTTACATTCAAGTAGAGATGATAGATTTCTAATATAAACATTTACCAGTTTAAAATGAATAAAATATGTACTAACATTAGGAGAGCTGAAGATACTCACCTAAGCTAAATTTCTCATAAAAGGAACATTGGGATGATGACAAATAACTTGAATGCCCATATTCTCTAAATGATTATCCTGAGAGAAGAAACTATGGGGCATCCTTGTCACAGGATTCAGAATTCCAAATTATTTAATGCAAATTATTAAATGTGTCTTCAAGGGTACACATAAGATTTCCACCACCCCACACTTTGAGAGCCTGTGTGTTGGTGGAGGTGTTATGCAAGCCAGGGTAGCACTCTGGTGAAAATCTTTGATGATGGACTCTGGTTTGAATATCTATTTGAATAGATGCCTGCTGGATTGCTTTACATTATTGCCTTAGCCTCTCTACAACCTATGTTCTCATCTGTAAAATGGGGTTGGTAAAAGTGATTCTGGTAAATAGATGAGTTCAAGTTTAGATCACTGTTTGGCAGACAGTGAAATCAACTATGAATATTAATTATATTATAGGGGTAGCTAACCTTTTTGTTAATACATTTGTGCCATGTACTAACCAATTTCTCCTCAAAAATAATGTTACTCCATTCCTAACCCTTTCCAACGCACCAGTGCTTGTTTGTGGTAGTTTATGAAAGCCTATGTATTCACATCACTTTCCACAGGTGACAATTTTGTTCAGGTTGATTTGTGTTCTCATTTAAACCAACTCATTTCACATGTAAAATATATGCATCGGTGGGTTGAATAATCCGTAAGAAACTTGCACTAGAGAATGATACTGGTTAGCCAAATCCTCCGTTCTTTTCTTCTTGACAGCAGTGAGGCAAGTGTTCTCATCTTCCTGGCAGTTAGGTAGGACTATGCAACTGGATTCTGGTCAGGAGAATGCAGCAAAAGTGATATTCATGAGCACCAGACCTGGATCGTTAAAAAAACAAACAAACAAAAAAACAAGTACACTGATCATTTCACAATATACTCATATATACAAATATCGAATCATTCTGTTGTACACTGGAAACGAATATAATGTCATATGTCAATTCTCTCTTAATAGAATAAAAACCCACATAGTCCATCTGTCTTCTCTTGACGCCTGGCTGGATCCACAGGTGCAGGTCAGCTGTGCCCTAGCAGATGCCTAGAGAGAAAGAGCCTAAGTCCTGTCTAATTGCATGAGCAGAGCCCCTTTCCCCTTCCCCACTCATGGGCCATGAGTGATTTCTTTGTTAAACGATTGAAATTATGGAGTTGTCTGAATTTTGGGGTTGTTTAAAACTGTAATAGCCTACCCTATATCACTTCTCTATTGAAAAGTAAAGGAATTCGGTGTGTGTGTGTGTGTGCGTGTGTGTGTGTGTGTGTGTGTGTGTGTGTGTGTGTGAGAGAGAGAGATAGAAGAGATACACAGAGAGCTCATAAGCATTAAGGAGCATTTGATTTTTTTGTGTAGTCACAACAATTTATGTGGGCCTAGCCCTGGCAATAGCTGTAACAATCAGACATAAATTATTATCACTGTAGAGATTATTCGTAATAGAAAAGAGCAGAACACAGGAGAAAAAGGAACCAGAGAAGTTTTAAATTAGTTAAGTAGCTAAAAACACCAACTCTCTGAAACAAAGGGAAACTTGGGCAAAATGAAGTTTTGATATTTGTGTTCAAGTAAGAAATATATATACACACAGACACATATTTTGAAAATATCCAGAATTTTATCCGAAAATAAGACCTAGCTGGACCATTAGCTCTAATGCGTCTTTTGGACTCAGTCTTATTTTAATATAATATAAGACCAGGTATAATATAATATAATATAATATAATATAATATAATATAATATAATATAATACTGGGTATAATATAATATAATATAATATAATATAATATAATATAAAACTGGGTCTTATGTTATTTTTGCTCCAAAAGACACATTACACACACACACATATATACATATATATGTATATATATGTATATCTACATATATATACATATATACATATATATATACACATACATACATATACTATATATACATGTATATAAATATATGTAATATTTATATACATATATTTATATGTATATATATATAAATATACACATATATAATTTATATATATATAAATTTTATATATATATATAAATTACAGACACACACACACACACTCACGCACACGAGGTCGGACAATTAAGTTCATGAACTATCCCTAGAAAAAGTGCTGACTATCACTATGGTCACCTTTGAAGTACTCCCCTTGGGAAGCTATGCACTGACACCAACCCCTAGTCCACCCTTCAAAGAAATTTTGGAACTCTTTTTTCTGGAATGGCCATCAGAGCTGTCATTGTATTACCCCTGATATCCTGAATGTCATCAAAATGTCCTCCTTTCAATATTTCCTTTATCTTCAGGGAAAGAAAGAAGTCACTGGGGGCCAGATCAGGTGAGTAGAGAGGGTGTTCAAATATAGTTATTTGTTTACAGGCTAAAAATTGCCTCACAAACAGTACCGTGTAAACTGGTGCATTGTTGTGATGCAAGAGCCGTGAATTGCTGGTTAAAAGTTCTTGTCTAACTTTTTCACTCAGCCTTTTCAACACTTCCAAATAGTAAACTTGGTTAACTCTTTGTCCAGTTGGTACAAATTCATAATGAATAATCCCTCTGATATATAAAAAGGTTAGCAACATTGTTGCAACAAGTTTGCTAACTTAATTGTCACCCCTCATGTGTGTGTGTGTGTGTGTGTGTGTGTGTGTGTATGTATGTGTGTGAGTGTATGTACATTTTGAAAACGCATTAGAATTTTTTCCTAATTTTTAGATTGGTATTACAGTTTTTATAAACTCATTTCCTGTTGACATACACAGACTTTCATCCTATCTATACGTGTACTGTAGCCCACATCATCTTGTAATTCTGGGGCTCAAGAATTTATATCTCACTTTCTTGGCTTGGATATACTAGGATTTCCTAGTGGATCCAGTATGGGATATGTGTAAGACTTTTGAATAAATTAATTAGTCAATACTAAAACATTTATTGATTGATTGTATTATAATCATGCAATTATTCAGATGAAATTATTATTACTATTATTATTATTATTATCTATTTGTAAGGCATAAGAGGTGAACTATTTGAAAAGAAACATTCCACAGTCTTCTATTATTTTAATAAGTATTTTGATGGTGTCTCAATTTTTATAAAGCATTTCTGACCTGGATGATGGGAACTTAACTGAGTAATAACTGGGGACTGAACACCCATGGAGTAATAGAATCTGCTCGAGATCATGGGATTGAATAGAACAATGATATACTAAAATGAACGGATCATTTTATTGACTTACATTCCAATTTATTGTCTGGAGACTTTTATAATATCAAATATGAACACTTTAATTGTATAAGTACTACATATAAATACTGATAAAAATTAGGTAGGGAAACTTTGAGCACTTTTATGAATTATTGCACTGATTTGTCTAGGAAGTTTAACATACTCAGCTTTCCCAAAAGTGAATCTAAGTCTATACCTCTAGAGAAATAAAATGAAGTAAAATAAAATAAGTCTATGTAGGATTTGCTCTCTGCCTTATATTACACATGCACATTTCTAGCTATTATATGTGTAAAATAGAATTCAGTCTCAGCAACATTATCTATTTGTACTTTCAAATCCAAATAGTATATTTGAATTTAGTTTTTCAACAAACAATGTAAAAGCAGGTAATGTTCATGAAGGTCCAACCAATAAACTTGCCTCCACCTTGCTTCGTGTGAAGTAAATTAGAATCAGAGTGGTCATCAGTACAAAATGATATGCATTATGACTTCTTTTCCAGCCTTTGCTAAAAGCTGTTTCAGGTTGACCAAACCAGATGTAGTCTTTGTTCTTTCGAAGTCTTCCCACCTTCATGCAACTCTGATGTAGTCTGAGGGTATATAGAGCTGTCCAACTTGGTAGCACATGTGTATTTGGTGAAAGTAAGCACTAAGGCCTGTCTCGGCTAAGCCATACCTCTGCCCACACTACCCCAACCCTTTGCTTTGTGATATATCCAACCATTGGGGCATATTGACAGTACTAGTAGTTCTCTCACTTTGTTCACTGAGCTCTAACCATACTAGACTCGCTTAAAACCCTGCAAACTCTTCCCTATTCCCTGTTTTAGTGCCTTTGTACATACATGATTTTTTCTTTTTTCTACATGGAATGTGTGTCCCTTTATCTTCTCATGACTTGTTCTTACTCCTTGAGTAGCAACTACAAGATCATATTCTCAGATAAAATGTCCTTTGAATATATTCCTAGCACCTATATTCTTTACTTATTTCCTCTTGTTTATTTCTTTCATAGCAATCAATATGACTTGCAATCATTTTATTGTTACATTTATATTTATATCTGTTCTTTGCTCTTTAAATAAAGAAATATTAAATTTTGTTGCATGCCTACAACATGCCCAACATTGTAAATTCTTCACATACTGAAGACATTTAATTATGCAAAAACTGTATAATAATTAATCCTTTGAAGATGAGGACAGTGAAGCTTAGACAGATTGTCACCTGCTCAAAATCTCATAGTTAGCAAATAGCTGATTATAGAATAGCACAAACTCTCTATATATTCCATAAAGAAGGGCTGGAGTCAGTTTTATGTCCCATTTCATTAATAGCTCCTACCATGTGACCTAGTATATACTTAGTGCTTGATAAATAAATGAACGAATGGGAAATTTCATGGTTTTGTTGTAACAGAAACCTTCCAAGTTATGTCTACCCTTGCAAAGTACTGAGACACAACACTAGAAAAAAATACTTTATTTCACTCTGTATTTCATCAAACAGAGATATTTGAATTTTTGGTAAATGATTAATCAATTGTCAACTCTTCAAAAACTCATCAGAAAAATCATCTGATCAGGTGAAGCTACGTTTATTAAACCTACTATAGAGTCATGGGGAACATCACCTTGAGAGTCTTATTGGTATTTCAGGGAAGTAAGTTAGGGGGAGGTATTATTTATGGAGTTTTAGGTTTGCACTGGTAATTTTAAGTTGTGTCTTACAATGTAGGGAATTGATTGATTCTGGGCAAAGTTGGTAACATAGGTTTGATTTATTGATTACAATAAGGCAAAGGTCTTAAAGCTAGCCTAAATGTTTAATGTTATCAAGCTGTTAGACTTGATCAGTAGGAATTTTCAGCTGATGTACAGTCTAATATTCCATAAGCAAGTATATTCTTGAACAACTAGGTAAATTATTTTTGTTTGTTCTCAGTATTGCTTAACATATGTTCAGGATAATATGCCTGGTCTCATATTGCTTAACACAGGGATATGAGAGTATGCCCAGTCCTATTATTACTTAGATTAGTCATTTCAAAATATATCTGATTTGGTTGTCACCAAAAAGTAGTGATATTATATAAGATCAAAGACCAAACGTGCTTTTTTATTTTTTCCGGCAAAAAACCTGGTGTGGCATTATAGTCATGTATTTACACAAAAACTTTTCATTTACCAGTGTGAACGTTAGGCTATAGATGTAACAAACTGTTGCATCATCCCAGCCCATCTTACCAGGTGGCTCACAGCTTCTAATTATCCGTGAGGGCTGTATGTTTCTAATTAATCATTTCTAAACTTACAAAACGAAATGGAAAGGGACCGCAAAACATTGGAGCGTGCACAGAGAGGTATAAATCTGAAGACTTGGCTGTCATGGGCAATCGATTCTCCCACTTCCAGTTTTATTGACTATAACGTTCACACACAGGATTGAAAACAAATGTAATTGTGCCACATTGAATCTCTTTGTAAAAGAATGGACTACCCATTTTAATTTACTTCAAATAGGGTTTTCTGGAAGTTGAATTTGAGTTTTGAAGAATAAGGACATTATAGGGTCTTTGTTGGTATGAGGGCCATCACTTTGTGTCCTCAGAGACATGAGTGAACCATAAAAAAGTTATTCCCTGTACTTATAAGATTGCTTTCTGAAGGAATTTATTAGTGAAAGTCACCATTTAATAAGGCAGAAAATAATTTCTGTAAATGTCCTCTTCAAAGGGAAAGTGCCTAAAATTCATGTTGTCTGCACACAAAAAACAAGCAAACAAACTATTACTTATTATGAATATGACATTTAGTTGATAGGAAGATTGGTTTAAAAAAATAAACTAATGCTACTTCAGAAGAAAATTTGTTTTAATAAAGAAAGAAAAAAACTATTAAACTAATCCACCAGAAAGTGTCAATATTATAGTGGCTTTGAACAAAAGGCCTTGCTATCTGTAATGGAAAGTTTTGAGAAAAAAGTTTAACTTCTAGAAACAGAAACTTGATTTAGGGCAATTTTCCCACATTACTACAGGTAAATATAATCTTGCCTGTTAGATAAGTTTGTTTTTGGAAGGCTTCTGATTAGTGATCAGAGAAAATAAATTCATTTTCAGGGCCAATAATCTTCAGATTTGGATTATTTTGGCATTTATTTTTATGACCCCTAGTCATTCCTGTAATTTACTTATTATAATGCATTTGCCACACTTAAATCTCTCACTTTTTTTGTCTAGGATGTTTATCCCTCTGGCTATGAAGCTCACAAACCGTAAGTAAAACCATGCTTTTCTTAGAGATAACATTGATGCTGTGATAGAAAAGAAATATTTAGAGCATTCACAGCTTGTAAGACTATTATCTGCAGTTGTTTATAACTTACAGGCTCTATTCCAGAGCCTGTGTAGTCGTGGACCCTCACTAGCGTCACCTGCTGTTCAACCACTTAATTCTACCCATTCATCTCTAAAAATTTGCCAATCAGACAAATCAAATTTGAACAAGATCATGCTAGGAAAACCTGGGTGTTAGATCAAGTGGTAAGAAGATTTACATGGAGGAATCTTTAACGAGAGAATATTTTAACACTGCCAAAATGAAATATAATAATTTCAAATCATACTGGCCTTTAGAGTAGATGCTGGGCCATTACAAAACATAAAAATGTCACACGTTCGTAAAAGTGATCTGAGAAGTAAAACGTGATTTGTTGTAGAAGCCTTAGAATTTGGTATTAATATTTTCTGGCAGCATTGCGATCACTGTCTTGGAGTAGTCAGTAAACTTAATAGTTGACCTGTGGTGACACTTTTCCTGAGAGAGAGTTATTAATTTTACTGATAAGAGAGGGAGAAGAGTGGTGTGATAAGAAGAGCAAAGGGATTGGAATCAAATGGCCTCGCTGATTTTGAATCCTAGCTCTTCTCCATACTACTCTGTGAGCTGGAGAATTTCACTTAAACTCTCTGGTCCTCAGTCCCTGCATCTATAAAATAAAGATAATGTAAATCACAGAGTTGTATAAGTAAGTGAGATAATAGGGAAGAAAACATGTGACACTGTGTCCTATATCTCTAAGTTGTTTTACTACTGTGTTTCCCCGAAAATAAGACATAACCGGAAAATAAGCCCCAGCATGATTTTTCAGGAGGGCATCCCCTGAACATAAGCACTAATGCGTCTGTTGGAGCAAAAGTTAATATAAGACCTGGTCTTATTTTGGGGGAAACACGGTACTACTACTACTACTACTACTACTACTACTACTACTACTACTACTACTTCTCTACCACTAAAATAAAGCTGTAAGATTTAAGGAATCCTGATTTGAAAGGGTCCAGTGTCTGACACATGATTGTATGACTATGACTGAACCTCCTAGTTTCATTATTTCCATTTGTTTCGTTACCAAAAAAAAAAAAAAAAAAAAAAAAGGACCAAAAAACTCTGAAATGATCCCTGAATAGATACTATCATATCTGGTATAATATGTCATCACTGTCATTGAGAAAGACTGAAAGCAGCGTGCTTGTAATAGAAATAATTAAGGGCATGGATGATATCTCTTGATTGCCTATGATTTGACATATAACTGTGGATGTGTGGCTGATGCCAAGAGATCAAGGATATCATTGATTAGTCAAAAAGTCATACTTCAGAGAGAAAGCAATTATGGTAACTCTGGGTTCAGAGCAAACAGAAAAAAGGAATATCAAACAACTGTGTCCTCCTTCATTGCTGAACAGGAGATACTGAGTGAATTCTCTCGGCAGGACAAAATAATTAGTTAATAAAAGCAAGAATGCTTACTAAAATCTATGGAAGGGTATCATTTAACAATAAGTTAAATGAACAACTTTCAAATTATTTTGGATAAACTTTATAAGAAGGTGAAGAAGAAGGAATCAAAGGAAGAAACATTTATAGATTGCTTATTCATAGGTAACATTCTAAGAACTTTATGTATATTGTAATAATTAATCCTATAAAAAGTTATACGGACAAAGTAATGTGTTTCTCATTTGACGTGTAAGAGAATGATTTGAAGAATTTAATTTGCTGAAGGTCAACCAGTGATTAAATGGTAGAACAGGGATTTGAATTCAAACAGCCTGACCCCAGTCTATTGTTAAAGTATACATTTTAAAAAGATTAAAAACCATGACTCTCTTACATATATAAAATAAACACATATCAAAGTTAAAATAAGTTTATTAGTTATTAAGGGGACCAATAAGATATTATGAACTATACAAAGATAATTTTGAGAAGATATGTATACAGAGGGTGCCAAGGAAAATGTACACACATTTAAGAAGGAAAAACGGTGTTAAAATTGTAATAATATATACCAATAACAAAAGTTACGTTTGACTTCTGCAATTACAAGAGATACTGCAATTACAAGAGATACTCAAAGTGGTTACCATCAGCATCCAGACACTTCCGATTATGGTGAACCAAAGTGTCCACGTTTATACATTTGTTGGTACCCTTGGTTATATGCAATGTTAGGGTAGATTACTGGCTTTAGTACAAAACTGATCCATGTCCAACAAGGCCATAGACCTTTAGTGTTATCTGTCCAACTGGCCTAAATTTTTTTGTAAATGTTCAGACAAAATCAAGTTAACACACGACTGCACTAAGTCTGTGAACCTTAATTATAGTAAACAGTTGAATTAAAAACGTTATTCATGATGATCCTTGGTTGGACTTTTCCCCAATATGATATGGAATGGATATGCTGCCCACCACTCTGTCTTATTTTAAAGATTCAGATTACTTTTCTGACCTAATATAGTAATATGCCTGAACAATCAAATATAAATATAAATATAAATAGAAAAATTTCAGTTTAGATTCACATTAACTGGGTTAAGAATTTGGGTTAAGAATGCCTGCGTTATAATTATTTTTGTTCTGTAGATAAGGAAGCTGATATTCAGGGGTATGAAATAGCTTCAGGTTCATATGTTTGAAACAATGCAAACTCAAAAAAAATGTTTTTCTATGAACTTCCATAATGTTTCCTATATACTTTCCAGATAGCTTTATCATTCAACATTATTTTAATTATGATATTTTGGTATTTTGTTCTGTAAAGTTGTTTCCTCTGATATATTTTGTTGGCAAAAATACAAAAACAAAAGTAAAAAACAAACAAAAATAACTTTTTTTGAGCTGTTTTCCTAGCCATAGGGAAAATAAAAGATGGAACAACCTGTTAGGTTAGTGCAAATGTAATTGTGGTTTAAAAGGTTAAAAATAATTGCAAAAACTGCAATTACATTTGTACCAACCTAATAGTTTCTGACTGTGAAGAGCTTAATGTGCTATATGTGGCCATCCCAAAACACTTTTCTTTGAGACCAAGCACATAGAAACATGATCCATTATTCAAGCAGTAATTTTCATCTAACCAATGCTTAATGATGTACCTTTGTGAGAAATACTGTACAGATGCTCCTAGGAATGCATGATCAAGAGGAAATATTCTTTGCTCTTAAAGGGTTCCAGTCTACTGATTTGACATTTTAATACTTTTCTCAAGTGTTTCTGTGATTACTATTGTCAATTCACGCCACTCAACCCTTACTTGGATAGCTATAATAAGTTTCTAAATTCCCTTAGACTCATTATCTACAACGTGATGGTATTTGGCATTGTCATTGTGTTCTAAAATACAAGTACCATGCAATATAAAAAGGAGCCTATTGATGCTGAGTACAAATTGATATGGAAAAGATAAGTATAGAAAACTTACTGTGCTGGTAAAGTTAGGTAAAGAGGCTTAGAAGGAGGGGATATTGAAAATAAGTTTGGAAGAAGATAGAGTAGAACTCTGCCAGGCAGAGAATTCAGGAAAGGACATTTCTGGTATTGTAATTAGGGCTTGGTGTGGACATACATGGTAGCTATAAAGATGTGCCGCTCAGAATTCTGGTCACTAGAGAACTAGTAAGAGTAGAGCTGTTAGTTGACAGCTTACACTTTCAGGACCTTTGGCTTCTGCTACAATGTTGAGTAGAGGACACATTCTTCTATGATAGCCCAAACCAATGATACACATGGGCAGGGTTCTAGGAGCTAGTCAGTTTTGCTTAACATAGGACGCCTCTTCAGGCAATTTTTGTGATAGAGTTTCCCACCAGACTGGGTGAGGCTTTCTCAGTGCAGTAGAATCGTCTAGGGCTGTCTTCCTCAATACTTCTTCCTTCCCCTCTCCTCTCAAGGCATCATGGCCTGAATCCTTTCCTTTCCTACTCTTGCTTTATTGACTTTACCTTTTGCAGGCATTGTCCTCGACAACCCTCTTGATCTTCTGACTCTGTTTTTGTACATATTCTTGGAGGACCCACGCTGACACAGTGTAATAAGGTAAAGGACTGTGAAATAAGCACTTATTTTAAGTGCTTCCCTCTAGTTGGATTGAAAATATATACCCAGTGCTAAGAAATGGCTTGGACATAATATTTGTTTCAACATGTTTGTCTGTTGAGTTCCTCCTCTGAAACACAACAGTTTTTAAGCAAAGGGGATACAAAAGATCAGTGTGATACCTGCCCTGGAGGAGTGTACAGTCTAAGGACCCTGAGAATCACAGTTTGGGAGACACTGTTTATACTTGAGAAGTTGCTCCTGCCATTGAGAAGTCTCCTGTGAATAGGTATGGTAGTCCTCAAAATCATGTCATTCCGGGAAAAGAGCTATGTTGTTTGGACCTAGACACCGTCTCATCAGGAGTCGATCCCATCTGCAAAGTAAGAGGGAATTGTTATTAATAGTTGTTTGTTTGCTCATCATCAAGGATAACAATATCCCCTCAGTGAAAGTGGTCCGGGATTGAAGGTCAAGTATAGGAAAAGGAAGGTTAAAATAGTATAAAAACACAATCATATGAAACAATCATTGCTTTTAGCATTTGGAAGAGTTCAGTTCATTGGAATTTTTTAATCTTCAACACATCATTTAATCAAACTTTAAGATTAAGCATTGAGGTACAAGCCAAAATATGATTAATCAATTTGTTCCCTGTCACAGTTTATAGTGAACATTGTAGTGTACAAAAGCTTCTGGTGCGTGCATTAATATTGGATGAATTTTTAAATAAAACCACATAGATTCTTAGAGTATTAGTATTATGCATGCAATAGAAAACTAAAAATAATTACCAGAGGATATCTTTGAGAAACAGATGCAAGGTTGTATGCATTCCTAATAAATTACCTATAGTCCATTATGGGATGAAATGCCTTTGAACACTAATCAATCAGCAGATGACTGTGATGAAACTACTTGAAGCTGAGTTGGAGAACTGGCCTTACATTTTCCTACTTCCTCCAAGATACATTTTATCTATGAATTAAAAAAAAAAAAAGTTGACTCACAAAATTCTTTTTATGTGCAAAATGATTATTCTAGAGGAGTACTATATATAATATAATTGAATTGTCATCTAAAGCTTCTGTTCTTTTTGTAAACAGTAAAATGATTCATTTGATAACAATAAAAGCCAATTATGTAGGATATAGATTTTAGTAAATCTATTAAAGAATTTTGTGTTTATCCCTGCAAATCCAGAAAACCATTATATATAAGTTGAATTGATCTATCTAGCTTTTGGATTCAGTACCTCATATGGCCCAGATTTTTACCACCATAGTATCTTAAAGCTATTGAAGATCATGAGAATTAGAAATAAACAGTATCACATTTTTGTCATATCTTTCCCGAAGCTATTTTGCTTAATCTTTCAGACACCATACAGAAGTAAATTCTGAGCCAAATTGTGCGTATCTAAAGGTCATTATCTGTTCCTATTCCATAAACATCACAATCATTGCTAAATTGTACCTTCTCTTTTTGGCCACACTTTTCTAAGAAACTGATTTCCATGAAGATAGCTGCTGCAGTGGCCAAATATAATATAGGAATGCAATTTAATTCTGGTGAGTCCAGAGAGTCAAATGCTCTAACTTGACAGAGACATACACAAAAACAATGCATAGTGGACTTAGAGATGTTATTTTGAGGCTGCTTAAAAGTATAAAGGAAATATAGTATATTGATTATTGTAATACACATAGAAATGTTGTTGTGGCTCTAGATACCTAAAATAGTACAGCTAACATAACTACAAAAAGAGTCTGTATGATCAATAATCCAATTTGGCATCAACAGACTTACTCTTTACCTTTTGTTTTTTAAAATTGGATATTTATTATTAAGGAATTAATAAAATACATAAGCATGTAGTTTAAGAAATACAGGCCTTATTTTATTCCCCCATTCTGATGGACTGTGCTTTGCATGTTTATTAGTTAAATGATAGTATCTTTAGAATTTTTGTTTGTTCCCTCCCTCCATCTCCCTGTCCCTTACCTACTTGTCGTATTTACCTCTGTATTCCCCTGTTTTTCTAACTTTAATGCTATAAAATGTACTTATGTTTCTTTAACTTGATTATTTGTGTCACCAACTCCTAAGGGTCAGAAACTTCAAATCAAGGTCCTACTGTCCAATGTCGCTCACGCCAATAGAATGAGACTGTGTTCGGTACAGCAGATCAGAAAGTTTATTCTGTGATCAAAGAAGGAAGGGCAAGCTCATACTCTAAAGATTCCTTCTCTGTGATTTTGGGAAATCAGGAAAATCTTAAAGGGTGAGGGGAAGGTAGGTGGGGTCAGGGGTGGGGATTTCCGAGAAAGGGTGGAGAGTTCTTGGCATTGCAGGGGAGCATGCGCGGTTTCCAAACATGCTTGAAACATACCTGGCCATATATCACATGTCTCATTTTAATGTTAAATCACCCTTGGGCATGATTTTTACCATGCTACTGAAGAAAAGTTCATCCAAAGTCATGTGGGAAGGGGTTTGGGGCACCATCTTGGATCTTTCTAGCGCAAACTGGTTTCTTAGGTGTGGTTGTTGGATTTTATGTGTTTCCTGCTGTCAGGCTTAACTAGTCCTGGAATTTCCACCTTTTCTTGAGGGGTTTGCATTAGGGATATGTTGGAGAGAATACAGGACAGTCAATAAAAGTTTAAGGATTAACTAATAATGTGGTGGCTTTAGTGGTTGTTAAGTGACATTCTCACTTAACAACAGTATGTCTTAGAAATCATTCCATGATGCCACTACATGTACATATGCCCCATTCTTTTACATCTGCACATATGTCATGGATATATAGTATGTTTGTTTTCTTTTCCTGAATAATAGACCTTTAGATTGTTTCTATTTCTTCTGTATTCCATAGAATGTTTAAATCAATATCCTTCTATATACCTCTTGGAGTATATGCTGAGTTTTTATATGAATAGAGTATATTATACAACTAATAACAAAATTAAATTGTAATTATCTTGATAATTCATGTAAATACTCATAAACCAACAAACAACCTTTTATCCAACTTTTTTAACTTAATTAAGTTTTTACTCATTCACTCATATATTTGCTAATCTTTTTCATCTCATGATTTTTACATCTCATGAAATGCCTAAAATAGTGGCATACATAGAATAAATGTGATGTTCTGTAAAGAAATCCTTTGAAGTCAAAGAAACATATAGAATTCAGACTTGCTGACATTAAATTGTCATTGTTTAAGTAGAGTTAAGCATTTGTAACATACTCATATATGTGGGCACTCAGAAGGAGACTTTTTTTCAGTCTGTATCCCCAAACCCCAAGCAAGTGACAAAGTGGCCAGATGTAAGTCATGCTTTCATCTCTAAACCAAGAGCTGCATGTTGGAGTTAGGTTTTTATTCAACAAATCAGCTTCTACTAAAGCCAAATAGATAAAGATAGAGAAGTAGTAGACAGATAAAGGAGTGAGTTCATGGGCAAATGAGCCCCCAGACTCCCACAATATCTCCAAGTGAAAGGGGGCAATGATGCCCTTTCTTTAGGATTATTGTTAAGAGTGAGACAAAATTTAAAAAGGAGACTGCCATATATTAGACTATGAGAGGCTCAATATATTTTAGTCCATGTCCCCCTGTCAAGTAATTATTCATAGGACCATGCTGAGTATGTGTGTGTGTGTGTGTGTGTGTGTGTGTGTGTGTGTTTATATTCCCCTTTCTTTTCAATAGTTAATATACTACATACATTGTTCTGCAACTTCCTATTTTTTACTTAAAATATCATGGAAATTTGTTTCCATTACTTAGAAAGATGACTCATGAATTATATTGATATTATTAACAGTTATGCAATGAAAGCATACTCAGTATCAATAGCCATTAGGTAATTACGAATCAAAACAATAATGAGACATTACTTTACACCCACTAGTTTGGCTGTATCAAAAATACAGGCAGTAAGGGGGACTGGGGATGATGTGAAACAACTGAAACCTTCATACATTGCTGGAGGGAATATAAACTCATGCACTGCGTTGGAAAACAGTTTTGCAGTTAGTTAAAAAGTTAAGCACATAGTTACCATATGACTTAGCACTTTTATGCCTAAACATACAGCCCTTATTTATTCAATAGACATCCATGCACATGTGAAAACTTAAACATACAAAAACACACATACATATTTCCAAGGGAGTTGAAAACCTGTCCACACAAAAACTTAACACACACATTTCATAGCAGTATTAATTCATAATAGCCAAAAAATGGAAAAAGCCTACATGTTCAACAACTAATGAATGGAATAATAGCTATAAAAAGTAGTGAATTACTAATACATCCTACAACACACAAGAGTCTTGAAAACATTATACTAAGTGAAAGAAACCTGTAAAGATACATACTATATGATTACATTTATATGAAACTTTCCAGATAGGCAAACCCATACAGACAGAAAGCAGATTAGTATTTGCCAGGAGCTGGGGAGAAGGAAAGTAGAATGAATGCTAATGGTTATACGTCTTCTTTTTAATTCGATGAAAATATTCTGGAATTAGAGAGTGGTTATAGATGCATAGCCCTATGAATATACTAAAAAGCATTAAATTATGCACATTAAAAGGGTAAATTTTATGGTGTATGAATTATATCAATTTTTTTTAAAGAAATTAAGAATTCTGTTTTGAACATGTCGAGTTTCCAGTGCCTATTTATTATCGGAATGTAAATGTCAAATCAATTTTATTGATTCATTGGTGCCTATGGTTGATTTTTGGAAACAGTGAAAATAATTGTAATTGATTCTTACACTGATTCCTTCTCAGCTGTGGTGGTTTTGGGGCTTTATACCATGACGTTTGCCAAGTACTCAGGGTTCTTTGAGCCAACCCTCCCTATAGAGTCTTACCACTGCTTTTACACTACTCGCAGTACTTCGTCACTCATAACCACAGCACCACAGGTATGATTAATAACTGAAAACATTTGCTGAAATCAACTACATAGGCAGTTTACATAAATTAACAATAACCTGCAAAAAACACTGCAAGTTCATTATTATTACATTTTACTGATAAGGAAACTAAGACTCAGGAGTTTAAGTAAGATTTCCAAGGTTATATAGCTTGTAACTTGCAAGGCTGTGTCAGCTATTTAATATCACAGGACATTTCCCCTTTTAATAGATAAAAGCAGAGGTTATCAATCCAGGCAGCACATTAAAATCACTTTTTAAAACAATAATATGTAGGTAGTACCTCACTGAACCAATTAAGTCAGAATCTCTGAGGGTGGGGTTGAGGTATTAGTAGTTTACTCTAGGAGATTCTAATGTGCTGAAAGTTATTCTTCAAGAGAATCTCAAGATCTGAGAAGTTATAGTTTTTTGGATCTTTCAGAATGCGTCTTTTAACCTGCGCTTGATTTCTATGATAGAAATTATATTACAATGTATTCAACTTCACCAGCATTAAGCATATCACTAACATATTCCTAGTGATGGAAGAGGCCTCCACAGACCATGTGCGTCTTTATGCTGATAAGAAACTTTCCTACCATTAAGAAAACTTTCCTATAACTATATACTTTTTTTCTTACTGTAGCTCAGGAGAATAGTATCGATGCCTTAATCCCTTTATTACAGTCATTACAATATTCAAAGTCTCCTACAAATCTGGCATTATCTCATTGGACATACTTATTAGGAAAAGGAAGAAAGCCATGTGTTAATTTCATGTAATTGTTTCAATTATTTTGTTAACTATTGGGGTTGTTTGCACATGGTTAATCTTGAGAAACTATGTATTATAAATATCAAAAGGAGAGTTGGAAAAGCTACAAAGTTTTAATTGAAATAGATATTTAATCAACTGAAATATAAAAGATACATATTAATTTGGTCTTATAATGGACCCATTATATCTGCATCATCACATGTTGCATAACACTTGAAATACATGGGTTTCAGGTTTTCTTTAAGCACCGTTAAGATATGGCCATGCTGTCTTCATACCAGGCCTGGGAAAAAAGACGTCACTGAATAAGTATTTATTGAGTGAATATATGACTATGTACATGTGTATGTCTATACGCTTATCTGTGTTCTCAATGACATTATAAGTTCTTTAAGAGTGAAAAATCTTTTATCTTCTTGTGTCTGCTGCTACTACTAGCATAGATCTGGCCACATTGTAAATTACCTAATAAATGTTTGCAGATTAATTTCTAAAAGAAACCTAACATATTATTTGATATTTTAGTGGCATCATGATTCAACTGAACATAATTAGTGAACTATAATATGAAATCAACTTTGTTGTTTTACAAGAAAATATAGAATCTTTTTAAAAAAATTCTTATCTCTCTCATCATCTTTCCTCATTAAAAAAAAAAAAGTTTGCAACATATCTCCAAAATTCAGGAATATATTTGAATAATTTGGAAAGAAATATGAGAGTAAAATATACATTTTTGTATCAGTCTCTATGCTATCTCTGCAGAATTATTTATTGAACAATATAATCTGTGATTTGCGCATAAGCATCATTTCAAATCACCTGAGAGTGTATCATAGCTGCAGAATTTCAGAGCTCACTGCAGGCATACTAAACTAGAATGTTTATTTAAATTTGAGAAGCACTAACATACATTGCATTCCAATTTCTTGTTTGCCTGTTTTCGTGCCTTAAAAAATAATTTGGGGGGCAATAGGAATCCTGTCAGAGTGTTTTCTGCCTAGGGCATACTCCCAAGAAATATGTTTTAACATGAAAACATTTGTTTAGACATGAACTGACAGAGATCCTAGAAAGCAAAACCTCTTGTGACAAATAAGAATTATCTGTGTAGGTAGAGAAAGGCAGCGTCTTGCTAATAATCTTGATAACGGTGATCTGTGATGTGGAGCTCCATGTCATTTCCTAGGGGATTTGAAATGCACTTCTGCCCGCTCAGCTCATGTCCAAGCAAAGGGCCACCTGTGCTTTGAGTATACAAAGAAAATTTTTCTTGACAGTCCAAGTGTTTTTCTCCATTCATTGTCTTGTTTCTTCTACAACTTCCTTCATGTTATTGGGTCTAAAGGGTCATTAACAAAAAAGTAGGATAAAGCCAAATATTTAGATGACAATAACCCTCAACATTTCCACCCTCCGGATACTAGGTGTGTTTATTCTTCATTCAGACAGTCAAGAAAGAAACACAATTAGTTGATCTGATATTCTTAAAACAAATACATCAAAACACATTTAATTATTATATAAATTCCTTTAAAGTTTTCCTCCTTTTGTATTTTAACGTATGGTGATTTCCAAATTGTGTTTTTGTAATTTGGTATGCTGAATTATCTTTAGACTAGAAGTGGAGGAACATCAGTTCTAATGCCATCCCTTGCAATCACTGGACACATGCACCCCTAGGCAAAGAGCCAGTGTTCCGGGGTTCAGGTTTCTCTCTGTAGACATGACAATGTTGATATAGACAGTTTTTGGACCCTCCATCTCCATGAGTCCATGACACAGTAGCAGCTTCCCTTGTATAAAGCCACTGATAAATTAGAGGATTTAAATGAGATTTATGAATCTAAATCAGAGAAAACGAGCCTTGTTTTACACAAAATACGATTGTGCAAAAATAAGTAAATAATAAGAACATTTAGGATGTCTGTCCCAGTTGCTGAGAAAGTTTGATCTGTATCAAGAAACATTTGCAGGTAAACAGTAACTAATGTTCAAATATAATACTTCCATTAATGAATCCTGTCTGCCTTTGCATAGCAGCAGACTGTTTAGAGCTTAGTTAAGGTCCCAGCTAGGTAGTTTTCACTCACAGACTCTATTTTAGAGAGCATAATATTGATTATTTGAATCTACATTCTCAATCCCAAGGCACCAAAATGAGCAGGAGGTTATGGATATTGTAGGGAGTTGTTTTTTTTGTTTGTTTGTTTTTGTTTTTTGGATTTTTTTGTTTGTTTGTTTTTTCTCAAAGCCTGCTCTGAATTCAGAATTGTATTGAAGGGTCAGAGAGCAGTGAAGCAATGCCATATTCAGCACACTGGGGAGGAGGAAAATGAATAGGAGGCACATGAGGATTCCAAGTGGAGCAATAAACAAACCTGCCCCACTTACATTCAATTTGAAGAATAATGTTTGACATCACCAGAGTGCTTCACTGATGTTGCTATCTCTGTTATTTATTGCCTCCAATTCTAGGGTTGAATACCTACTGTGAGTTAGAAATATGTTTGGTGATGAGGATACCAGTAGGAACGATACAATCCTGGGTCCTGCATCTTATCTCTAACAGTCTTCAACATGACGTTTTGAATCATAGGCTTTCTAAAACATCACTCTGCAATGAACTTTACCAGCTCTCACTGCTGAGAATAGGAGTCCAGACATAGAAGAAGACATTTCATGATATGTGTACTGCTTTTCTTTTCTTATCTTTACCTACTTTTATACTTTGGGTTCTACTGAAATTTTGTACATCTCACTCCAAGTATGACTTCAGTGATGGACCATACTCTCTTAAATTTCATTGCCTTTACATGTTATCCCATCTTCCCAGAGTGGCTTTACTGACTCTTCACTTACTTAGTTCCTACTAGATCTACAAGTGTCAACTGAGATAACAACTCCTTTAGGAGACCTAATGCCTAGGAGCAGTGGTTCATTTTCATATTCCCATAGGAGATAATTTTTTTAATCTATTGTAGGGTGCTATCATCTATTTATCCCACTGGACCACAAATTATTTCAATCCATCAGCTCAGTATCTGGCCAGTATGTGTTCAAATATATTTTGTTGAAAGAATAAGTGATTAAATAAATAACTCTAGAAGGTAAGTGGTCATATCACTCTCTCCATTTTGTAGTTGAAGAAACATTAAAGATCCTATCTTAAACCCACGGTCAGTTGATGAAACCTATCTGGTTTTCTGACTAAGCAAAATGCTGTTTTTCGATCGAGTGCCTCTTCATCTCGTGCTGAACAAAATTACTTTTGGGAAGAAATATTAGGACTTAAAAAACTCCAGTGAGGGTAAGAGAGGTGAATTCTGTGATTTATGATGGTCTACCAACACACAGCATGTTCTCAGAAGAAATGTAAGAGAAGTGGGCCAAGAAGTGGGATGCTCCTACGAATGAATTTTTAATAAATGTAATGACATGTCATTGTCTTAGAGGAATAAGAGTAGCAATACCTATTTTGATTAACTTTCATCTTTGTTGTTGTTATTGTTAATGTTGCTACTGTTAAAAACATGAGATTGGTCTTGGATACTTAGTGGATTAGAAAATAATTTCATCCACTGTTTTTGTTTCTTTCTTTGTTTTTCCCCCCACCAAGTCCTCTAAAGTTCTTCCTTTTTTCAGTCTTTCAAAAGTTAAATCAGCTCTAGGCACAAGTAATTTGGACAGGGCCATCACTATCTGTTTGACTCTTGCCTTTGGAATAAATTTTCTTTGAACTGCTTTCTTTTCCTTTTAAGAGCAATTCTCCTTAAGCTTTTGGCTAGGATATTTTAAAGGTCTTAGCTAATAAGAGCTTAGGCAGTATATCATTGGCATATACTTATCACCAAATATTTTTCCACCTCTTTGTTATAAAATTTTCAAACATAGAGAAAACTTAAAAGAAAGAGCTATGTAGATTTCACATAAATTCTGTACTTGTTAATGTTTTTCATATGTCTCATGATTCTTCACTCCTAAATATTTCAGCATTGTCTCATAAAAACAAGAGCATTATCTCATATAACTCTAGTACTTATATCCCACATAATAAAACTAACAATAGCACTCTAATTTCATCTACTATCCAGCTTATTTTCAAATTTCCTGAAATGCCTACAATAAGTACTTTACAGATGCTTTTTAAAGACCTGAATTATCCTAAAGTTTATTAATTGCATTTGATTCTCATATGCCTTTAGCCTATTTTAATCTTAAATAGTTCCATTCTTTTTTCAATTTGTTTATTTTTTATGACGATGAATGTTTTCAGAGCCTGGATCAGTTATTTTGTAGAATGTTGCAAAAAATAAATGTTTTGGAAATAGAATGGTCCAAACCATATAGTATGATGAACTTGTAGTGACATGTGATTGCATCTATCTTTTTTTTCCACACGTGAGAAGGATCATTATAAAAAAAAAAAAAAAAAATAGTCAAGAACTCCCACTAATCCCATTTCTAACACAAAATTTTCCAAAATTCCCCAGGTCCAAAATAATATCATATGTGGATTCCACAATATTTGGCAAAAGTCTGTAAGTGAGAGAGGTTAGGGCACAGATCTCTCCTTTTACTTTAACTTGAAATGTGCAGTAGCATCCATGTTGATCACCTAAGATCTAGGAAGAGCTACAATACAAGTTGGGCTCAGATAGAGATACATATGACTAGGTACAATCCCAGTCAATCTGAAAATACATGAAGCTAAAGTTTAAATGATAGATCAGTGTATCTACAGAGAGCAATTTTGGGCTAGTGAGTTGATCTGACTTAAGAATTGTCAGAGGTCATTACCCTAACAACTTAGAAAACCTGTTGCTCTCAGGTAAGACTGTAACTGATAAGCTTATTATTTAGACTCAGGCTTATCAACTTGGGAATTACCAAGTACCAATACAGCAAGTGATTGATGCAGGCTATTGATTCTGGAAAAGGACTGTTAGGTTCCATCATTTATTCATTGTGCAGAATTTGTGCAAATTGCTTAACTTCTCTGTATGTTATAGTAATTTTCTTATCTGTGCTATGGTGATAACAGCACTCTCTTAAGAGCTGATTGTGACCATTAAATGAGGTCATATTTTTCAGGTCATTAGCCAATGGAGTACATTCCATAAATGCTAGCTACCTTTTTTGTTGCTGTTGCTCTGAGGTCCAACAAAAGTCAAAACTACCTAGCCTTAAAGGCTATAGTTTATTACATTCAAGAGTGGTCCCAAGATCAGAAGGTATCATTTCATTATGATATTTATTCACTGCACTGATTCTATAAATAATTTTACACACTTTAGGTAAGTTTGTCACTGTGGGGAGGTTGTATGCCTGATTCCTGTTTACAACCATTCTGCTCTCTTTCTCTCTCTCTCTCTCTCTCTCTCTCTCTCTCTCTCTCTCTCACACACACACACACACACACACACACACACAAACATAATTTAAATACATGGAATTCTGAATAGGTAATACCTTTACAAGTTATAAAATTCAATAAAGTTCAAAAAGGTAAAATGTCTTAAAAACTAAACCTTTGTCCCACTTTTGTCTTCCCAGCTAAGTTCCTCTTCAGAGACAACTATTACTAACAGTTTCTTGTGTCATCTTCTAGACATATCCGTGCATAAACATATGCTCACACATTATATGTGGTTCCATTAATAATGTCTGATATTTGTCCACTATTTGAAATTCCCATTGTATATCACACCTATCTATCAATGTCCACAAACATAAATTTACATTTATTTCAGCAAATATTATATGTGGGGAAATGGGGAGCTGAAGGAATTTCCCCTGGTCTCCTCTTACTACTAGCGATAGGAAGATTAGAAAAAGCTGAACTCTTATGAGTAGGCACACACACACACTTCCCAGTTTCCCTCATCTGGTACAGATATACAATTCATGGAGAGTAGCATCTATTTTAGTATTGCTTCCAGTGAAGAACACATTAAACATATTTTGTATATTTTGTTGCTTTACCTTGCTATTTGCATAGGTTTTTTTTTCCTTTTCTTTCCTTTACACCACTGTAAAATGAGATTCCAGTGAATCAAATTATATCAATAACAAATTCTGATCTTTAGAAATTATGAAACTCTCCAAAACAGACTTCATGTTTATTTCTTGTTGGCATTACTAGCTAATAAATTTACTCATGTAAATTATTAATAGTGCTAAAGCAAGACATTCATTTTACAAGCTCTTTAAGGTATAATAGTGGCAAATTGCCATTATTTCATTTACTGAATAATGCATTTATTTAAGATATTTATAGATATACTCTCTTGATAATATGCATTATTTCAGTGAATAAGTGGTCTTGTCATTTCCACAAAATATAAGACTTACAAAATTATTTTCACACTAAAGTAAATAATATGCTCAGTGATGTGTGTGTGTGTGTGTGTGTGTGTGTGTGTGTGTGTATGTGTGAGATGATATTCTCCTGTACTGAAAACTGCACCTCAGTTGCAGAGCAAAACTGACATTCCTCAGCTCCAATAAGTTAACATTCCTAAAATGAATGCATCTTAACTCAAAAACAAGTGTACCTGGTTCAGGTGACTTATTTAGCAATATCAGCAAGGTCACTTTAAATGCAGTTTGACAAGGAGGAAAAAAAAAAAAATGGAAGAGAAAGAGAAAACCATTTTTAATTTATCAGTGAGCATCCATTCATAGTTTTTTTTTTTTAATAGCAACAGCAGACAACAAACACCAATGAAGTCACTCTTTTATGTCTATGTATATTTATAAATTATGCTGTGAAAGGCAAAATAACATTGAAAAAAATCTTTATTCATTCTGAATATTATGCAGGTAAATACTAAGTCAGAAAAAAATTCTTTCAAGCATTCGCTTTTGCTTAATTTAGTCATTTACCAGTCAATAAAAGAATACTCTGTGCTAGGCATTAAGGTAAGTGTTAGGTATGAAGAGATAAACCCAGAAAGCCAATGTAGTAAAAGAATCCAGGGAATAGCTGTAGTAATAAGGACTGGGCTACAGGGCCTACTACGTCATATGCTTGCACAGGGGAAGACAATCTATTTCTTACTGAGGAGTCATAGAAGACTTCCTGGAAGAGGCAGTACATTAGCTGAAAAGGCACCATAACATTAAGGAGAGAGGGTAACGACAAGAAAGCAAAGTATTCATTGTAAATAAGTTGTCAAGTGATACCTGGACAGTTATAAAGGTATCAAGACAACATTTAGGACAAGTGGTGTTATGGAAAATTTAAAGCACTCCCTATGGGAGATGATGTTAGATTACATCTGGGAGGAAACAGAGGGACTATTTCCCAGGAGCTGGCAGTTCTGAATTTTAAAAAAAAAATATGAAGAATAAGAAAGCCATGTACACACATACACATAAATACCCGCTAAAGTAGAACAGACACAGAGGTGCCTCCTGACTATGGCAGTTTCTCATACCTTCCTTGTTTTTGACGACCTTGACAGTTTTGAGAAGTATTGGACAGATGGCACACAATTGTAATTTGTCTGATGTTTTTCTCATGATAAGACTTTGTATATGAGCTATTAAAAGGAAAACTACAGATGTAAAGTGCCATTTTCATCACGTAGATCAAGGGTACATAACGTCAACATGATTTATGACTTGATGTTGACCTTGATCACATAGCTAAGGTAGTGTTTGTCAGGTTTTTCCACTTTAAAGTTACTCTCTCTCCTCCTTCCATACTGTACACTTTAGAAGGAAGTCACTACACATAGTTCACACCAAAGGAGTGGGTATATGTTTTCTCTCCTTCAGAGAGGAGTGTCTCCTTAAGTAATTTTAGAATTCTTCAGCATGGAGGATTAGTTTCTTCTTCCTGATGTACTAATTTAGTGAATCATTTAATTATGTCAGCGTAGAATAATATTTATGTCATCCTTTGAGTTATAATCCATACTGTTTTAGATTTTTTGCTGAAGTTAATTGAGCTGTGTTTCTTAGGAGCTTTATCAGTTGGCTTCAATGTGTTTTCTTTTCTTATCATTTCCTTATTTTCTGACCCTACACAATAAATATCTTGTATATTCTTTGCTCCAGCCATAGAATATCCATTTCTCCAAAGAGCTCCAGTTCCTTTTATTGGATAATGGTATTATAAACTGAGACCTGGACGTAAGGTATGCTCCTTGCTACTGGAGTATCATTGTTTTTGCCCTTAAAACTAGCAAAGAAATAAATTTATGGGTTTGTTCTCATCTCTGTATATGCAGATATCTACACGTATTTTCATACTTAACCTTATGTATGTATACTAAGCGAAATATGAGTTGCTACTGATGCTTCTAGCTCTAATTTATTACTACCTGAATTGTTTCACCTTCCTCCCCTTGCTTACCTGTAAATCCCCACTTAAACAGAGAGAAACCTGGCTACTACCATTTGCCATGCATTTACTTAATTTTTCCATCCAGTATATGTGAATAGAAGCATCAGGATTGTTAACCTATACTCCTGTGGATGTAATTTTATTAATTAAAAAAATAAACAGTACTTATGCACAATTCCTTTTGCTTTTGGTTTTGCAGACTCTATTCATTGCTAAAGTTACTAGGTCAGTAACTTTTCCCCATTTATATCAATGAGGTCATTCCATATATGTATAATGTAGTTAGATTTTCTTGTCACAGTCTGCATTCCTTCTCGAGATACTACAACTTCCTAAAGGATTTTATTTTTACTTCACATACATTAAGATTCATTTTTTGTGCTATGAAGTTCTCATTATATAGACAAAAGCAGAAGCTTTTTTATTCACCCTTACAATATTGAACAGAACCATTTCACTGCTTTAAAACTCTCCTGTGCTCCTCCTATTCATCCCTCCAGCCTCCTCTCAAACATCATGGCAAGCACTGGTCATTGTACACCAAATACATGACCATACTGGGGACACTTACTTTCCAATGCTTGTCCTTTCCCATTTTTGTGTAAATCATCTCTCCATCAAATTATTTTAACCCCGTGTCAAAAATGTGAAACAGATAACACATACTCAAGAACTGTAGCTTAGAATGAAAGTTTCTGGAAGAAACACTGTGTTATCAAATGCTCTGCAAGCAAACATTGCTTCAGAGGAAAGTTGTCTGCATCTTTGAAATAAGGCAATGAGTTGCTGAGCAGAGATTTCGCTTATTTTATGATATACCTTCTCATACAGAAGTAGCCAATAGGTTGGTGGAACAATCTATTAATATTTTATTTACAGCATCAACAGCTAATATACTCTTCTGCAGAATTCCAGGTATGAGTGGTCCTCAAAACATGGCTACATATTGGATCATCTGGAGAGTTCTGAAAGTACTATTCCATGGATCTCAACTCCAACGATTCTGATTTAATTGGGCTGGACATATTGGTTCCTGGGCATTGCAAATATTAAATTATCTCTAGGTGATGTTAATGTACAGTCAAGTCTGAGAACCATTTAGTCATGGTCTTAACTAGCTGTTATAAATGTGGAGTTTTCCCTATAGGCCATGTGTTAATTTTTTATTACTTCTGGAACAAATTACCAGAATTAAATTAAAACAACAGAAACTTATTACCTTACATGTCTGTTTATCAGAAGTTCAAAGCACATCTGACTGGGCTGAAATCTAGGTGTAAATTGGTCTGCATTTCTTTCTGGAGGCTGAAAAGGAGAATGTTTCTTTATTTTCCCACCTCTGTAGGCCACCCACATTGATGGGCATGTGGCCCCTTTCTCCATCTTCTAAGCCAATGGGGAGGAGAGGCACAGTGATTCCTTCTCAGATTACCATCTCTCTGGACCATTGTGGCCTGGAGATATTGTCCATGTTGAAAGATTCATGGAATTAGACTGAGCCCACTATGGATAATACAATATCCTCTTCTGAGCTCAACATCCTCAATCTTAATCACATCTGCAAAGACCCTTTTGCCACGTGAAGTAGCATATTCACAGATTTCTAGGATTAGGATATGGTCATGATTCTCATTATTCCCCCCAAAAAAATCATGACCAGTTGCAAAAATGAAGAATATACCATCCACTTTTTTTTCCCTTTTATCAAATTCCGTGTGTGTGTGTGTGTGTGTGTGTGTGTGTGTGTGTGTAGTTTAACTTTGCTTTCAATTTTTGCCTCCACACTATTTTGTATGTTTTATTGTAATTAAACTTATAATTTATAGTCTATGTTAAATGGTATTAAGGAAGAATTATAATAGAAATAAAGTATGACTGTCATGCAGAAATTTGAGCTTGAAACTGAATTCAGTAATTTGTGAACATTAGACTATAACCCTTGGGGAGTGAGTTGAGTGAAGTTTGGTTTGTACGTACATTTGGAATGCCACCAGTAACTTTTTTTTTTTTTTTCTATTTTTGTGGAGTCCTGACTGTCTTTGATAAAACAAAGTCATTCAGTTATTTTTTGCAGGTTGAGATCTGTTTCCTTCTCATGTGCTGCTGTAGAATGTTCTCTGACTTTTAAGATAGCCTTGCATTCAATGTGATTTTTCCACTTGACTTTGAACTGCAAAGCCAAGATTATGTTGGTTTTTAGGAGAAGGCTAGGACAGTAAAAAATCATTGTTTTAAATATTTTTTATAAAGAAAATATATAATAAACAAGGTAAAAACAAGTCTCTGATAAAAAAAATAGAAGCAGAAATATAAATTAGTTGGAGTTTAAAAATTCAAGTCCTTTCTCTGCCCAACATCTGCTCTGCCTCCCTGTTTGAATGATGGGACTACCATTGTTTATTGCATTAGTGCACATAAGGAATTCAGTGGTAGCAGTTGAATCATGATGGGACACAATCCATCGTGGTACGTTCATTCTCCATGGCTAGTAATAGCTGTAGTTAGTAGCCATGGCTCCCATGCCAATGATATATATCTGAAAATTTCTTGGGTGTGGCATCTGGGAAAGCTCTTGCTTTCCAGATAGAATGGGACAGACTTGCCTGTCATGGCCTTTTGATTTCATGATCCCTACATCTTCCTGCTTGGAGTCTGATGCAATGCCTAGAAGTAGAGCCATCATTTCGTGCCAGAAGAACAAGTCCTCTACCATTAAGGAAGGGTTTACAGAGACTGCATCACTGATGAAGCCATTAATTAGCTTCACCATCTACAGATTATCTCCAGGCTCTTTGTCATGTATGAAAATCAACTCTTATTTTTTAAGATGTTTCTCTTAACTTGTAGCTAAGTGTAACATTAACTGATACAACAATCTTGTGAGTCTGTTTTTATAGTTTGTGGTTTCTGATACCTATTTCTTAATTTTCCCGGTCTGTAACAGGCTGTTTTACACTTTCCAAAGAATGCTAGGAACATCTCTTTCAAAGATTGATACCCTTTCAAAACAAAAAGAAGTCCAACTTTATTTTCTTTCTTTTTTTTTGTTTTCAAGTACTGTCAAAAGGGTTAGCTTTTCGTATGCTCCCTAACAAATGTAATGCTAGAAAACATCGAAATAATCCCACAAAATTTCCCACTTTATGCAGGTGAACTTCTCTCATCTACTTTCTCTAATAAATACAGTCCAGTTTCTTGATGTATAGCTCTTGTAGTTTAGTGAAGTGGAGAGAAAATGAAGAAACACATATGTGAAAATGACTTCTAATCCCTCTGTTTCTTGTTGATGTCAGATTGTGTTTTTTTGTTTTTGTTTTTCCATTATCATATTTGCTTTTTGCATCAAAGAACACTTTCATTCAAGTAAAACATTAAAAGCTAGGTTATAGGTAGAGTTTTAATAGCAAAATATTCAGCTCAAATTTATCTTTCCCCACAAAGGGATCTTCTAATATCTAGAAGTTTAACATAATTATATGGTGAATGGTGACTCCGTGGGAACCCTGACCTTCCCATTTCTTTAGAGGTAGGTCACTCTTTACTGTATGTAAAATCAGTCTCCCTATCCTTCCTTCTCACCTTGGAAATGGGCACTACAGAAAGAAATTTGTTTATTTATTTTTCATATGAGTCAATTTTTAAATGGCCATCATGCATTGATATAAAACCATGTTCTGCCATAGTTAAGATGTACATTGAAAGCAGGAAGTGGCCTTGGCCTTGTATTTTGGGGTCTTTTATACCAAATCCCTACCTATTCCCTAAAGAGTATGGTTTTGGAATAAACGTAATACGTTTTTTGAGGGAATATCAGTCAGTCTTTGTACTTCTCTGTTTTAAATTTATGGAGTGTTTCATTTTACGTTCTGGGTTTATAGAATTACATAATGCATGAGATGTCAGAATCCTCTGAGATCAGATAGTCCGACTTCCTCAGTACCAGGTGAGAATATTGAGACATCAAGAGCCACATAACCAATTGTGGTGTCATGATGACCTCTATCAAGTAGAAAACCATGTCAAGTACGAAACCCCCTCACCATACGCACCATAAATCACTGACATAGGAGCAAATTTAACAAAAGCTTGTGAATTACGGGATTAGAGAACAATATATAGCAGGCAATTTGATTCTTTTATAGGCACAGAGATTTACATCCTCTGTATAAAAATGGCAAAATATATTAATAGTTTAAAAATACTTCTAACCCCCAATTCCTAAAATTACACACATTTAAAATAAATGAAACAACACCTGAAAATGACATAATATGTGGTGTATAGTAAATGCCACTTGTATTTAATATTATTACTAAACATCAGTTTCTTGGATATAACATTCATTTATATAAATACTTTTGAAAAAGAAGATTTTCTATATGGTTTTGTTGTAGGTTTTCTTTGTTAATTATATGTAGCTTAGTATATTATCCATTCTTAGTATAGTGTCTATACTGGTAGTATTGATAGTATATTCATATTACTGAACACATCAAGTATTTGGATACATGATCTGAGGTTAAAATGCTTAGTACATGGAAAAAGCAAAGGCTGCTTTTTTTTTTTTTTAAGGGTTTATGTCTTTAAAAAAAAGCTCACAAATTGTCTTTTATGGTATAAGAACTAAGAAGTCCTATTAGTGACACTTGAAGTTTTATATTAGCTTGCCAGTGATCATTAAGTGAATAAAACATCCATCAACGGTATGGAAATCAGCCCTGTTCATAAATCATTCCGCTCAATCTGTTACCAGAGGTGAGCTAAATGAACATTTTAGGGACATCTATAAAATTTTAAGACAAGGAGCAGGAATCATTTTCTCAGTCTATTTAGTAGTCTGTACTGATAGAAGTCTTACAAGAAAAATTGTGTCAATTTCTTATTTCATTTTACATAGCATGTGACCTAAACAAGTATGTTTTTCCTTTCATGTGCCATGACTTTTACAATGAGTAAAATTTCCTTCCTTAAACAGGTACGTTTCTGAGTAAGAAAATCTTCACTTGGGGAGTGAAGAGCATGTGCCCGTCTTCTCTCCTTGGGTTCCTTTCCTTCTCTGTGTTCATGACGTCGGCTCCCCCCTCCCCCACCATCCCCAGCACCCCAGTAACCTTGTGCACTCTTGGTTTGCTTAGAAGGCAAACTTATGTTTGCTTCTACCCCAGATCACATATTATAGAATGTTGAAATTCAGCTCCTTGTGTTTTCCTGGTTTTAGTAGGATGAGAAAAAAAGGCAGCCTCACTCACATGACCCCAGGAAATAAAACCACCCTATTTAGGAATATTTCTGTTCTATCTCCTTAAAATATTCCTTTCTTTATTTATGACATGAAATATAAAATGAGTGCACTTTAAAAGCTACAGCCAAGGAGATAGAGAAGAATATGACTACTTTCACTGAAAAATACCTTTTAGCACTTTAAGTAATTCCACATTTTGTGCTCTACAGATGGTGATTTTTGCAACACTATTACGTAGTAATTAAAGACAATTTTATGAAACAAATATATCCAGTATTTTATTACAGTGATAAGGCGAATGTGTTGATCCTCCCGGAAGAATTTTCGCCCAAGGTAGAGTTGGGTCCAATTTTAAATGCTGTAGGGGAACTGGTTTCAGATCAAATTAATGAAGAATTAATTTGAAATAGACCATTCCAAAGATTGAAAGTATTGCTCTGGAAGATAGTGAACGTCAATCACCAAAAGATAGCCTGGCTAGGCTAGGTAATTATTTGGCAGGGCTTCTGTCATGAAGAGTCAAACATCAAACACGTGGACCTTAGGAGTTTATGATTATATTAACAAGTTGAGTAATCATTCGACTTAATGGTGGTGGAGATGCTTTTCATTGATGTTAAGGTTCTAAACTGATACCACTGAGGCATCAATGGTAATTTTCAGCTATCTGAATACAAATCCTCAGTGTCTGTAATTGCTCAATCTCTATGCCCTCAACTGTGTCTAAAAGTATCAGAAGCTTAGTCACTATTCAAATTGCTGACATTTCATGCCAGTCAATTTCAATTCCATGCCAGTTTTACTCAAGGGGGAGATCATTAAAAATATATATTTGTTTCATAATATGCTTTTCTGATCGTGTTTTAGAAAACTAAGAACTAGTGGTGATCCTTTTTGGTAATCAATCTCAGGCAGCCCCTCAAGCCAATTAGGAAATTAAATTTACTTGCCCCATTCGTGTTGTTTTTTGTTTCTTTTATGGGAAAATGAGGGTGATAATTGTAATCTATTTTATACAGTTTTGAGAGATTCAAATTGTTAGTACTTACAAAGTGCTTACACTGTGACTGGCATTTGTATTCACTTAATAAGTGTTAGCTATTATTTTCAGAATACAGATCAGTATTTTGCATTCTGAAATTAAGTGCCTCTGTTATTCTCTTAGACTTCCTACTGAGAAGTTACAAGTTGACTTCCTTTTGTTTGGCTTGAGTTTTATAGAAATTTCCAGTCTTTCACTTGATCTTAAAGACATCCCGAATAGAAACTAGATAGTCCCAACCATTCTTAAATCATTTGCTTAAACTTTCAGAAGTGATATAACTTGTTTTCATTTATTTTCAGCAAGCAATCAAACGTTTTTCTTTGCATATCTCTTCTCTTGTCTTCCATATTGTGTATGTATTTCCTCCCCTTAACATCCCTTAAGATCCTCACCTCTTCTGTCCACTAGACTTCAGAAGAAAGGGTGGGACATCTTATCACCATTTCTTAGAAAGCAGAAATCACAGGGTCAGCCAGGCCC
Organism: Rhinolophus sinicus; assembly: GCF_036562045.2. Lineage (NCBI taxonomy): Eukaryota > Metazoa > Chordata > Mammalia > Chiroptera > Rhinolophidae > Rhinolophus > Rhinolophus sinicus. Next base: position 147,134,385 of record NC_133756.1, read on the forward strand.
TTTCCAATTAACACTCCAAATTACACTTGTGAGGTGTGAGCTTCAGTGCTATGTTCTCTACTGTCAGACATGCTGAAAAGAATTCCATCAAAAATAACCTGCGGAGATTCACATGACCTTGTATATCATTAAAGATGTAAATGCTTTTTAAAGTGGTTGGAAAGAAATGACAAAGTGCTTTTCTGAATAGAGCTGAAACCAGTAAATCATAATTAGATTTGATTTGATTTCTCTGTTGTGATTTTTTTTTTTAAGAAAAATAATAAATCACAACTGTGGCTATTATAAATAAATAAGTAAATAGAAAAGTAAACAAGTAAATAAATAAACAAATAAAATTCAAGTGTGAAGCACTTCCATTTTATGAGAGCAGTTTGGAATCCCAATTTGAAAGTGAAACTTCTTACCTGCAAGTAGGCAAAATGTTTTGTGGAGTAATGAAGGGGGGAAGAGTTTCCTGTAGCTGTTGAATTGAATTTCATTAATGTACCCATATTCTTCTGTATGTCCTTGAAAACTAGGCTTTTTTTTTTTTTCTTGCTGCTGGGGGTGGGGGCAGAAAGATGTGTATCCGAACTTGGAGATAAAATAATACAATATGCATGCACTTTTTTAAATCGTACATATCCATATATATCTGTAAGTAGGTAATCATATTGATCTGCATGTGATTTTCCAAACATGATTCATAGCCTTTTCAAATGCTGTTCTCCTATCTGACATTGCCTCTTTTCTTTTTATGTCCTGTGTGTTCTTTCTGTTTCTTAGAGACTGCATGCATGTATTTTAACATCTGTGAAGCTTTTCTTGACTCCCTTCAATAAATATCCTGTAACATTCCTTTTCTTGGATTTCCATAGATTGTTCTGTAAATTTCTATCAAAACTTGTTTACTGCATGCGCTAATACTTTCTAACATACCCATCTTCCCACACTGACGCCAACCTCCATGAAGCCAGACTATTTCTTAGGTCCCTTTATGTCTTCAAACAATATCTAGCACATATTACACGTTCAATACTTCATTGAATGTACAAACATCGGTATGTATATTCAAATATCATGTGACCTTTTATATGCATTTATGCACACACACAGCATACTTGCGAGCACACATAAAAGGAAGATGTTGAGATAGATATAATACAAAAATACATAGAGATATAAAAGGACAAAAGAAGTACATATGAATAATTCTAGGTCTATAACAGCTGTCTAACTATGCCTTGTCAAAATCTGTTATCACGTTTCAGAAAAGAAAACTATAGTTCAGAGACTTTGCAGCATCAAGTTTGCATCCTGTTTCTTAGAAAACTAAATTTCACTTCGTCGAATAATGGATGTATATACCTGGTTTCCTACTTCAAACATACTTTCTGAGGTTCTAGTACTATAATCTCTTCATTAGCTTCTCTGAGATAAGAGGACATGTGTGTAACAATCTCCTTAGTAATCAAATCAGTAGATATTATGACAAAGAGCCAACTCAGTAACTATTGATCTATCATTTCTTTCCAGATTCCACCTTTTCTCTAGCCTGCTGATTAATCAGTTTTACACTTGGTTATATGTTTTGCTCCCTTGAGATGCCTTTATCGTATCTGTTTTAACTTTAATTGTTATCAGGGCTCTTTATCAATCCCATAAGGTGTGCACCTTATATAGAATAGGTATAATAAAGTTAACCTGGAATATGTCATACTCGTATTTCATTTTCAGTTAGGAAAAATACCTTTGACTCTTGCTTCTATGTAGTACCCAGCACATTTATATTAATTTTGATAATTGGTGTTTTCCTCACCTTTGTTCAAATGATTGTGAGGCAGAATATTTTAATGAAGATATGTATCAATTTGATGGTTGTACTCATCTTGATTGTAAGGCTAATTCTTTAGGCAAATTGTTTTTAGCTATTCTCTTATGTGACCTTTTTTCTGTTCATTCAGAGATTATAGACTGAACATTATATTCAGAGACTATTATAGGCAGATAATACAGTAGGCAGCATGCTTAGAACTAAGGAAATAGATATAAAAGTCCAGTTCCTATACTCCAAAGAGCTTGATTCCCTGAGGGTCACAAGCCGGAGGCAAGCAATTATATGTAGACAGTATTATGACATCTCAGAGAGGATGTCAGTCAAGGCTTCCTGGGGGAATTGCTGTTTCATCATCATGGTGTTTTTGCTTACAGACTATTTTGTATCTCTTAGATGATATTCTTTCCATTACATTCTACCACTCATATCATGAAGGACAAAGGAAACCTAGTGGAAGAATGAAAAAAAGCTAAAATGCTGAGAACTATACCATTAAAATCAGATGTTCTCTGATGCATCTAGTATCTGACTTTGTTATTTAAATATCTTCAGGTAACATCTAAGAGTTTTAGATCAATTGTTGTTGAAAAACTACTTTTAAACTCTGATGAAACCACTATATCTAAATCTAAACTCAAATCTATATCTATATCTATACCAATATTGATACAAACATGTATATAATGCACTTACACATAGATACGTATTTATGAAAAGTATTATTTATTAGAAAATTGAATCAGTCTATACTTATGTAAATATATTGGCACTGCTATGGCATTTCCATATGCAGACTAAAGGGTAGAACAAAAGGCAAAGAATAGTATGCACACATGTACATATTTGCACACACATACATGTACATGCACACTTATGTACGTGCACATGCATACACACAGATACACATACATGCACACACATGCATGCACATGCACACACATACTCAAGTACTGTTTATGTATAACCTTCGCCATGCACGAGGTTAATTACTGTTTTATAGAGATCATCTTCCAATGCTAAAATGCTCTCCTTTGGTTTCCATCAGTTGCTGTCTGATAATAATTTAATCATATCTCTGCAGTTTAACTTTCCATCAAATTGTTGATTAAAATCAGCATGAAACAGATCCAAGGTCAAGGAAAATCTGTTATTAGTATCTTTGCAATATTTAAGAGAAGTAGATAGCAAGCTAAAAGAACATAAAAAGATCACTGAAAATGGTACAAATTCACATGGTCCTGGAAAATGTCCAATTTTCAGGACATGATTTGAGGTTGTATTGGTGCAATGTGCTCTGTTTGTATATTGTGCTAACGACCAGTACTTTGTAAGATATGCTGGTATAATTGACACTATACTGAGTGTAAACTATTTTAATTATAAGTTTTGAGCTACCGCTATTGGTTGGGACATGTATAATGGTGTTATAAAGGACATGCTTTGGCGCAGCTTATTTATTATATCTCTATTGTCATTTTGGATGCCAACAAGGAAGACATTCTTCTCACCTAGTGTTTCAGCCTCTTAGCATTATAGCAGCTTACTAAGGGAACAGAGGCAGCCTAGCTGAAGAGCCGAGTTAACTGAAGAGAGGACTTTAACAGCATCCACATTTTGAGGCAGATTTATGTCATCAAGCAGCCATTATAGGTTGTTATAAAGATTCAGTGACCAAAGGCTCTACTTTGAGGCAATGCAGAAATAAAGTCTAAGACACGGCAAGAAGGGCCTAAAATAATATGCTGACAGCGCAGTCAGGCCACGTGAGGCAAAATAGTGTAAGAAACAAATTAGGATCCAGAGTGTACTAGAGTTATCACCAGACAGTTGAAATATACACTGGAGGGAAATCACAGAATTGACAAGAAAATACTCTATAGGTAATTATCTATACCTATGAACAGTCAAATGTATAATAACTTTTTATTAATCAAATTCATGAAGGTTTAACCAAACCTCCTCTTTATCAAGTCATATGTAAACATTTGGAGTAGATGGTCTGTGCTTTTTTATTAGAATTAAGATTCTGGTGCTCATATAAAAAGGTCAGAGAACCACTTCCAGAATTCTGTCTCACTATACCACATTATGCTATTAGTAGCAATTAAAGCTATGACCATGTTTATCGTTTGCCAGCACTTTTGTGGCCAGGAATCTACTATATAAGAGAAAGACAACTGACTTAAGGGTTTAATATGACTAACAAAGAGAAAAGCTAAGTAGTCTCTACAGCAATCCAAACTAGAACATTTGATTTAATTACTCTGCAAACTAAGACAACTACGATAATTAGCTAAACATACCTTAAAATGCAAGATTAATGGTACCAAAAAAATCACTTTCTTTGGCTTATGACTTGGCTAGATTTGGGCTGATAATTGATATGTGCTAATGGGAATACACAAACGTAGGTAGAGGACTAGCATTCAGAGTTCAGGAATGTTCCCTACATATTTGTATGGATAATTCAAATACTACTGTTTGTCCTAATATTTTTATAGTCCATGTTATGTTAGAACAATATTGTGAGAGATTTTAAAATTAAGTAAAAGATCACCAGGTGTCCTGTCCAGTATTGCAGGGTACCTGTTCCTTTTATTTATATTTGAACTATTTTAAAATTCTTTATAAATGGTTGAAAATTGATAGTAATACCAATGATTATTTTCCATAGAAATGCAAGTGAATGTGTCTAATTGAGGTGTGATTGATCCCTTCAAGCCAGTTTTGCAGCCATAACCAACTCATTTAAGCATTCCTGATTTTCTATGTACGTGTGCTTATGCTGAATTCTTCTTTGGACTCGTTTTAATATCTTACTGGCTAACTGAAGAGTTAAATAAAATCTTTGGCACATAGTCAATTTATATTTTGATGAAAGTCACGATTTACCTTTTAAAAAATCCATTAATAGATTATGCTTCAGATCTGTTATGAAATATATGCATTCCCCCAAACTTCGACAAATTATGTCCCAGGAACTTTTACAATTTTATGTCTTGTGAAGCTTGTATTCTAATGGGAGAGACAGAAGGCACAAATGTGAGTATATAACATATTTTCATATAAGTTCAATGAGAAAACGTAGAGGAGTATAGGAAAATAGCCAGTATCAATAAAAATTATGAAACTTTGAAACAGCAAAAAACATTCCTGTGTGTCCTACCAAGTGCACTCTTCCAAGTAATCTCTGCCTTTCATTGCCTGTGAGCTAATTTATTATTCTAAAGTATCGAAAATTGATAATAATAAAAATTGCATTTATAAAAATTCAAATAAATTGTACCTGGTGAAATGCTGTGGATTATTGCTGTGTATTAACAAGTCTGGCATCTATTAATACATTCATTTCAGAATCCCTTATTGTCTGTATATGTATGGTTTTTTGAATTCTCCTTTAAACTACTTGTAACATTTTGCTGGTTTCCCCTAATTAATGAACTAAATAATATATTTGACATGTCATTCTTTTATATTTTATATTTGTATGGCAGTCTTGATTTTACTTTTAAAAAAAAATCTAATGGTGGGAGAGAGCTATGGTTGAGATGATAGCTGGACAAATATCTGAAAGAAATAAGTGTGAACTCCATAAATATGTAGGAAAAGAACATTCAGGAAAGAAGGGGGATGTGGAAAGACTGCAGAGTAGAAATAAGGAGGTATGTTGGAGGAAACATGAAAAGTGAGTCAGTTTAAAAAGATGTAAGTGATTAAATACAAAACAAAAACAAAAAACATGGTAAGAGGTGGGTTTGGAGAGGTAAGCATCAGGGAGGCCAAGTCTGCCAAAACATGTGAAGATAAAGAATTGGCGTTTTCAAAATGTGATAGAAAGGATGGAGAACAGGAAAGGATTAGATTTTATTTGCTTTGAAAAAGATCACTGTGGATGCTGTTCTAAAAATACACTTCAGTTAAGAATAGTAGAAGAAGGAAGACCTACAAGGAAGCAATGTTTGTGTTTCACAAGAACTGTGATGTGACTTAGACTAAGGTGGTGACACATGTAAAGAAGTGGTCTGATTTATAGTATATTCTGAAAGAAGAGTCAACAATTAATAAAGAGGATGTAGTATGAAGAGAGAAGAAGAAAAAAACAACAACAACCACGATTCTGTTTAGACTGAGTAAGTAGGTGAATGATGGTGTATTTACTGATTAATAGAAGACCAGTGAAAGAAAAGAGTGTGTGGGGAGAATCAAGAGCTGTCCTGGCTATATTTAACTTGGGATGTGTGTTAGACTTCCAAGGATAGATGATAGGTAAGTAATTGGATTCCTGTGTCTGGAACCCTGGGCATGACATCCAGGTAGGAAAAAAACAATGTTATCAGTAGCATATATGAGAAACATAAAGCATGGGAATGGAAGAGATGACTCAGGGAGTGAATACAAAGAGTGAAGGGACAAGGGCACAGTACTGAGTCTTGCTTCAACTTAATGCTGATAATTCATCAAGGCGAAAAAATAATAATCCAACTACTGAGGAGGAGCTGACCGTGAAGTAGGAGGACAGACAGGAGAATGTAGTGTCCAGGATGCCAAGTAAAGCAGGTGTTTCAAGAAGGAGGTAAAAATCAATTGTGTCAACTGTACTGAAAGGTTTGAAAATGTTGACAAGATGAAAATTCTTGGCTACAATTTCCTGTCCCTCCTCTACCTGGTGGTGTTATTAAGATACAAACATAATGGATTGACTATAGAAAGCAAAGGGATTGTAAACATTTTCAATGAATTTTGTTATAAAGTGAACTGGATAAGGAGATAAGAGCTGGAGTGGGGTGAGGGGATTAAAAGAGTGTTCTTCTTCTTTAGATGAGGAATGTTATGGTATGTTTATATGGTGCTAAGAGTAGTCCTAAAAAATGGATGCATTGATGATGCAGGAGGAATGGGGAGATAACTGAATAATAACCTGGAGGGACAGGAGGTGATGATTTGAATGTGGGTGCTTAAGACAGAGATATTTATGAGTACCAGTACTATATCACATGGAAGTAGTTGCCTGATGAAAGCTAAAGATAAATATTGTTGGAAGTGGTGAACCAAAGAAACCAAATAACCAAGGTGCTGAATGAATGACACAATTGAAATTGTTCATCACTTCAAATCACAATGAAAATAGTGCTGGAGAGAGAAATAATGAACTGGATATTAACATTTTCAAGAAAGGAGAGGAGATCACTTGGAAGTTATTAGATGACCATAAAAGCATAGAGTATTTCCATGGTATAGTGTAAAGTTATGCATTTAATGAAGGAAATGGCATATGTGAACATTTTGTAAGTGGCAATGAAGAAAAAGAAAGACAACTACCTCAACCTCAGGCTGCTTAGTTAGAAAAATGTTGGAATTACAGTGGAGAGTTTTGCAGCCAAGTTTCAGATAGACCAAGATGGTAAAAGGAATACTCAGAGAAGGTTTGGAGATATAATACATTTAACTCTTAATGGCCCATATATGTTCTGAAAGGAACAGCAGAAGGGAATGAGAAATGAGGAAAGTGTATCCCCACACATACTTAGTTTAATGGCTAAAGAGAGACATAGAAATAAAGGCCTGGTTGATGAGCAATTATTGGTCGAGTGAACATATGCCTGCCTTCTTTTACGCCTGTTCTTTCAGTGTAATTCTTAATGGGTCTTTCCACTTTCAGAAGTGTCCTCATTTGGAAGATAAATTATAGATCACTCTAGTTACAAATGAATGAGGTAAACAGGAATAAAAATATAATGTGAGCTGTGCTTATATTCTCTTAGAAATGAGTTGGTAATCAACTCTGATTATAGATTCCATTTTATAATTGGTCCTATAAGTAGCTAGTTTGCAGTGCTCAAGCTGACAGTATCAATATCAAGGGAGGAGTGGTCCCAGCAGAAACACATGTAGTACTGGGGCATCCCTTCTATGCTGTGATGGAAGTCTGGGCAGGTTTGGTGAGGTCAGGTGTAGTAGTGTTACTACAGTTTAATGAAAATTGGATGGTTGAGTTGATATTAGGTTTTGAAATCATTTGTCTGTAAGATTCACTTGCTTGAAGTAGTCTACTTTATAAATGGAGATTATAATGGTTTGAAGAGCGTCTGCCAAAGTTCATGTGTACCCAGAACATCAGAATGTGATTTTAATTGGACATAGAGTCTTTGCATGTAGTTAAGAAGAGGTCCTACTGGAATGGAAGGTGGTCTAAATCTAATGACTGGTGTCTTTATAAGAGAAAATACAGGAAGATTCAGAGAGTGAGACATAGAAAGAAGAAGGCCATGTAAAGATGAAGATGGAGATTAGCATGATGCAGCTGCAAGCCAAAAAATGCAGGGAATCCTGGGAGCCACCAGAAGCGTGGTGGGGGCAAAAACAGATTCTTTCCTAGAACCTTCAGAGGGAGCAGGGCCTTGCAGATAACCTTGATTTTGTGCTTCTAGCCTCCGGAACTGTGAGAGAATAAGTTTCTGTTGGTTTAAGCCACCAGTTTGTGGTAATTTCTTATAGCAACCCTAGGAAACTAGGACAGAGACCAAGAACAACTTTCTCTTAATTAAATATTGAAATTCATGTCTCTTTTAGACATCCTTTCTGTTTCAAGGTGAAAGGCAAAAGCCTTATTTTCATACCTTTAAAGAAATTGCAAAACTGCTGTTTTTAATGTGGTTTTCTTACCATTTTGTTATCTTCAGGAAAATGATATATGGTGTAAACATGTCATGTAGCTAGGCAAATTTAGTATATTAATTAAGTTTCTTTTTTGAGTCCAAAAATAATTAAGTTTTCAGATGCATATTTTAAAATAAGAGTTATAGTTAATATTTTTTTATAGAAAAGACACTAAATAGTATGGAATTTTGGATAAACTAAAAGCTAAATGCTATAGAATAGGGAAATTTGTGATTCCAAACATCAAACTGAATTATAGTATTTATAAGCCAATAAGTTTTAAAGCTCCAATCCTAAATTAAAAGCTACTCCTTGACACTGCTAAATAAGGAAAACAGAAAGGTGTTCTTTAATTATGAGTTTTCTTCCAAAAATCAGAGCATATTCACGTATCAGGAGGTGGAGTTCTTGGTGCTTTAATCAAGAAAATATATTCAAGAGCTAAGGCAATTTAGCACATTATGTGTCAGTCAAATCAGGAGAAAACAGTAAAATATAAAATACACCAATGACGAGGTAGCATAATGTAGTTGTCAAGAAAAATTAGGTTCCTGATGTGTTTCAGTTCCTTTAACATGCAACCATATATGTCTGAATGCAAAGGATCTGACAAATTACTGAGGGTGGTAAGATTAAGCAAAATGGAAAAATAATTAATGCTATGTGAAATGACAGAAAATGTACCTTGCTAAAGGAGCAGCAATTTGGGGATTAAGGTCAGAAGTATAAGAGAGGAAAGGTGGCTCCATAGGGCATTCCCATGCTTCTTGGGGCAATGATTTATTGATACAGTGTTGACTTATTAATAGGATGCGGAGTAGAAATGATACTTAGAAAGTTCTTTGAAAATATAACTGCATTTTTTTTGTCTCTTAACTCTAATTTTGAGCTTTCTAATTATAGCTACAAATGGAAAGTAAAAGGTTTCATGGTTAAAATTGTGATTTCTTTAAGTAGTAAATTTCTATGGCCAAATAATTTCATTTATGTGAGTATATATTTTAAAAACTGACATATTTCATTAATAATTATAATTCAATTTATAACAATTAGAAATAAAGTGAATAGACCTAATTCAACAATTACATATGACTGAGTACACCTCATTTTGGATTTTAATGAACCCAAAGTAAATATTACCCAATAATCCCATTGAAAATGTATTAGAACCGTATAAACCATGAAACACAGAGGAAGGAGAGATGAAAGAAAGAGGAGAGAGAGGAGGAATTGAGAACTAATAAGATTCATCATATGCTCTATATTCCCAAATGTTTCTCATCCAGCATTGAATGAAATAGTATTTAAGAAGTTTTCTCACATTCCTAAGAAAATCACCACCATATTTATATATATATATATATAGGCATCTTTTCACACTCAGTTAAAGATGCAAATGAATTGTATTCTAATTAGAAGCAAGTCTTACAACAGTTTCCCTCAGCATATGTTGATACATTAGACAAACCATGCATTATTATACACATATTAACTCCCTCAATAGTGCAACTCTACAAACTTTTTGTTTTTCTATTTATATTTTTCTTTACTTTTTATTTGCTATTTAATAAAACAAACATTTATTGAACACTAAGTATGTGGCACTATTTTAGGCCCATGGAATACTTCACTAAACAAAGCAAAGATTTCTACCTTCTATATTTTAGATCCCTGAGTCACTGCATGGAGTGGGCTGCTTGGGAGTTCACCTGACTTGCTTCAGACTCATATAAAGAAATACATTTTTTTTCATATTTCAAGGCAGTTTATCATAACTTAATGTAGCTTACTCTGGTTAATATATGGATGAAAACAAATTTTTAATCTACAATTTTACAACCAAAGGCATTTTCATCTAAATGAGTATTATAAAAATATTCTTAGCCACACTAGACTTCTGAATGTTGAGCAAATGGAAATCCAACAAAATTTAAACCTAAGATCAATTACAACCAAACACAATAATTATAGGATTGGCATATCTCTGAAAGTGAATGATCATTTTATTTATGGTGATTTGATATGAGAATTTTAAAGAGAACTGTAACACAATATCAAATGGGAGAACAATCATGGAAAAAATACAAAATGAATACACTAATAAGCTTTCAAAAATTATATCTTCAAGCAAATTTGCTTTATATTGTTGATTATGTGAAAGCATGTTTTAAAACATAAAATTTCAGGTAAGCATAAAAGTTGATTTGGCAAACTAAGTTTCAAAAACAACAACAACAAACAGCTAAGTTTAAAACAAATGAAAATGAAATCCTACTTTTATCTCAGTCAGTAAACTCAAATACCTTTAAAACAGGTAGACGTGAGGGTCTTGTGGTTGTGATGTCTAATATTAAACTAAAAGCCCTGGTTCAGTTTTCCAATCTGGTCAATTTAGGAAGTTTCCCATTCTCATTCTTAATCAATGGTATTCCAGAATCTGTGCTCTTAAGTAACAGAAGAAAAATGATGCTTCTGAAAAAATGAACATTTTAGAATAAATGTGGCTATGATTTTAAAATATAGATCGTTAAAGTATGTGAGTAAGAGTGGAAGAGTAAAATACATCCTAAATGTTTATTAGAGAAGTAGTAAGATTGAAAAGAAAACCACATTTCACACATTTTTTTATCTATAGAGGAAAAAATTAGCATTCATATTTGCATTATTTCAAGGTTTCTTACAGTTTCTTTTCTGTGCTTATTTTCTAAAATTGAAATGAGGCCACAGAGTACCAGTTCTTCCCACACCTTTTTAAAGATTCACATGCAAACATACCCACAGACAATTAGAAATTTATTTACAACATTATCCCGGGTATGAACAGCTACAGCATCCACAAACATTAGATGTTTGAAAACATTCTGGAGTATCAGCATGGAAAGGCAAGTACTGGTTAGGGACAAAGGAAGGGCTGCTGGGATGGTGAAGTAATAAAAAGAGAATAACATTTGGGTCACTATAATGCTTAAGTATAGGGGTTTTGCCTATTTCCTTCGCAGGGATGATTGCAATGAGCGATTATTTTTTTCATTTATTGGCCTAATGGAATGTTACCTGACTCATACACTAGAAATGTTTATGCTCCAGGAGAGTAAGGGTTGCAGTATTTAGTGTATAGGCCTCGACACAAAGATAGGCATTCAATAAATAACTTTTGAATGAATGTCTCTTAGTTTGTGCTGTAGCCTCTCTCTTTTAATATGCTCCAGTCACAGGTATTTTTTTCCTTTTAGTTTCTCTTAAATGCAATTTTTAACATAACATTTAAGAAAATTTGTAACAGGTTTAGATTTTCAGAATGATTATGAAGATAGTAGAGTTCTTGTATACCCGTACCCAGTTTCCTCTATTAGTTAAAATCTTACATCATTATGGTACACTTGTCAAAATTAATGAACCGATATTGATGCACCATTATCAACCAAATTCTGTATTTTACTAAAATTTCCCCAGTTTCCCCCTAATATCCTTTACTTATTCTCAGGATCTCACCCAGGATACCAATGTACATTAACAGTCATATCTCCTTAGACTCCTAACTGAGATATTTTATCAGCGTTTCCTTGACAATTTTGAGAAGTACTAGTCAGGTGTGTTGTAGAGCATTCTTCAGTTTGGGTTTCTTTGATGGTTAGCCTGGGGCTATGGGTTTTGGGGAGGAAGACTACAGAGGTCAGTGCTGTTTCCTTTGTGTCATATCAAGCGTACATATTATTAATATACCTCATCATTGCTGATGTTAAACTTGATCACCTGGCTTGAAGTAGTGTTCATCATGTTTCTTTACTGTGAAGTCAGTATCTCATTTTTCCCTCCCTTTCCAAGCTATAGCCTTTGGAAGGAGGTCACTATGCATGGTCTACACTTAAGGAATAGAGAACAAAGTTTCTCCATAAATTACTTGGATTTCTATATGGAAGATTAGTCTCTTATTTATTTATTTGTTTGTTTATTTACTTACTTATTTACTTACTTATTCATTCATTCAACCATTTATTTGTATCAGTATGGACTTACCAATTTTTTATACTTTGGGCTTAAATGACAATTAAATATAGATATAGATATAGATACACAGATATAATATATTTTTTGTCATCCTATCTCTGGAACTTTTTATAGACTCTTGCTTTTTGCTTCAATATCCTGCCTACCCTCCTCAACAAATATGTTGAATTCCCTGACTTTAGTGTTTATCTCCTCAGGGTGGCATTTTCTTGATCATAGGATTGATAAAGAGCCTAAGCTTCAAACTGAATTCATATTTCAAAATTTTAGATTAAAATTTTTATTTTCACACTCTTACAGTAAGATCCATAAAACTAAAAATTCAGGAATCTTTCTGACTCACTGGTTTATATGGCAATATATAAATTCACAAAAGGCTAAGGAGTTCACATCTATCTTAAGCAAATACATACCTTTTCCTAAAACAACCACACACCGACAACTAAATGAGCGATGTAATCAGTGGTTTGGAAATGCACTAGCGTGTGTGCGGTTGACCCTTGAACAACACAGGGGTTGGAGCACTGACCCTGGTGCAGTCAAAAATCTGAGTATAACTTTTGACTCTACCGTGTGTCCTGCACATCCGTGGATTCCGTGAACCACAGACGAAAACAGTATTTTCAGTCCCTGGTTGGGAAACTGATTGGAAATTCAAAAACACTGGTTTGTAACCATGGTTGGTTGAAACCACAGGCATGTGAAACCTGTGGATATGAAGGGCTGACCGTATTTATTGGACAAATCTGCATTTGCATCTCAGTGGACCCTTGCAGTTCAAACCTGCATTGTTCAAAGGTCAGCTGTATATGCGTTTCTAGAGTACTAAATGAAAACTTTGTAATTAACAATTGTTTATTCAGGAGATAGAACATTTAGAGACTTAAACGAGACCTTTTTCAGTCTGGAGTCATAGGATATAAATATTCTCCAAATTTATTTTACTTTACTTACTGAAAAAAAATAAAAATCCCCACATGAGATTAATCTCTCAGTATCATTTTCATCAACAGCACTCTCTGGATGTACTATAATTTCTAAAAATTCCTAATTGTTGGGTTCTGCTTACTTTTTTTTTTTTTTTTGCTCTAACAAGGCTATGATTAGCATCCTTGCACATGTTTTCTGTAAATGTTATACTTTTGTTTCAGGATTTTTAAAAATGTAATTTTTTGATCAAAATATTATTTATGTATGCTTATGGTCACTATTGCCAAATTTTCAACCAGAATTTTTCACTCCTATCTACTTGGATCGATAATGTTCCCTGCACCAAATTATGTACTCATCTGAACTCTGAGACTTCAGAGTAAACACGTTTTGGAAGTTTTACTCCAGCTTGCAATGTGTGCTTTCCTATTTTGTTGTCTTGGTTGGTCTCCTGTGAGGCGTGATTGTACACTTGACTAAGGATGGTATTGGCACCTGACTCAAGCTTGGCAAATGAGATTGTGACTGTTGGATATTTGGGTGAGGAAATTCTAATCCAGTTTGGTGTAGTTACTTGAGGAAAGATGGGTAGCCTTCTTTTGCCTACTATGTATAAGAAGTGGAGCAAGGGGAAGTGATGTCCTGGCAGATGTTGGAAGCACTGAAGAGAGAGAGGGACAGAGTCCTCAGCTGAAAAGGCGAGCCTACTTTTCAGTTTTTATTTTAGGTCCCTTGCTAGGTCTCCTGCCATTCTGTTGTTGGACACTAGGAGACAGTCTCTGTATCTGTAAATAAATTCCCCTTTTCTGCTTCCACTTGGTCAAGCTGACTTGGTTACTTGCAATCATAGAATCCCATTTTTTGTAGATAACTAGTTCCCACTATACTTGGGCTGAATTTGTAGATTCAAGATTCTTATAAATAATCCAAGACATTTTGGCTTGCGTTTAAAATTCTGTCTTCTGAATATTACTCTGTACTCTTATTTGGTATTTTAAGACCTGATTTTTGATCCAAGATGAAGAGCTATGTCTGATTCTCTTTTGTTGCAGCCTCCAATTGATCTTGAAGTGTCCTGTGCTGCCCTCAGTGGCTCCCTCCCGCAAGCATTTGTACAGAAACCACACTAGACACAAAAAGAGAACTCATTTTCATATGACTGGCAAAAACAAAGCTTTACATAAATGCAATTACATTTTCATAATAAAGTGTTATAAGAACTAGAAGTATTTTTAGGAAAATAATAAAATGACAGAACTGAAAAAAGAAAGATATAGAAATTAGGCTTTCTCATCAAAGGATTCAAAGTCCTTGAATTTCATGATTTATTTTATTTTTGTAAATTGAGTCTTTGTTGTTCAGTTAAAGGTTAAGGCAAAATAACTGATTGATTTGTGATGAATAAACATATGACATTTGAATGAGTAAACTGATATTTATTTGATAATTTGAAATCTTCTTGGTCTGGTTTCATATTTCCAAATAAAAATACAACTATTTATGATAATATTGAAATGCTACTGGAATATCAATTTAATAATTTAAATGTCATTAGAAAACAGTCACCCATGTTTGTTTTAAAAACTGTTTGTATTTAAATAATATTTTATTTTGAATTCATAAGAGAAATTAAATAATTTAAGAACTGATGGGTCAATTTGAATAAATGACAAGAATTTACTTAGGGTTTTCTAACCAAATTGATCCCATGATATTCACCTTAAATCTTCCTTTCCCTTCCAAATATAAGTGATTGTCTAGACATTCATCCACTGAATAACTTTATTGAACATTTCATTCAAAGCACTGTGCTCTCCAATTTAAAGTTTAAAAAAAAAAGTCTGAAATCCACTTATCTGAATGCATGATCATAAACAATTTAATGCAGAGAAGGACTCTGGAGAAGACACATGATTTTAGGAGGGAAGAGGAAAAATGCCACAGCTGAGAAGAGATAGAGGCAATTTTAGATTTAATCTTTGAAGTATGAATGAGATTTCTAAGCTGGACTATGTTAAGACAGTCTTTTGTTTTTGGATACCCCTAGTCATTCACAGAATGTGAAAGAATTCAAAAGACTCAAAAGAAATAGAAGTTAGAAAGTTTATTTAGGAAGACAGGTGCCGGCAGAGAAGTTGCTGGCGACAGACAACTGCATCTAACTTTAGGTTAGCTTTTTCTTTGATAGAAAAGGGTAGGTAAATTTTCTTATACCAGGAGATGTGACGTAGACTGCGGTCACTTGATTGACACATGTTAGTTATATAATTAGTTTCTTTCTGTGCATCTTTTTACTGAGAATGTATACAGAAAAACCCATGGGGTGGGACTAGCCCTAATGTTCATTTTATTTGAATTATGTTCTACTGAGGTTGGGGTAATAGTGGACAGGCTCCAGCAGTTGGCACAGACATTAAAACTAGATCACTCTGGTTAGGGCCTTATCTCTTCTTTTTAAGGGTGTTTGGACAGCTTGATTTTTCTCTGGGGGGTGACCCTGGGTGGTCCTTGTGGAGGACATGCAGACCTGGGCAGTCCCCCTTTGGGTTCACTTTTATAAACTCTTTTCTGCTTCATCAGACAGGAATTCCTGGGAGGATCAGTGTTTCAAATGCAGGGAAATGTGGGCAATGCAAGGATGACATCAAGTGTATCCTGCGACTAGACTATAAGGTGATCAGAAGGAATGCAAGAAGGAAAAAAGTAATGCAGATAAGTAGGTGTTGTTTTTTTTTTTTTTTATCTTAAGAACAGTGCTCAGGTTTATCACTATAATGATAAAAGAATGTCTTAAATTAAAGGTTGATAAAGTATGTTCCAGCCACAGCTGTCCCACTGCCTTCTTTTGTAAATACAGTGTTATTGGGATACAGTTCTGCCTATTAATTTACATGTTGTTCATAGCTGGTTTTACAATATAATACAGAGTTGAATGGTTGCATCAGAGCCAATATAGCCTGCAAAGCTTAAAATATTTACTATCTGGCCCTTTACAGAAAAAGGTTGCTGAATACTGTTCTAGATTTCTGTGCAGATATTAATTATCTACTTGGTATTAGGTTTCAAAATAGCTACTAGGTATACTAAACATACATTCCTTGGCAGGATTTTTTGTTTGTTTGTTTTTTTTGTTTTTTTTTTTTTTACTTTGTGCCAAATGCAAAGAATGATATAGAAGAAGAAACACATAATTGTATTCTAATGCATTCTCAACCATATTTGAGTCCTGGAAACATGTCTTCTAAGTGAGATAGTGTTGATTTTTTTTTTTTTTTTCCGGGGGGGGGGCTCTAGAAAGAATAGAAATACTATTTGTTTTCCAAATGGTTATTTTTGGACTTTTACATTAATTTAAAGATTAAAAAAATGAATATGTGAGAGAAAAATAGCCTCCGAAACTACTCTCGTTTCTCACTTGCAGTTTAGTTTAGGGCTGTTTTTGAACTGTAGATCCTCTAAGATATAATTTGCACTGGTTGCTTTTACCTATTTTGAAAGTATATCCTTTCCCCAGTGCCACCAACTCTCTTTTATCAGCAATTCTCGCACTTCTGAGAGCTTCCATTCTCACCATGTGGCACTGCATCTTATATGTGTAACACACAGTTTGGGGGCAGGTAGTAGCAATGATGCCCTGGGGTTATTTTCTTTGTAACGGAGAGATATAACTCTTCAGAGTCCATTTCCAAGGTGAACTTGGCTCCTGCGGTTATCCACCTGCCTCCTTTAAAAGTGCTTCTAAGTCATACATATGATTGTTTCTGAATCCTTCAGAAGACTACTGTGGGTTCTGCAAAGAAGTGCTCGAAAACTGGAAAAACAAAACAAAACACACACAAAAAAACAGGAATTATAGGTAGATGTTTTTTAGGAATCTTATAAATGTTGCATGTCTAACAATGGACAGGAACACTGAAAAACAAAACCAAATTATAATCAAGTACAGGTATCTGGGAGTGACTTGATGCTGGAGAGAATCACTCTTTGAAAGCCTAACAACAGGATTAAATCATCCCACTGTTTCACAAGATTGATTTTCTGTGTTTTGAGAATTTTTCCTTTGGCAGTTTTAGATGCTGGCAAAGGCTAGTAGGCAAATATTGTATGGATATGGATATATGTCCATATATATGTATATATATGTATATATATGTATATATATACACACACATATTTGAGGTATATGTATATATAAAACATTGGCATATTTATCTAATTGTATAATTCTATCTATCTGACAGTATCTTGAAATAGATATGATCTTTTTTTTTTTAGTTTCTAAAAGTGCATAACATCAGTTCTGGCATATTTTAGATCTCTCTCTCTCTCTCTCTCTCTCTCTCTCTCCATATATAGATACAGATGCTATAGATATAATATTTTATATGTATTATATTTTTATATGTATAAAATATATATGGCCCATTTCTTTTTTATTCAGTGAAAAGTGGTGCTGTATAGAGATAGTATGTATGTATATTCCTTAAGCTATTTTAAAAACTGTTAAAAGCAATTTAACAAATATGTATTAAGAAACCTAAAATAGGTCAGAACTGATATTCAGCATCTTTAGGGATAAAAAATGTCATACATCAAAAATGAAATACATACAAAAATATATTTCAAATTTACATTCAGGTAGATGCAGTTAGATAAACATGACAATGATTATAAGGTAATATAAACTATGTAAGTAATTCAGAAGTGGTATCAGCAAAGTATTTTAAAAGTCTCAGAGGGAATGGGTTACATTTAGTTGTGAGGATAAGGAATGGTTTCATGCAGAATGTAGCAATTAGAATGAGACTTGGGGAATGGAAGATTTCCGCCAACTATCGAATGGTGGGGAAATTTCAAGTGACATGCCCAGAGAGCTTGAGGAACTGCATCACATCTGGAAAGTTCAGGACTCTGACTTGTTTGTATGTTTGTATGTATGTATGTATGTATTTTTATGGCTTTAAAAGTAGGCAAGGGTAGTTGTGTGAAATAAATGTGGAAAGAATAAATAAAGGTTAACTTGTAGAGGCTGGAATTTGGATGTTAGCCCTTGAAGGGTTTGAGCAGAAAAGATGTGAGCTGTACTTAGAAAGATTTCTTTGTTGAAAATAACCTGTATAGAGGAAGACAAAATAGGGTGGCGGGTTTAGTGGGTGGGCTATAGCAGTACTCTGAGGGAGAAGTAATAATCAAAATAATAATTGCTAAATATGATTGAGTTTTTTATATGGTCTTGTTGCTGTTCTAATGCCTATCCATATATTGACTTCATTTATTCTGACATCATACGTATGAGGTAGGTACTATTTTAACATTTTTACAGAGAAGGAGTCTGAAACATTAAAAACAAACAAACAAAAAACATTACACTGGTTTGCCTAAAGCTAAACAGCTTATGATAAGTATGTAAATGTGAGTGTTTATTAAGTTATAGGCATTCACTCAATATGTGAGGATTGAATAAAGGAATTGAAAGTTGGAGTAACATAAGCTATCTTTTCTTCTTGTTGCCACTAAATTGCTATCACATTAAACCATGCTTTATTAATAAAAAAGAAATATTTAGGTCACCCTATTTTTAAAATGTAGGGGTAAATTCTCCCTTGCAGAAGAGAAAAACACTTTCTTACTTCAGTATAAAAGAATAATATTATTTGAATGTTTGGTAGAATTCACTGGTGAAACTGTCTGGTTCTGGACTTTTGTCTGTTGGGAGGTTTTTATTACTGAACCAATCTCCTAACTAGTAATTGGTTTGTTCAGGTTTTCTGTTTCATCATGATTTAGTCTTGGTAGGTTGTATCCTAGGAATTTATCCATTTCTTCTAGGTTGTCCAATGTGTTGGCATATTATTGTTCATAATAGTCTCTTACATTCCTTTGTATTGCTGTGGTATCAGTTGTAATAGCTTTCATTTCTGATTTTATTTGTTTGAGCCCTTTCTCTTTTTTTTTATTGGTGAGTCTGGACAAAGGTTTATCAGTTTTGTTTATCTTTTCAAAGAACCAGCTCTTAGTTTCATTGATCTCTATTATCTTTTTAGTCTCTATTTCATTTATTTTTGCTCTAATCTTTATAATTTTCTTCCTTCTATTAACTTTGGACTTCATTTGCTCCTTTTCTAGTTCCTTGAAGTGCAAAGCTATTTGAAACCTCTCTTGTTCTTGAGTTAGTTATTCATCGTTGTGAGCTTCCCTCTTAGAGCTGCTTTTGCTGCATCCCGCACATTGTGGTATGTTTCCATTTTGTTTTTCTCAAAGTATTTTTTTATTTATTTTATTTCTCTTTTGGTTTCTTCTTTGACACATTGTTTGTTCAGCATGTTGCTTAATCTCCACATATTTGTGATTTTTTTTTTCAATTTTATTCATGTAATTAATTTTTAGTTTTGTACAGTGTGATCAGAAGAGATGCTTGTCATACAGATAACCAACAGGTATGTGCAACGATACTCAACATCATTAATCATCAGGGAAATGCAAATTAAAACCACAAGAGGTATCTGTTAGAAAGGCTGCTTTCAAAAAGTTAAGCAATAACAAGTGTTAGCAAGGATGGGGAGAAAAGGGAACCCCTGTGTGCTGTTGGTTGGAATGTAAATTAGTACAGCCACTATGGAAAACAATATGGAGGTTCCTCAAAAAATTAAAAATGAAACAACCTTATGATCCAGAAATTCCACTTCTGGAATTTATTTATGAGAAGAAAAAACAAAAACAGTAACTCAAAAACATGTATCACCCCATGTTTATTGAAGAATTATTTACAATAGCCAAGATATGGAAACAACCTAAGTATCCATTGATAGATAAATGGATAAAAGAATTGTGGTGTATGTATAAAATGGAATATTATTCAATGGTGAAAAAATGAAATATTGTCATTTGTGACAACATGAATGAACCTTGAGGGCAGTATGCTAGTGAAATAAGTCAGACAGAAAAAGACAAATACCTTATAATCTCTTTTTATAGAGAATCTAAAAAATGCTACTAGTGAGGCTATAGATACAGAAGACAGATTGGTGGTTGCCAGAGGCAGGAGGTGGGGGTAGAAGAAATGTGTGAGTGGAAATCAGAAAGAAAGAAAGAAAGAGAGAGAGAGAGGGAGGGAGGGAGGGAGGGAGGGAGGGAGGGAGGGAGGGAAGGAGGGAGGGAAGGAGGGAGGAAGGAAGGAAGGAAGGAAGGAAAGAAAGAAGGAATTAAGGAAGGAAAGAAGGAAAAATATATATATACATATATATGTATATATATATATATATATATATATATATATATATATATGATGAAAAGCAACATTGTGAATAACTTAAGAAATGTAAATATCTTAAGAAAAATTGTGACTGTGATTTTTACTGAAAGACGTAAAAGGGTTTTAAATATATGAGAAGTGAACTATATTCATGGATGGAAAGACTCAGCAGTATACAGAGGTCAGTAATTCCAAAAATAGCTTCTGACCTACTTTTTAGAACTTGACAACATATTTCTGAAATTCATCTGAAAAAAATTAATGATATGAATCCCCAAAAGAGATTTTTAAAGGAAAAAAAAAAAAAAAAGAAGGCTCTTTTCTGGCCAATATATAACTATACTAATGATAAAAGTGAAAAAAAAAATATTTAAAATATAAAACGATATTACCTTTATGTATTCTAAATGTGTCAAAACCTAAAATATGTTTCATGATTTAAAATAATAACATAATTAATGAATAACCTAAAGAGAAGAGATGGAATCCAGAAGATAGAAATAAAGGATCTTGGATTGAATAAACAGTACTATTATAAAAGATACATTGATGCTAATACTAGGGTATAATGGTTAAAAACCCTTTATGAACATGGTTATTATGTAACATAATTTTATTTTATTTTATTTTATTTTTTTATTTTTTTTGCATAGATCACTAAAAGTTTTCAGTAAAATATGCTACATAGACCCATACACATGTGCCACAAGAGAAGTATCCTGAAGGCTTGGGGAATTGTCAATATATTGGCCATGTTTCAGTGCAGGAAACAGAAACTAGAGCAGATATTTCCAGCAGAAAGGAATTTAAGAGAGGATATTAAGTGCTGTCAGAATCTTTGGAATTGGTGGGGAAATGTAAATCAGGGAGCAATAATAAGACTTTTGCGTGGAGGTTTCCTAGTGTGACCAGGATCCAAATTTTGCTTTGCCAGTGATATCACAAGTTCCCCATATCCCTGAGGCTGGTAACTAGATAATGTGGTATAGAATCTGGACAATACCAACATCCACACATGCTAGAAGCTCCTAGTCTAACATCCCCATTACAGAAAGTTGGCAACAGCCCCCACTTCCTTCTTTCCAAACTCGTGATTGTGTATCTAATTGGTACAACCCAATTCACATTTAGGTACCAGAAGAAAAAAAAATACAGATTTTATCTTCCCAACCACTCTGAACAGAGGAAAGATAAAATAGAGATTGAAAGAGCCTTTGTAAACATGTAAGACTAACAGGTTCCTAAACGAGAAATATGAGTAGTACATTTTTATGAGAAAAAAATGTTCAGTTTTATCTCTCATTAAAGAAGTAAAAATTAAAATCAAAATATGATTTTATTGTAATATTTTAATCATAAATTCGGAGAAGAGTGCCGTGAAATGAAAATTCTCACTTCACTACAAAAGAAAAGTAAGTCGATACAAGTTATCTGTATAACAATTTGATAATAAGTATCTAGAGACTAAAAAATGATTTCATCTTTCAGTATGACAATATACTTCTTGGAATCTATCTTAAGAAATAATGTGGTCTCCAATTTATGATCAGGAGTATTGACAATGGGAAAAATAGGCAGCTTCAGTTATAAGTATGAAAAATTAGAAAATAACTATATTAGAAAATGTCCAACCAAAAGAGAATAGTTATATAGGTTATATTACCTCTATACAATAGGTTATTATAAAGCTTTGTAATTACATTGGAAAATGTTCACATTAAGTAAGAACAAGTAGAACACAAAAATATTTATAAAATATGGAGCTAACTTTTTAAACTATTCACAAAGAAAACAAAGAATAATATTGTCTATCTTTGTTCTGTAATACTTTTCATTGACTTTTTATAAATGTCAATATAAAAAAAAATAACTTTTTAAAAAAAACTGGTCTATGTGCCAATCATTGTTCTTAGCATGAAGGTGCATTTTATATCATTTATTTAGTCATTGATAGGTTAAAAATTGGGGAAAAGAAAAGCTTTGTGGACCCATCAAGACATTAATTGGATTTAAAGCAAACCATTTATTTCATAGGAGATATAAACACAGACATGAAAAAATGAGTTCATAATCAACATAGAGTATGTTAATTCTCTTTGTCCTTCTCATGAATCAGTGTTTGTGAATCCTGAAATGTACCAAAACAGTAAATTGTTACTTGCTTTTCCATTAAATCACTATGTTCAATGACCATTTTAGAAAAGCTGTGTTATTTTAGTATTTTAATTCCATTTATGGACTTTTTTAGGAAGCCTAAAGACTTTTCTTTGTTCTCTTTTTTTCCATTTTATTGAGGTATGATTGAGAGATAAAATTGTAAGATATAGTTAAAGTATGCAATGTGATAATTTGATGTACATGGCAAAAGGTTCCCCAGCCCACCCTTCAAGTTAATTAACATATTCTTCACTTATTTACTTTTTTTTTTCATTTTTTGGTAAGAACATTTAAGTTCTATTCATACTTTTCTAGGAAGATTAACTACTTTTGTAGACCTGACTTCTTTACAAATAGAATGCTGGTGAGGTACAGTAGTAGTAGTAAGTAGAAAACAAATAAAAAAATCAAAACCAGAAAAAAACAAAAACACTGTAGTCCAAGTGGTTTTTGTTAGTTACAGTTATGGCAGATGGTGTGACATTTGCCTGTGTTACTCCTGGTGCCTTAACTTTTATCTCTCTCTGGAAGAAAGGAGAAATGAAGCACAGATCAAAGAAAGCAAGGAGAGTTTAACTTCCTAAATGTCAGAGAGAATTGAAATTTAGTAACAAACTCAGATATCAGATGTATTCCTTTTGACCAATAGGAGATCTCATTTGTAGAAGGGGGTGCTATGAACAGGCATCAGGGAATTCCATTTTGTTGACTAAACTTTTTTTTATTTATTTTATGGACATGAGATGTCCTTTCAGAACATGTCTTAGTGATGTTGGAAATGTATTTTGCATCTTTGGATTGTGACTCACTGAAATGGGCTGGTTACCCAAAGCCACTTCACCACACCAAAAGGTGGGTGGAAAGACTTCCCCTCATAATGTATGTTCTGTGAGGCGTCAAATCTATCCTCTGCCTCCGGGATTCCTTTGGGGAGTAAGAGATGCAAGAAACTACCTGTGAGAACCAAAAGACAAGCTAGTGTTTGCTTAGCTGAGGTATGTGGTCTCACAAGTGCGAATCAAGACCACAGATTCTTAGTATGCTTTTCAAGCAAGTTCTAATGCTGTCCTATAAAGTACTCAGTCACAGACTCAGGGGATAGGATGGCAGTGTCAACAATGGTAAAAATAATGTCCAAGAGACACTATTCCCTTTGCCAACAAGTTTAGAATGAAAGGAAATAGCAGACGTGGAGTTTGGAAATTTGTCTAGCTTGATAGGAGACAATGCTTCCAATGGGTCGCTCACATTTCCCTACATGATCTTAGCAAGAGGCATTGATAGTTTTGTTCCAAACTATTGTCCCAAGGATGTTTTTTTAATAGCAAACAGCTTTGGAAGGTAGAGGCAGTGTCTCTTTCTGGGGCATAGGGCAGATTTTTTCCCTGAAGGGTATGATAACCATAATGTCTCCCATTAGAACAAAATTGTGTAGGTTTGTTAGAAGCTCCAAAAGATCCAGATTTTTTAAACCCTAGTTCCCTAGGCTCCTGTCTACACACGGTGTTTTCTGCCTTGCCCCTGTGGGACTTTGGGGGCCAGGGAACCAATGTGAATGTGAAGCTCACACTGCCTGCTCTGTCATGCATGATAAAGTCCTTCACCTCTGACCCAGAATCATGTCTTCTAAAAGCATCTGTGAAGCTGTGTCAGGCTGACTGGTCAGGTTAGAAGTAGAGCAAAATATTAGTCTCCACACCTTGTAGTTATTTATTTTTTATGATTTTTTTTCTAACTGTAAGAACAACATTTTCTTAATGCAGGGAATTTGAAAAGTAGAGGAGACATGTAAGAATAGAAAATTCCACAATCTCCACACCCAGAGAAGGGTAATATTTTGATTTTAGCACAAATTGTAATATTGCTGTATATGTACATATACATAATATCGTGTCCTCATGCTAATTTGCCTACTCCTTTTGTCCTCTGAAATTGTATGAGTATTTCTGTGTCAATTTTTTAAGCATCATTTTCAATCTCTGCTTAGTATTCTTTTATTATAATTAAACCATTATTTATATAATTAGATGTCGTGTCCTGTGCGACGAGGGTTGTGGGGAGTGAGGAGGGCGGCACAGGGTTAAGAAAAGACAGTAGCCATGAATAGAGTTTAAGCGGGGCCAAGGGACCTCCAGTCTCAAGGACTGGAGGCTCTGAATCGGGCCTGTGCATTAGATTTTATTAGTTAGGTGGGGAGGTAAAGGAGATAAAGCTTGTCAATCTCAAGATCTGTGAATTCCATATGCTATAGTAGGAAACTGATTCAAGCCAGTCACCCTTGCCTGCAGGCAGCAGAACCATAAGTCCCAGGATCAGTACTTCCCCAAGGGACAAAACCTTTATGCATGTGAATAGATGGAGAGCACATCATTGAATCTCTTCCCTTCCAGGTTGTGGGAAGGAATGCAGCCAGAGGCTCTCCTTAGCCTGGGGAAGGTGGGGAGCTGTGCCCACCTCTATGAATCCTGTGGGTTCTCCTGTTGGTCCCCACTTGACTGCGCCTGGCTTGAGTTGTTCCCCCCCCATGGGAAATCTTACTTGTCATTGGCTGACCAGCCATCTTTTTGGGACCCAACAGGTTGACATAACATGCAAACACAAAGGTGAAGCAAAGTCTCTGAAAGGATCTGTCTCACAGACTCTCCTTTCTTTAGGGGCAAGTACAAGGAGACAGACGGGTAGGCTGCTGCGTGGCCACAATTAGTCTCCTATTATTGAATATTTAGTTAATTTAGAGTTTTTGACTATTAAAAATAATTCTACAAGGAGCATCTTTTCATACTCCTAGCACGTTTCTCTAATTTACAGGTTAAAAAAAAAAAAAAAAAAGAAACTCCACAAGATAAATTGCTAGGTGTCAGCAACTTTTCATTTAATATTTTTCCATGTGTGCTTTGGTTCTCTCCTGTTTGAGCCAAAAATTCCAGATAATCAGACTCTGCAAATGAGACAATTTCTCTAATCCTTATTCGTATTAGACTTTTATCTGGGTAAATGGCCTTTGCTTAACAGATTACACTGAAGTCATTCTTTTCACCCCTCTGTTAGCGAATCACATATCAAGTTGTGTCAATTTCTCTCCATTTCTCTAGCCTCTTCAGAAGATTTCACATCATTCTTTCAAAATAAAGTCAAATGTATATGGGGTAGTAGATTTACTTAAGGGTCTTGTCAAAATTCTGCTCTTTAATCTCTTTAGTTTTTTGTAACATTTTACATAGCTGTCATTACTAGGTTGATTGTTGTGTCATCATGACTTTGGGATGGATAACTTGTTTATTATCCCAGGAATAACATCATGGTGAATGAGATTATTTACCAAATTAAATATCTACTATGGAAAATACCATCTCCACCAAAAAAAACTACCTCATTGTGTACACCTTTCTGTTGTCTGCCACATACTCTAAAGTAACTTCCATTTCTTCTCTAGGCAAGTTTAACTGCCATTTGGATAACTGATGATATATTGTGATAGCATAGGTTAGATACTCTAGAGGTAAGTTTTAGGCTCTAATATGTAGGATCTAATTTTATAGTTGTATCAAATTCAAAGTATCAATCACTTTGCTCTTCCCAAATCAATATGAATGGCTATAGGGTCATGAGGTAGGCATCAGTCTGGAGTAGCACACTGCTGGTCCACCAGCAACTTACATGTAAGACTTAAACTAGCTCTCCCCTCTAAGAAGTGATGATCAGGAAGACAAAGTACCTATTCAGCAATGCATATTTACATACTCATATTTGAAAGGAGTAAAAATCAAGCAAATAATTAAATGACTATGAAAATAAATAAATACAATATTTTCTATTCTCCTTGTGCCAAAATTATTATATAAAACTCAGCCTTCTAATTTTCCTGTTTGCAGCTTTGTTAAGATAGTTTGGGTCCTTTTTAGGATTCCAGCTTAGAGAAGACAAACAAGCGAAAACAAAAAGGCAAAGAAAACAAAGAAACAAAAATTTTAAAAAAGAACTTCCTGGGTAGATAATGAGTCTCTGACTGGGTAAAATCTTTCTCCCCCAAAGGAATCTTTACTTCACATTTGCACTTTACAAATAGAATCTAAAGTTTTCTGGTCATTAAAATATAAGAAGCAAAAATATATTTTCTATCCCAACACATTCCAAAATCTCCATCACATATCAGATATTAAAAGCATCGTTATAGGATTAATGACAAATTAGTGTTCTGAATCTAGGAATGGTGAATGAATGATGACTGTATTTGCTTATGAAGATGCAAAATGTGGATGCATTAGTCAAAGCAAACATTGCACTGAACAGAGTTAAACAGGAAGGAAGACTGAACTTAATTCCAGTGAAACAAACGTTGAGAGGTTTCCCTTTTCCTTTTCTTTTTCTTATTTTTTTTTCTTTCTTCCTCCTCTTCTTCCTCTTCCTCATCCTTCTCCTCCTCCTCCAACACTGAAGCAAGCTAGTGGAAAGGGGAGATTGAGGAATAGGATGTATCCAACACATTGAGTTATTTCTAAATTTGCAAATGCTATTTTTGGTGTTTAGGCCCTCTGTGTTTGCTAATTGACACCCATTGCAATTTCTTATAGAGACTGGGAGATACAGTCTCTAATCTTCCTTGATGATTAAATTTCAAGGGGATTGTTCCCAGGTCCTTGAGAAAGGCATTCTTGGGTCATTAACTGGCAAGAGGATTATTTTTTCTTTTTCTTTTCTTTTTTTTTTTTTTTTATATCACCATGTATATCAAAGGGGCAGAGAATGAATTTGCAGTTATAAAATTTCTAAAGTACATGCTCTAAGAAAAGGGAAGTTAGGGGTCTGTTGTCAGGAAGAAGATTGCCTAAAGTTTAGTCAAGCTGAGGAGAATGTTAAGGCCCTCTTTGTCACATGTGTCTTCTTAATTTAATAAAAAATAATCAGTTACAAGGGGAAATTTCTTCTTCTCACCATGTCCACAGTACTGGTAACTATTTAGGTGACTTTAGTACATACTCAGTCTTCAATAATTCATGTGTTCTCTAAGTAAGTTGGAATTTATTCTACTGTGCCTTGTCACCTAGTAGTGTGATAATCCCTCACCATTTTCATGCTGCTTTTGAGTAAATAGAAGTTATTTTACTGACTCTCCACATCTCGGTAGAGCCATCGGGGAACCTCAATGCAATCAAACCAAAGCAGGTGTTGCTCGGGAAACAGAATCTCTTTCCAGTAACCTGTTAGCACTTCTTCACTCCATATTCCTTGTGATTTCTCTCCAACCTAGTCTAGGATGGTCTCTCTCTCTCTCTCTCTCTCTCTCTCTCTCTCCCTCCCCCTGTCCCTTTCTCCCTACTTCCCTCCTTTTCTCCCTCCTTCCCTCCTTTTCTTCTTTCCTTCTTTCCTTCCTTCCTTCCTTCCTTCCTTCCTTCCTTCCTTCCTTCCTTCCTTCCTTCCTTCCTTCCTTCCCTCCCTCCCTCCTTCCTTCCTTCCTTTTGTTTTCTTTGTTCTGGGTAACACTTTATAGACTCTTTGTGTTTTTCTCTGAATTTTAGTCTGCTCATGGCCTCAAACTCACAAGCCTTTCTGCTGTACTTCTGTTAAAACAACTCTCCATCAATACATGTATAGAACTTAAAATGTTTTCCAATGGAAGGAAGGTGAGGAGTACCGACAAAAAGTGAAAGGATGTGTGTGTGTATATATGTATAGGTTTATGTGTGAGTATGCATACCTGTGTATATGGGTGTTTGTTAAGTGCATGTGTGTAAATGATGGTGGTTTGGAAAGAGAGATAGCATTTAACATTTTCCAAAGAGTATTCCACCACATCAAACAATCCACATATTCTCCCAACACAAGGATCCCATCCCTTCTCACCTGCCATGTCCTACAATCCTCCAGGACCTAATATAAACAGTGTTCTTACATTGGCAAAATCACCGAATACCAGGAGATATTGGTTAATTTAATTTCTGTAGCTTGCTGATTGATCTAATGATTAAAGTGATTCTTTAAAACCTTGTTAATTTCTTGTTAAAAACAGCATTGAGCAGAATTAATTACTACTATGAGGAATTACTGTAACATAGCATAATATTCTTGATTGTAATAAAATAATTCTTTTGTTTGCAACAAAACAGATGTTTTATCAAACACACACAGATATATATATATATATATATATATATATATATATATATATATTCAAAAGAATGGTTTCCAAAAACTAAACTTTCATATATATACGTATATATATGTATATATGTATATGTGTGTGTATATATATATATATATATATATTATATTATATTATATATATTTACGTATAGAAATTCAGTTTTGAAAACCATTCTTTTGAATCTTATAAGACTTGACTTTTTGTCACTAAACTAAATGAATTCTTTAAAACGGCAAACAGTCTTCTGATGCTAGTCAGAAACAGGGGCAAGGATGTCAGAATAGTAAGGAAAACGTGTAAGGTAAAAACTTTTGAAGAGGGTATAAAGAACTGTGGCGTAGAAGCAGGAGCTTCCTTTAGGCTACTGACTAGATAGCCAAATAGCAGGATAACAACCAACACCCCACCCACAGCTTCTTCATTACTTTGTCAGGTTACCATCTGTGAGCTCAAATGCCCTCCCCTACTTATTCATCAAGTCACTTCAGAGGTGGTATCTTTGAACACAAAGCACATATTAAAAAACCTAGGGCTTTGGGTAGTGTTGATATGGTTGAGTTTGATGTGGCAAGATTTTGAGTTGACATTCTCTCTGCTCATCTCCCATACCCCGAAGAAAGTAACCTTAGCCATACAGAACAAAATTATTTTTACAATACCTAAGAATTTGACATTTCTAGGTTTACAGTTGAGAGAGATGTGTGTTTTTTCCTAAAATTCCAATATATTTCTTTCTTTTTCTATGCATTGTTACTTGCAGAATTTGAAGATGATATTCTGACTGATTTTGAATCTCCAGCCTTCTTTATTTTTATCTTCTGCTCATATTATTATTTTTGTACTATATGATTTATTTCCTGGGGTTACATACATATTTTCATAAAAAAAATATTAGAGAAACAATAATCAAATCCAAAATCTTTTGAATCTTGGAACATGTACTCAGCATATTTTCCAAAACCTTAAGGGGTTTATCATATTAGATTCTGGAAGACAGTTTGTGAGATAGGAAAGTAATTATATGTGTACCTGTGTATTTCTTCTTCCATTTATATAAGACCCCCTCCGGCCATGTTTAAGATGTTAAGTAGTTTGAAGTGTGATGAAAGACAGATAGGGAATGACATCTTTATATCTGCAGGGATATCCTTGTCATAAAGTTATGCAGACTTTGGAAAGTCAAGGTTAAAGCTAATTCAGTTAACATTAGTAAATGTGGCTTTCATTAAGTCTTGAATTTTCATTCATGCTATCATTTTACAAGTGGGAGAGATAGCTATGGGATATTATGCATGCAAAATGTGTGTATTTATGAGTGAGTTACTTATCAGAAGACACTAAACATTTGTTTTGTGAGGTAAACATTGCTATTAAGCTGACATTTAAAATGGATAGGTATGTTTTCAGTGATGATATAAACAATGTCTGATTTCTTTCAACCCAAGGGTCTGTTTTATTAGCATTATCTTCATTGGTTGTTTCTTTCTTTTCTTTTCTTTTCTTTTTTTTCTTTTTAAATAATTTATTTGGTACAGCTTTCCAAGAGCATTTAGAGGACTCTAACAAAGAAGGTATATCCAAAATAAAGTCATTCACAAACACTTCTGCAGTAACAAAGCTAAGCAAAACTTTCACATATTGGCTGCTAAAAAATTGGTAATTACTCTGGTAAGACCACAAAACCAATTTGCTAAGATGCCATTTATTATAAAGTTTCAACTCCAGTGGGAAACACAGAATGTATTGTTCACATTCCTTGAGTGCATCTTCACATTCTCCACAAAATGCTCCCTACTGAATTTCCCAATAATTCTTCAAGAAAAGTGTTGTCTTTTTGTTTAGATTATTTTAGCCATGATATTCATCCAGTTCAAAAACATGTACGTACTGTTTAATTTCTATCATGTTAAAAGAAATAAGCTGAAAACAAACAAACAAAAAAACAATTTTTGCTAGATCTGCTTTCATGATTGTGCAAGTTGTCAGCTTCAATTTTTATTTGTTCTTCTTTTAAACATTTTTTTACTAGTTTCAGGTGCACAAAACTATGCAATAGTTAGACATTTATCATTTATATCACTCACACAGTGACAACCCCCCTCCCCCATCCACTACCTCTCTGACATCGCACACAGCCATTTCATTTCCACTGTCTCTATTCAATGCTGTGCTCCACTTTATTTGTTCTTAAGATCCAACTGAAAAAATATTCAAAGCTCTAATTATATATTAGGACATATATCTTTAAACACGTTATATTTATTTCCTTTTTTACTTGTGGAGGTAAGATGCAGGGTAAAATGAAGAATAGTATAAAACAACTTTTCTAGAAAAAAAATGCTTGAAAATAATTTTCTAATATAAAAGGGTTACATATGGCCAAAATTTCTTAATGATAATATCAATTAATTTTCATTTATAACATATCCAAGATAAAGAAATTTGCATTTAAAAACCTCTGAGTTAAATCTATCAGAAAAGACAGAAAGATTAAAATCTGAGCAATAACACTTTTAGACATTTCTGTTCATTGACACATTAAAAAGGCACAGTATAAAAAAATATAAAAAGAAAAGAAAAAAAGGCACAGTATAAAATTTAAAGAATATATTTTTGCTAAGGAATTATAAATATGATACTTTTCACTTTCTAATAAATCTGAGACAAAACTTTTTTCATATAGAATGTAAAATGCTCAGTATTTATTACAGATTTGCTTAGAGTTGCAGTTTATATAGTATATTGTAAAATCTTTTCTTTCTGGTAAGCTTCCAAATCCCATATACTTACTATATAGAACATGGTGTGTAGGGTGTATATTCTACATGATCCTCATTTTCATTTCCAAATTATGGCTATTCCTGCCTGCCATTCCTCAAATAAATCACTAATGATTTCTGTGAATCACATGACATGAAACTATCTAGTTAACTGACCTCCCAGTCACTCTCTTTCATTAACTGAAGATTGTAATACATGTTTGATTGCATTTACCTCAGTCACTACTTTTATCCTTATTCTGTGGAGTTCACTATCCATATAATCCACCCACTTTTTCTAAGTTTTTATTAATGTTTTTATCTCCAATAATCTGAGTTTCATTTTTGTTCAAATAAGTACTTCCACAATAGCATTCTCCAAATATGGCCATTACCAACAACTGTGCCATTTCCACACTTTCAATTTTTTATTATCTTATTCTTTGACAACTACCTATCTTTCAAGTTTACTTTCTCAAGTACACCAATCTCATATTTTGACTTTACTCCTCTCTTCTATTCCCCACTATAATGTGTCCTTCTTATGTTCACTTCTATCCTTACCTAATTTAGAATCCAGTATTCATCACTCTACTTACCTCTTCAGCTCCCTTGCTGTACCCTATTGTTGCACTGCCTAACTAAATAACTGTGTCCACATTTATATCCAACCAGTTGAATATAGCTGAAGGAAAAAATGGGAAACTCAGTGATTGGTATTTCTATATTCAAGACCACAAACCTGAAGTGTTCTCTTAAGTGTACTGTTTCAGACCCAACTACAGTTTGCTGGTTTACTCACTTTTCTATTCTCCCAAAAAACTTTCCCTAAACTGTTCTCTACTTTAAAATATAGCATCCCTTAATCCACTCTGTATCAGTATGTATATTGGTTTCTCTTTCCCTTGATAAACAATTCAGCAACTATCTTCTCATCTTCTCATTACCTAAATCTAACAACTCACCATTATTTATACACTTACAATTTTTCTCCATTACTTTTTTTTTTCCTTGTTGTATTGCACTGAGAAGGTAGGTATTCAGGTACAATGGTGAATAGAAATGGTGACAGGGGTTATCCTTGTCTTGCTCCTAACTTAGAAGAGACAAAGACTGTATCTAATGTGCCCTTTCTAAGATTTTTTTTATTTCCTATACTCTTTGTATAAATATTGTTAATTCAGTTAAGTAAATTATTTAAAAGTGACATAATCATATCTGGCTGATTGATTGATTGATTCATTCATTCATTCATTCCCTGAACCTTAGTCAGGTCCTACTTGAATCAGTCATATAGTCATTGGTTCATAACATACTTCATTGTTTCACATATGACATGCCTCAACTCCCCATTTTGTCCTAAGGGGGGAGCATATTCTTATGGAACCACCACACATGCATACATAATTAAATTTGGTTATCGTCTCCTGTTAATTTATCTCATATCATTTTAATCATTAGACCAGCCAGAAGAACTACAAGGGAAAAGAGGCAAAACTTTTCCCTCCCCACAGCAGCATTCACAGATGTCACTTACAGACATATTTAACTTTTGAATGAAGTCGCTAATAAAATAATTCTTCAGTTTAACTGGATGGAATTCTCTCACATAAAAGTAAAGACATGCCAATACTCCCCGACAAGGGAGAGCAAAGACCCATTGAATCTCTAAATGATATTCATTCTTTTTCTAGCTAGTTCACATACTGCCCACTTCCCCTTTGATATTCTATAACTTAAATACCGAGTTTGAAATTTAACCTCATAACACAGATTACAGTTAGGGGAAGAGAAAAATAATTGGTTAATATATATAAATAATATCAAAACAAAGAAGAAAATGCATAAATAATTTAGTGTAAAATAAACAAACAAAATCTTATGACTGAAAGCCTTTTTAAAAGAAAGGGTTTATTGGGCCATATTGCTAGCAAGAAAAAGGACAAGGGCCTTGGGCATGGTTAGGAGAAAGCAACTTGTCTGCCATCCTGGAGTTGATAGGCTTCTTTTTTTAATGCATCAAGTAGGGAGAAGAAAGATGTAAGTTGTTTCGAAAGAATTTACATTGGCCAAAGTGATGGGAGAAGGTGAAGCGGGGCTATTTCTGGGATAGGAGCAGAGTCTGAAAGGAAGACATGTTTGCTCCTTTGGATTGGTTGTAGGCAACAGTCCATGAAATTTCATGCAAATGCCGGATGCAGTGACTCCTGGGAGCTGATGATGCCTGGCAAGTTAGTATCTTTTAGATAATTGTGGAAATAACCACCTAGAAGTTAATTTGAAGTTCCAACTTACACTCAGGAATGTAAGCAGTCATTTTTTGGTTTTGCCCTGTAGTTGTTAACTGATTAACCTCTTCTCCTCTCTTCCTTCCACCCTCTGGCCTGCTGTAATTTAATTTAGGATGTCTCAGAATTTTCTCCTTGTCAATAGCAATTAGTAGAGTGGTAGCAGATAGTAATTACATGTGTTTTCTTCCAATATCCATTCTATATCTATAATCTGGTCACAGTGCCTCACCGGCTAGGGCAACACATCTTCTTTCTTGTAGTGTCTATACTATTAGCTGTTCCCTTGTATTTGGTTGCTATGGTTTTCAATTAACTATAACCATAAGACATGGGATGCTTAGAGGATTCTCAAAAATCTCCTGGTTCTGGTCATATTCTTGGCTTATTCCTTCTCCTTGTACAGTAACAACCAATGTTTCCCCTTACAGATAGGATCAATCATCACAGTCAGTAGAACAATTCTTTCCTTTGTGCTGTCTCTCCTTCCAGTTAAATGGATCATTGGTTTTACTTGTTTGAAGTATTTCTTCCTTACATGATAATGGGTAATAAGTAAAGCATACAATTCCTTGTTTTGTTTCCTGTACCAATGTATCATGTCTGTGACGTAAAGGTTATTATATGTTGGCCACAGATTCAGACCATATACCATACCTGGCCAAACCCTATTGCAGTACCACAAAATGTCCTACAGCAGGTGCCATAACAGTCTTCTAAAAGACCATTGCATCTTTCTATCAAGATAGCTGCCTCAGAGTGATGGGCAAGATAATAAGACCCGTGAATATTATGAGCATGAAAACATTGTTTTTTGAATTTCTATAAAATGAGTTTCCTGGAGATAAGCATTGGTGTACTGTATTTTGATTTTTCAAACTGAAATGCATGTGCTCATTTAAGGCAACATCAGTGTATATTAAGGTGGACTCTTCACAGTTAACGTAGCTTTGACATAATTCAGGATAAAGTACCTACTTTTACGTGATTTGCCTTAGAGAGATATCCCTTGAGCTGCAGGCCTTTAGGAAACGTGTTACAAGAAAAAGCATAAGAAGTACATGCACATCTGGGTTGCCGACTTGCAGCTTTGAGAACTCCACATGAACAAGGCAGAGCTGGCTTAAAGGACAGTGGGACATACAGAGTCAAGTCATCACTTCACTTTGCTGACCATCACCAGACATTGCATGAGGCTAATTTGAAATATTCAGGCCCAGTCCAGCCCAGGACAAAAAGAATCCCCAGCCTAGCGAGCAATTATAAATGTTTATTGTTTTAAGTCATTCTGGGATGGGCTGGTATGCATCAAAAGTTGATACAACATTCTTACTAGGCAGGCACCTACTATGTTTCAGACACTGTGTAATGTGCACGTAGCATTGGAAAATAGTGTATACATGTTAGGCTTTACCGTAAGATTTCCTTCCTTTGAAAGAAAAGAGCCATTTTGCTCTACATTTCGCTCTATTATATTCTTAACAAGAATATACGATTCTTGTTAATCTCCAAAACTAATACTTTTCTTCTTATACCCAGAAAAATGGAC
Organism: Rhinolophus sinicus; assembly: GCF_036562045.2. NCBI lineage: Eukaryota > Metazoa > Chordata > Mammalia > Chiroptera > Rhinolophidae > Rhinolophus > Rhinolophus sinicus. Next base: position 147,169,946 of record NC_133756.1, read on the forward strand.
TCACTTTATACTTAACTCATAATATAGAAAATCTCTCACTGGAACTTCTTTTAGTGTATTTAATTTAAAATGCCTTTCTACTTTTCGTTTTTCCACATATCATTAGGTGAACTTAAAGTTAGATAGCATATATTGTATGATCGCATTTATGAGTATGGATAGGATCTTTAAAAAATGTTAATGGTGATCATATTCGTGTATTAGTATCTACGTGTTTTTTTATATGGTTTGGAATGGCAGGCAGGAATAGCCATAATTTGGAAATAAAAGTGAGGTTTTAATTTTTAAGTAAGATTTTTTAACCACACAAATAATAAAACTCTTGGAATTTGGGCACTGGGAAAGAGTGCCATTGATTACAAGTGAAAATTTAAAATTATACAAAGTCTTATGTAAAGTTACTCTAATACTTACAATGGAATAATCATATATATTTGATCCCTACAATAACCTTTTGTTTTGAACTCTGGTCAAGTGCTTGGAGCCATGACAAGACTCTGTTGTCACAAAGTTTTGAATACTTCAATTTTCACCTGTTTGTTAACGACTAGTAAAATTATTTTTCTCTTCCAGTCCCTTAAAACAAAATAAAGCACATTTATAATGGACATTATCAAGTAGCTTTATAATAAAAATTAAACAGTGGCTTCCCCATTCCTTCTGCACGATCTTTTTCACCTTCAAATTTTCTATGATTGTCCCTAACAGCACCCACGCTGTTCCATCACTGTCACTGACTAACCTTGTGGCGTGCTGCTTATGGATTAATTTGCCAAGCCATCTGTCTGATTTCCATAGTCTAAGTATTTCGACATCGTATGTCCTGGCAGTAACTGAATTCATTCAGTCAGGAGCATTAGTTTAATCTGTGAAAGATGCAGCAATGTGTCTGGAATTTCCAGCTGGCATAATGCAAACACCCGCACCAGACAGATGATTTTTGATCCACATAGATGAACGTGATCCTCTTTTTATTATACTTATTTATGCTTTTCCTCTATGTGTTATTGCTGCATTACCACTCTGCTTTGTTCTCTTTTTTCGATAGTGCCATAATATGGTAAAACCTTTGATCTCATGAAATTATTAGCTGTTCCCTCACTATTTTGATGGACTCACTGTTTTGATGGACTAATAAAAGTGTGGGGGAAAATAAATCTCTGATTTTAACTGCTTTGCAGGGGCTTTTAATATTGAGATTTTCGTGATTAACTCAGTAATTCAATTGATTTGGAGCTTTATAAGCATTACTGTGAAATCCTGTTCTCAAGTGTCAGCTATTCTCGTTCCTTCTCAAGTTATTTTCTATATAAAACCATTTATTCCATGGGGTAGGGGTGGAACCCAAGAAAAAAAAAAAAAAGCTTTGCTAGACCATTCACTCTTCATCATCTATAGAAGTGTTTCTCAACCTTGGACATACTGAAATTTATGGCTGGAAAACTTGGGGCACAGTTTTGTGCATTGTTGTTGCAGAATCCAAGACCGGAAAGAACCCAGGCGGCACTCAGAGAGTTAGGATGGTCAGCTTTATTACGCCGGCGGGCTCAGCGGGATCCTTTCCAAAAGACTGAGCCCCTAGCAAGGTTTCGAGCAGGTTTTAATGGGTTGGGGACTTCCTTGAGTTGGGGAAAGGGTAGGTGTCATCTGATGATTGGCTCAAGGTGTGGCTTGGAGGGGGTTTTGCGGAAGTGGGCTGGTGCTTAGGCTGGGAACTTCTCTCTCCGCTGGGACCACCATTTTAGCTCAGTTCCACGTGGCAGGAAACCATTTTAAGGTCAGTTTCCCCATCATTGTGTAATGTTTAAAAGCATTCCTGACATCTATCTGCTGCATGCCAGTAACCCCAACAACCCAGTGTGAAAAACAAAAATGTTTGTTATATTGCCAATTTTCCTTTGGCAGAGGGACAAAATCACCCTAGTTGAGGTGTTCCAAAGGGTTGAGAGCTGGTTTAAAGGATTGTCAAAGGTAACATTAAATGGGTAAGGAGCAGAGGAACATTGGAGAAAGGCAGAGAGATTGTGTGGGTTAGCAGAATGTAAAAATGTGAAAACACACTGTAGATTACTCTTGCAATTAACTAGTTACAGGTATTATCTGTACATGAGATTTAAGGGTATATGTTTGCATATGCATTCAATATTCTTTTTGAGGACCAGCTTTTTTTCTTCCTATTCATTTTATTCCACACTCTTTGTGCCCATTCATTCATCATGTATCCTCCTGCTGCTAATTCAAATTCTCCTTTATCTTCTCTGAATGCCTTTATCCTCTGCTTCCTCCTTTAGTCCATTTATAGCTGAGGAATCCCAACTTGTATCCCAAAGCTTGCTGGATTCCTGGAAACTGCCATCAGAATTTCCCTTAATGCCTGTTAAAAATTCTAATAATACTTGCTAACCAGCTGATGTTTTCGCAATCTTGTCGCATCCTGCGTGATGAAAGTTGAGGGGAGCGAGGAGGGCAGCGCAGGGTTAAGAAAAGACAGTAGTCATGAATAGAGTTTAAGCAGACCAAGGGACCCCCAGTCTCAAGGACTGGAAGCCCCAATCAAGCTTTGCATCAGCTTTTATTAGTTGGTGGGAAGTAAGGGAGATAAAGCTTGTCAATCTCAAGATCTGTGAATCCTATACATCATAATTGGAAACCATTTAAGTCAATCACCCTTGCCTGCAGGCAGCTGGACTGTAAATTTCAATTTCTCCAAGGGAGGAAACCTATATGCATATGAATACCTGGAGAGCCCCTCACTGAATCATTTCCCTTGCAGGTTCTGGGAAGGAATGCAGCCACAGAGGATGAGGCTTTCCTTAGCCTGAGGAAGGTGGGGGGCTGTGCCCACCTCTGTGAACCCCGTGGGTTCTCCTGTTGGTCCCCACGGAACTGCGTCTGGCTTGAGTTGTTCCTTCCATGAGGAATCTTACTCGTCATTGACTGTCCAGTCATCTTTCTGGGACCAAACAGGGAGGCATAAGATGCAAACACAAAGGTTTAGCAAAGTCCCTGAAAGGATCCGTCTTACAGACTCTCCTTTCTTTGGGGGCTGGTAGAAGGAAACAAACGGTTAAGCTGTTGTGAGGTGACAGATCTTATATAAAGTTTTATGTAAAAACCATTTTCAAGGGCCACAACATTCTTTGTTGCAAGTAGTTGATGCAGTCAAGCCAAGAATTCATTACCTAATGAGTTTTACCAGCTGTGCAACTGTTCTTTGGAAAACTCAAAGTGGAATATCCCTCCTATGAGTTTTCCACATTTCTCTGGACAGATCTGATGCCAGGTTTCAGCTTTTACCACTCCATCAGATCTCCATGTACTTAGTTTATTCATGGATGCCGATGTCCTAAAATACAACATACAAAATTAAGTGTTTTTGGAAAATGCTGTTTTAGTTAAATTATGAAATCAACTTTCTGCTGCAATAATTTCTAAGAGTTTCCTCTCTTATTTATTTTGATAAGCATTTCCTCAGTCTCTTACTCATTCCAAACTTATTTAGTTAGATCCTTCTATATTTTAGACACTTTGATGAATGCAGTAGTTAAATGTGAAACAATACAGACATACTACTCACTATCATAAAATTTTAGTAGAGGATACAAGTAAATATACATTACAGCACAGGATAACATGTACGTTAGTAGAGGGAATATAAAGTGTCAGAGAAGTACAGATGAGGGCAGAATAAGCAAAACTTGGGGAGGAAAGAACACTTTTTCTTTCCTCCCTTTGTTTACATCTTACTTGTTTCAAAACAAAATTAATGTCTAAGTTTGGAAAGAAGGCTAAATAGAGTGTAGCACAGCAAAGAAACCACAGAATACCATTCTAACTCCAAAAGGGATAGGATACCCAAAGGCTTGAAAATTATACACATTTTTAAAAATGAAAGAACTTCAATGTGGGCAGAGCTTAAAGTATACAGAAGGATGTCTACAGAGTGCATGGAAATGAATGAACCGTCAAATTATGAAGACTTTTATATTTTATGTAGGCAAATTGGGATTTTTTTCTTGAGGAGGATGATGATGAGCCATTTAACTGAAATGGGGGAAAGGTGTTTTAGAACTATAAATCTGCTATTGACAGTGGATTGTGGAGCTTATAAAACTGGAGGCAAGAAAACCACTAAAAATACTATTTTAATGTTCCTCATTATAGAGCAATTCCAAAAATGTTGCCTAGAGTTCCCATTTTTGCATATTATGTTAACATACTAACCAAGATAAACACTATTTATTTTCAACCAACTTTAGTCCTATGTTGGGAATTCTCTTTTTAAATGTCCCAATTTTAATAGCATAATGTTTGCAGGGGAGTGTGTTCTTTCCCCGCACACCTTATGCTTCCTACCAACTGTGGGACGCTCCACCATATATGACTTCTGGCCCATTTCCTGCCTCAACTGTTATGTTCTTCTCCCTGCTATGAATGTAAAGCAAGGGGATCATATTATGGATGTCTGTGCTACACAGCACTTATTCCTCAGATTTAATCCAAATTCTCAAATACTAGTTTCAGTAGAAATGAAGGTAGCATTTTTATCTCCCCTTTGTATTACGTCTCTAGATTTTTAATCCTGCTCACTTATATTGTACTTGTTTCAAAACTCAGATGCTGTCTTTTAATCCCCACCCCCAATAATACTTTCCAATAAAACCAAAGGTAGAATCTTCTTGAATATAAATTGCTGAAATAATTGACTTTCTTTCATTCACAAAAAATATCAAGTTTCTTTCAATTTAATCACATGACTGAAAAGCTTGTATCAACCACTCTCCCCAATTCCAGACTGTTCAACAGAAAACAAGTCACTAGACTTATTTATTTTCATTTGTTTTATTAATATAAATTAAATTTAGTATATTAGAAAATATAAAATGTTCATGAATCATTAAATATGCAGTTTTGGGAATTATGTTTTACTTGTTCATTTTCAGGAAACTTTTATTCGAGTTTAATGTTCAATATTCATATTATTTTTCTTCAAGATGAAACAAAGTCTCTTTTACTATCCAACTGAAATGGCACAATCCTCACATAAACGCACTTAATCCTGAAAATGTAATTATCAGAACTTAATGAGAAGAAAGTCAAATTAATTGTTTTACTGTTTCATTTTTACCCCCTTAATGTCCTTGAGGGGCCTATTTTCATATTGATGACATTCAGTAGGACTAATTACTATAATTTTAAGCTGTTACTCATTTTTTGTTTTTAAACAAAAGCACTTCCCTTTAAATTTACTTTTTTCTGTTTGGAATAAAAGATCAACATTCTAAACTTCTTTGTATATGTGAATTGAAGCTCGATCCATACTGATTTACTGCATTCCTACTTTATAGATTGGTCTTCTCACATGCTGTGTTTCTGCTGTAGAAGGTGTATAGTGAACAGCAGTTGAGAAAATTGTGTTTCTTTGTATGCTTATAACTATAGTCTCCGAGTTGTGATTACTTGTTCTGCGTAAGAATTAGGGTCTCAACATATGCCTCTCAAATATTTCCTTGCTATAACAACTAAAAATATGTAATGTATGTGCTGAACTCACAAAGCGAAATTTCAAGTGTTATAATTATCCTCAAGATTTTTAAAAAGGAATTCATATTGTTGCCCTATACTTTTTTAGTCCTGGGCTTTCTTTTCTTTGCTTTAATACAAATTGTCTACTTTTAGGCACTCAGTGATCCACATTCACATTTGATTTGTCAAACAATAATCCCAGCAGAACTTCCCAGTTTGACCATTCATCATTTCATTCCAAGATAAAAGAATGGAACATACCTAGAATGTTTGGAGCTCTTCTTTATTCTAGCAAGAATACCCTTCTCCAGACCTTGCATTTCAAGCCTGTTTCTACTCGTTGTTTCATGTCCCAACATAAATGCCGACTCTTTTGTGAATTTTTCCTACACTCATGGCTTTTCCATTGCAGTGTCTACATTGATCACAATACAATGCAATGATTTTCTTGCAAGTCTGTCTTTTTAGACAATTACTTTGTAGAGTATAGATAGTCCCCTATTCAATTTTGAATTCAAATGTCTTGGTATATAATATGCATAGACATTGTTGAAATAAAAAGAAAAAGTACCTAGCATTCTGCTACTTTCTACCAAATATCAGGCATATATGCTTCAGGATAAATACATTACTACTTTCAGAGATAGTTACATTTGAAACCGTATCTCTAAACATATTTAATGTTATAATCTAGTCTTAGAAATGTCACTCTTAATGGTTGTCTTGCACCCTTTAAAGATTATTTTAAATGTCAATGTTAAACTCAGAGGAACTTTATAACTGGTCCTCCTGAGAAGGTTCAGTTGATAGTAAATTCTTCCCTTTGTACTTAATCCTTTATATTAAAGCTTTTATCGGTAAATGTTATTGCATCGTCTAACACTGAGTAACAAGCATTCCTCATATCAAATATTATTGTTAAAGGCTACTATTACAAGTCTTTTTTGTTGTTTGTTTCTTAGTTTTTGTTTTTTCTTTTTGCCTTTAGTGTTGTCACTGAAATAGATAATTCTTACGTCAGTTAAAATTAGTAGAAATCAGCCGTTCTCAGTCCCGGTGCACCACACACAATGTACAGTGCGACAGAGAAGAAGCTCCATTCTCTCGAGGCTGCTGAAACAGCAAAACGCACCTCATTACCTGTTGTGTTGAGGTCATAGGTCTTCACGTGAAGCTCCTTAAATTCTAATCCTACTTCTGATACTTCGGGGAGTCTGAACCAGGAAATCACTTAACTTCTTGTGCAATCTCACTTTTCTGAACAAATGGGACAGAAATAGTATTTCTCCCATGTAAGTGGTGTAAGAATTAAGCAAGGTAATGGATGCAATGTGCTTAAATAGTCGTTAATTATTAGCAAGCCCTTACCTCTGCCATGACCATTATTTTTGTACTACTCTTTTATTATTGTCATTGTCATCATTATTATTAAGTTAATGTTTTACATCAAGAAGATGAAGCCAAAAATTAAGTTGGAAGCCACTGGACAAAATTGTTATCTAACCTATTGTGTACTTTTCTAGGGTCCATAATCCTAGTTGAATATGGGCAGTGAGAGGTGTTTCACATGATTAAATATAATACACTTTTCAGAATTTTGAAATCTATTTTAATTATAATTATATTTTATATTTATTTTATCATTTTACATTTAAAAGACAGACAATGAATATTTTAAATGACCTTAACACAATATGCATTCCTACAATTTTAAAAAACATATTTTATTTCATTTCAATTGAATCTGTTTTTTATGCATATACATGTTTCATTATTTTCATTTTATTAAACTGGGAATTGTACATAATGATTTTGCCTTTTATATACATTTTGAGAAGATTTGTTAATTTTTCAAAATATGTTTGCTTATATTTTCATCATGTAGCTTAGATAAAATCTATTCACCAATTTTGGGATACTTTAGTTGCTTTTAAACATTTCATTATTATAAAGATTATGAGAGTGGGCCTACCTGTACATGAATGTTTATTTATTTTTAATTTTTGCTTATGCTAAATTAGTGGAAAACAATATTTAACAGGTTTTATGGGGTCAATTTTATATTACTAAATTGCTCTTCAAAATATTGTTCATTTTACACTCCCATATTCACTATTATAAGATGAGAATGGCTTTATTTTCATGCACCATCCAACATATGCTGCTACTAACTAACTAACTAACTACATAATAAATACAATGTGTACATCTGTAAAGATGGGAAACATAAAGAGTATCAACCAGCAGGGTACAGTAATTTTATCAGAGAGCAGATTATATGTAGAAGAGTCATTACCTCAGTGCAGAAAGTTATAGCCAAAAACTCTTTGGAGTGGATAGATTGGGAAACAGGTCAAATTAACCTCTAAATGTCCTGGAGGTTTAGGGCTTAGAAGCTTTAGTTACTGAGGAGGGTACGGTTGAGGTAAAGATCAAGAAATGTTGGTGTTAATTGGGAATTTGCATGTAGAAAAAATGGCTCTATCTTCTTTTTCTTCATCTTTGCACACCTAATAGCTAGGTGGCTGTTCATCAGGCAGAGGATGAAAAGGGTCATCTCTGGGAAGTCCAAATGGAGTAGAGAAAGTATCTCTTTATGATGATATTGGATGCCCCAGGGAGATGGTTGGCTCCCTAAACAATAGTGATGGAGCCCATAAGTTGACATGGCTCAAAATCAGGTAATTTAATCCTTATCCGTAATTTTTAAATGTTATAGATAACCAAAATTAAGACCTATAGAGAAAAGTTCAGTATAATAGCCCCCCTTATCTGCAGGGGATACATTCCAAGATTCCAAGTAGATACTTGAAACTTCGGATAGTACCAAACCCAATATATGAAGTTTAATTGAAACATACAGTGACTGTTAAAAAAAAAAAAAAAAAAAAAAGAATATTACAGTAAAAGATACATTGCCATTAATCTCCCTCAAAATACTCCCCCTCACTCCAAAGACACTTATCCTGTCATTCTTGCCACTTTCTGAAGCAGTTCTGGAAGTCCTCTTTCATGAATGTCTTTAGTTGTGTTGTTGTGGCTGCCTCGATTTCCTAAATCAATTCAAAACATTTTCCTTTCATCGTCATTTTGACTTTGGGGAAGAGCCAGAAGTCGCATGGTGCCAGATCCAGTGAATAAGGTGAATGAGGACACACCATGTTTTGTGTTTTTGGGTTTTTGTTTGTTTGGTTGGTTGGTTTTGTTTCTGATTTGTTTGTTCATTTATTCTCTCCTTTAGATTCCACATGTAAGTGAGATCATATAGTATTTGTCTTTCTCCGTCTGACTTATTTCACTTAGCATAATGTTCTCTAGGTCCATCCATATCGTTGCCAATTCTTCTTTATGTCTGAATAATACTCCATTGTATAAACACAATTCATAATGTTTTTATTTGACAGAAATTGCCATACCAGAAACAATGTGTGTCACGGAACATTGTAATGATAGAGGATGATTTAAAACACACTTTATCTCCACCGTAGCTCATACCCAACTGACTGTACTGAACAAGTTGAAACTGTCACACACTGTTACTAAAGTTCGATGTGCTGCTTCCTGTATCCCTGACTTTCCTTTGGATAGCACTTGGCAGTAGCATTCACCATATGTTTTGATCACATACTGTGTTTTTTCCTATGCGTACATACCTGTGATAATTTTTGGTTCATAAATCAGGCATAGTAAAAGGTTAACAACAATAACTAATAATAAATAGTTCAATTATAACACTATACTTTAATAAAAGTTAGGTGTGAATGTAGTCTCTCCCTCTCTCTCCTTCTCTCTCTCTCTCTCTCTCTCTCTCTCTCTCTCTCCATATATATATATATATATATATATATATATATATATATATATGATAACCAAGATGGCTACTAAGTGACTAACAAGTGTGTAGTGTATACAGTGTTAACACACTGGACAGAGGGATGATTCATGTTCCGGGTGGGACAGACTGGGACATTACAAAATTTCATCATGTTACTCAGAACAGCAATGAACAATTTAAAACTCATGAATTGTTTATTCTGGAATTTTTTATTTAATATTCATGGACCATGGTGGACTGTGATTAACGGAAACCACAGAAAATGAAACCTCAGACTATGAGGGATGACAGTATCAGTCAGGTTCTTAATAGGAACGAGAAACCAAAAAATGGGTTATACAGTTTTTTTTATTGTTTTTTGTTTGTTTGTTTTTGTTTTTTGTTTTTAAAGTACTGAAGTGGTCAAAAGGAAAGAGTGGGGTAATTCAAGTAGCAATTGCTACATTCAAGGGCTGGAGCCAAAAGAAAGATGTTGGAGTAATGGAAACCTAAAATTTTGGAGGAGGGACTCTGTAGAAATCTGAAGAGAGGCTGTTCCCAGAACGGCAGAGCTCAGTGTTAACTGAAGAGCTCAGAGAAAGCACTGCCTGGAGCTGGGACTCACATTGCTCTGAGGAAGCACTATGTGGCAGCTACTGGATTGTAGAAAGGAGCAGAGTGAGGGTGGCTCTAGGATGTAGAGAAAGCATAACAAAAAGGGAAACCTAGACCAACTGCATCTGTGAAGGAGAGGATACATTGCCAAGGTGATGCAGAAAGAACAGACAAGGATCAACAGTTTCTTCTTTCCTTATCAGGGCCAGCCTCCATCTAGCACCCCATAGTAGCGAATTGAGGGAGATACCAGAGTCAAATCGGAGCAGAGTATAAAAGGGAGATTCTGGGGCTAGGGGTGAAAAATAGCCTAATAACTGGTACAAGGTAAAATATTATAGAAAGAAAAGTAATCCAGCAGGAGCAGAAAAGAAAAAAAAAAAAGATGTGGAAGAAGATAAAATAAAGCAAGGAAAATAAAACTTTAAACATTCTATTTATATTCAGAGAGCAAAAAGAGAAAGCATTATATATACATAAACATAAAGATACTATTGAAGTTAGTGAAGGGTAGCAGCATGTGCCACCCCAAAATATGTCTCTTTGGCATAAGGATTATTTTAGGCTTATATTTACAAAAAGACACAGGAAAAGCTCTGAAAACTGAGTAGAAGTATACTCTTTTTTAAGAGACATTTATAAGGGAAATCTCTATTTGTAAGGGTGTCTTCCACTCTGTACCTAGAAGAGAAGGATAACTAAAATTCTAGAATGATTATCATGGAGAAGTCAATGACCCAAATCTGCATAACAGCCATATCATTATTTGCTGTGCTTTTCTTGATAGCTTCCCAGAACTGCCTCTTGCCCCCACACCTTCTTTATCTTTATCTGGAGATGGCCTTAAGGTGGTGGCTTGGGCCACTTTGGGGAGTTACACAATTTTCTGAGAGTTCTTCCATGTATACAGGAAGTGCATATGTTATTAAATGTTATTAAAGTTCTGTTTGTTTTTCTCCTGTTAATCTGTCTTTTATTATTGGTGTGTGTGTGGGGGGGGGGGGTCTCAGCCAAGAACCTAGAAGGATGGAGGGAAATTTATTTTTCCTTCCCTATGTTAGCATGTATAACAATTAGAATGTCTAACCAAAAGAGAAAATAAAAGTCTCAAAATTGTATATCTTGTTCCCATCCTTCAAAATGCGTTAAGTGCTTATATGGTTAAGCTGAATTTTCCCAGAAAGAATAATGAAGCAACAAGAAGAACAAGATAAAAAAAGCAAGCAAGCAGGCAAAGAAAATCATAAGGCTTAGAAAATAAATCCAAGAGATCCAAAATTAAATTGAGGCAATAAAGAAATTGGGGGTTGAAAAATATCAAAGAGACGACAAGAGAAATATTCCCAAACAAAGCATCTGTTCTTAGTACGTTCCTGAAAGATGACTAGTTTCTCCACTGTTCTGTATGTACTCCCCTTGACTTCCAGTGTCACTTCTATATATCTTATTAAACTTATCTAAGAGATGCCTCTATATTTTTCCAAACTGCCATATCTTATTTTGTCACTTAATTTGTATATTTTCTTATTCTCATCTTTCTATATGATAAAGTGTATATCATATCTGTTTTATTCTCTTTTTTCCAGCTTTATTGAGGTATACTTGAAAATAAAAATTTGTATATACATATATTATTTAGGTTCATGGCTTGATGATTGATATACGCATGCATTGTGAAATGATCATCACAATTACCTTCATTCTTAAGTATTTATTCAAAACTTCCTCTTTGTCAAGATTATCTTGTAATCAGACCATAACTAGCATTAGAATAATTTTGAAATATGGCTGACATTTTGGAGCACCCTTTCCTCACCTTCCCCTTTTCCCCCTAAATTTCATTCTGGCTTGACTCCTCTTTTTTTTTTTTTTTTTTTTTTTTTGTCTTAGGGGAAAACAATTAACTCTCTAAACATCACCCTTGCCTGCAAAATTTAAAAGTGAAACTGGAGCTCTACTCTTCCTTTAACCTTTAACAGTCAGATTTCTTTTGTTAGTGCATCATATGTAGGTCGCATTCTCTATGGAGGACAAAATTAAATCCTGGAAAGTTAATAAAATATGGAACCGGAAATAACTAATGAAAGGCAATGTGAATTATTCATAAAGTTTAACTCTTAAATGTACCGAGATATGTCATTCCCAAGTGAATGATCCCTTGTGACAGGTTATTATTGGTTTTGGCACCCGATGGAAGGAGAGCGGTATATTCATTGTCAAGCAGGTTTAATCAAATTGGAAGCAAAATTATATGAAAATTGACATATATAAAATAACTTACAGGGACATATTTTAATAGAATATAGAACATACTTAAGTAAAAAATATTATTCTGGCTCACTAAGATTAAATTATTGAAAGTAAATTGACATCTTAAGATGCTTAACCATAGAGCTGGGAGGACTGTGGACGGAGCTGGGCCCCTTGTTAACTCTCTAATCTTGAATTCCTGTTGAACTCTGTGATAACCTTCGGGACGAGGAAAGGGAATAAAGGGAAGAAGCCATGTTCAGTGGACCCCCTTTTCTTGCCATGGAGTACTGCCCTCCCGTCGTGAGTGTGTTTGCACTCCTTGGTGGTTCCATTTCTTTTTTCTATTCCTGAATAAACCATTTTCTTTTTGGTGGATTATCTAGAGAATTATTTGACCAGACGACAAAATGTTAAGCATTTTGTTGTACATTTATCTTTCATTTTAATTTTGGAACAAAGACAGTTGTTTAAGGTGGGGAATTGTTTTAGTCTCTTACTTTGCAGCCTCTTTTCAACATCACTACTATTATAAATGAATTGCTTTTCCCTTTTACATATGACAGTAAATTATTTTCTCCATCATTAAATATGATGTTGATTCATTTTTGAACAGAATTTCCACTGAAAGTTTACTTCTAATTTTTTTCTTTATAATTTGGCAAAGAAAGATAAGGGAAGAGAGGGAGGGAAGGAGAGTTAGAGGGAGGAAGGGAGGCAAAGGCGGGAGAGAGAGAGAGAGAGAGAGAGAGAGAGAGAGAGAGAGGCTGTGATTAAGAGACCTGGACATAAACCTTGGCTCAGTTAAGAACTTCAATATTTTGAAGCAAAAAGAAGCACTTACATCATTTCTAATGATAAATAATTTTATTAAACTTTAAGAATGAAAATCCTCCTTGGCCTTTAGGTGGTCTTCTTTGAAAGGAAATGTAAAGGGTGACAGGTAAGAGAAGGTGGTAATCAAAGAAGAAAGCACTTTGTTCATTATATTTAGCATATAAATTAAGGAAAGGGGGGGCTATGAATTTGGAGGATAAGAATGAGATCAAACTCAAAATATAGTCAGGAAGAATTTTCTTGCTAATTAGGAAATGACTCTGTCCATCCTTCACCTGTACTTGACTTTTACAGAGACCAAGTCTTTGTACCTTGCTCAATCCAGAACACGTATCTCATTAGTGAAGGAGCACATAACTCATTTCAACGTGTGTTCTGCTCTAACTGAAAGTTGATTGCTTATAGAAGCAAATAGAAGAAAACATGTTTTGGCTAATTAGTTAAAAAGAAATATGCTGAATGGGCAACTAAGGCTTTTTCTCCTGAATCTGACACTTTGTCTTATGGTTTAAAGCCATTTGAAGTTGACTTAATTACCTGTCTTATTAAAACTAAAAAGCTGTATTTCAAGGTCATCAGTATTCAGCAAATGTCGTGGCTACTGAGGTAAGAAAAAATATTAATTTGGTGTTTCCATGTGAGTTGCTAAAACTTTGTAGTCTCTATAAATTCAACATCTTCTTTTTTTATGATATGAATGAGAACTAATTGGTACTATTTAAAAATATCATTTTTACTATTTCTTTTATTCCTTAAATATCAACTAATATTTATTTATTAGCACTCGGTTGTGTACTGTGAATGTTATAAAACTAATGTAAACATAAACTTTACATAGTATATACTCTAGCTGGGAAGGATATGCACCTTGTAGGTATGTAAGAAAAAATCCTCTTTAAGTCAAAGTCAGTCAGGAATACCCTTGTGATGGTAGCAGTGCTTGTTCTGCATAGCAAAGGAAACTCAGTTACATCAGAGGAATGTTGTAAATAAATGCCGGAAGAAATTCAGTATATGTGGTAGAGAGGAATGCTATGGAGGAACTAGGAAATAAATGTCTAATGTATAAAGTAGGAGGTCCTCTTGAAATTTAGTGGAAAAATAATTTGAAAATTTCCCCACAATTAAGGTTGCTGTCATACGTATAAGCACACACATGGCACTATGCATAGCAAGTGTAATAAAGTACTTAAAAGTACTTCTTAAATGCATGGACATAAAGCAATTGGATAATCAAACTCCACTTGGCCGCATCTGATCACAAAGGTTTATTGTTAATTCCGGTTGCTGCACCGGTGAGCATTTGAAGTCTCATAATTAAAACATTGTAGTAGAAAAGGTGAATCCCCAAATAACAGAAAGAAGGGCTATGTAAATTCAGAATGTATGCTTTAAAGTATTATTACTGTCATGGAGGGCGGCATGCAGAGTCTCTGGTCCCGCTCCCCACACAAGAACACAGGACATGGTGAGGCCTAAAAGGAACGCCAACGGAGCCATAGATAGGGGAGTCATATCAGTATATTCTCTCTGGCAGCATCCTCCTGTCTGCAATCCGCGCTTGTTAGCTCAGCCACCATCTTCTTGCTAGCCCCCATTTTCTGCTGGTGTAGCCACAGCAGTTATGTTAGTGGCCAATGGCTCACTGGTTACAGCTGACGGCCAACTAGCCACAGCTGATGGCCATCCAATAACAGTTGATGTCCATTTACTACCTGAGCCAGCACCTGTCTATGTGAGGCCGAGAGCCTGGAAACTGTTCTTTGGGGCTCTATCCCCACAATTACCATATGGAATTTAAATACTAAGTTCTTAGTTTCCATTCTACTATTGGAGCACCAAAACACTGAATTTGGTAAATACATTAATTTTCTTCAAATGATGCAATTAGTCAAAATCTGCTTATCCCTAAATATTTCTTTAAAATATAATGCACCTTTTATTTGTCACATACATATTTATGATCAAGTTATGCAACAGAATTCATGAAATTGTACCATATAAACAAGGTAATTCATATGTTCCAATGAAGAACTCAAGGAAAAACTATACAAATTATTTTGACTTGTACCTCTACTTTTCATAAAGACCCCAAAGTAAGATCAAAATCATAACACGTGATTTCACTTATTAAATTTTAAATGACACAGGTGATAATGAGAGGATAGGGACATTAAAGACAAATTGGATAAAAAGAAACAGATGGAGCAGCTGAGTACAGATATGATGACGGTTGATACTTTTCACAAGCATTAACAGAACTGCAGTATCTTTCATAAATGCTACCTGAGGGAACACATTTCCATGAGAAGTAAGAAATGGTAGGGAGAACAGTTTCCCTTTCTGCCAACCCTCTATGTGGCAACAGGAAATGGTATTCCAAAGAGTGGCTGATTTATAACTAGGGTGAATAGTGGTGCGACAGCTCATCTACAACCAAAACATGAAGCGATTGGACAGTGATAAATGCCTCTGTAAAGGCTTTGAAAAGACACAGAGTAGGTCATCTACTCTGTACCTGTAAGTCATGGTCTCAGTAACATTATATTCTATTCCACAAACCTTGACTTAGTAACCTAGCACCGGGTATGGGACCGGGATATGTGTATATATATTGTTTCTCCTGAGGAATGCCATTTGATTTGATTTAATATTTCTGACATTTTCTTCATCAAATTATAATCAGTAAAATTTGGTTGTGTAAAAAGTTCATAATCATCAAGGTGAAATGAGGAAATGAGTCCTAGCTTCATTCACAGAGAAAATAAATATATTGCAAGTGGAGAGTGAATGCAAAGTAGACTGCAGTACTCACTTTTTTTTTCAACCTCTCAATACAGGTTATCTAAATCATCCAGTGGTTTAGTCTTCAAAGGCATATGGTGTCTCAACAGCACATTTTCTGTCCAAACGTGCTGTTGAACAAAGCCGTACTAGGTAGCTGTGTTGTGGATGGGGTATCAAAAGAAAGTTATTCTGATTTTCTAAATATTAGTAGAACTTAAAAAACAAAAAAGCACACTAAGAGTCAGAGTAATAGTTACTTGCTGAAGAGTCGGTAATAACATCATTTTCCTGGATGAAAGACTACCGTGCCAATACAGAAAATACATATTTTTAAAATGTTCTTTTCCCAGTTAATTTTATAAGTACTCATAAGAAACTATGATAGGCACAAAAAAATGGTGATTTTTCTCTAATCTGTTAAACTCTGAAATTTTATCAGTAGGTAAAAAATGGACTGTATTTAGAGATCTTTGCTTGTTGGTAAAAATAATCCGCAGTATAGATGTTTCCTGATCAGATAATGTAAATGTATTGGTTGCTGCACTTAAGATATAAGAGTATGAATTTGGTAAAGTCAGAATTAAGGCTCTATCTTATCATGCTATAGCAAGACATAGGCATTTTTAATAAAGATAATACTAAGAATTTATAAATATTTGAACATGAACAGCATACAAATGTCTATTATTTCCCAGGTTCCTATTATGGGAGGCCAGGTTGATCTACTACCTGAAATACAATTAGAGGTTTTAGTACTTCCCGCATTAAAGCCAGAGAGTTACTTCAAATTACTTTCCTAAACACATTTGGTAGCTCATAAATTCCACAGACAGGGAAAATAGAACAGTTTTATAAACTGTAAGCTCAACTGTCATTGATAATGAAGTTATTTTCCTTGAAGTTCCTGCTTATAATGTTGTCTAGGGGAGAAAAAGAAAAGTAACAGAGACTGTGATTCACTCTATAGGTTATTATTCCAATATTTATTGAGTTTCCCAGATGTACCAGACTGTACAGGAAACAGAGTAGGCCACACAATCCTCAAAAGAGGGGGATAGAAAAATCTATAAGGCTTGAAAATAAGCATTCCCAAGTCAGAAATGGAGATTTGTAAATGGGGAAAAAAAGGGAATTCAAATTTAATGATCATCAAAATTATTACATATATAATTTACCTTAGTCATGTATAAATTATACATGTAATTTGACTAATCCAGATCAAGCTCTTAGCCATTCTACTGGGTTGCATATCTTCTGTGAAAGTCTTGGATGTCCCAGCTCCATAGTTTGTGGGAATATGGAGATGAGTTTGCCAGTTTCTGTTCTCAAAAGCTTATGATATTCTAGTTAAATGAATAGGTAAACATAATAAAATGGATTTATTAATAGAAATTTCTAAAGGAAAGTAGAAGTGAGTATGGCTCACATTATCCAAAGTAATCAAAGGAGGCATCCTGAAGAAGATGAAATCGTACAGAACTTTTTTTTTTTTTTAAGGATGGCGTAGATCAAAGTGGCCCATGCAGGGATGAACCAGTAACCTTGGTGTTAGTAGCAATGCACTCTAACCAACTGAGCTAACCGGCCATCCCACAACTCATTTTTGAAAAGGTATTTACCAGTAGGAAAGGACTATGGAGACGGAAGGTACATCACAAAGCATGGTACAGCAAACATTAATATCTCAATATTCTGGAGGAAAAAGTGCTTGAGAGAGGAAATGAATATTTATAAGCTTCCAGGGATGATAATATAGACTAATGAAAATATCCTCAAAAGAAGGGGTAGAAAAATCTATAAGGATTGAAAATAAGCATTCATAAGTCAGGAATGTAGATTGGAAAAAGAAAATCATCAAATTACATGTAGATTATACATGTAATTTGACTAATCCAGACTAATTTGTCAATTAGTGATTTGTATTTTGTCAAATTAGTAATTTGACTAATTAGACTATGGCAGCCTCAGTAGTTCATTCCAAAAACTAATATACTTGGTAAGACAGAGTAAACAGCTGATCTTTTTTAAGGTGGGTGGATACCTAGATGGATGAATAAATGAACACATGGATACTTTTATTTAATAAATGAATTAGAGTGGAAATTGGATTTTATCAATTATGTGATGATCACTCATTGAAATTGTTTAAGGAGGGCAGATATATGAACAGACCTACAATTTTGGGAACAGTCTACCTTTCACTTGTGAGAAAGAAAAAAAAAAAATGAAGATGAGACCTGAGCCAGGAACACCAAAATTAAAACCATAGAAATAATTTTGGATTAGAGATTACAAAAACCTAAAGAGTGATATTAAGGAAATAGGGAAGACATTTGAGGGAACACATCTGTAGAAACTTTAGGATGTAGAGTGCATTGGATTTAGGGATCAAACTGAAGTGAAGAATAAGGGAAAATGAGAAAAACGCTCACTAGCGAATGTCTAGCCTGAGAAATTAGGAAATAATTTCTGGTGTTGCCATTAACAAATATTAAGAATAAAAACAGGCCTATTTGGGAAGATATCAAACCATAAACATTTCAGATGACTTCAGTTAGTCCTTGAGATTTTACTTATTTTACAGATGAAGAGCCTAATGCACACAAGGTCCAAATCTGGACAGTATTAGAAAAATTACTTGAAGCATTTTTGATCTAACTCCACATTTGCATTATTTTGCTAATGTCTCTTAAAGCACATAGAATAGATAACCATCTTTTTATAATTTGTAATTTCTTTATAATCTGTAACTTTCTGTTTATTGTAAACATTTGCCATAAATACCAAGAAGTGCATAAAAACTGTGGGTACAGTTGAAGATGCTATTATATAGTAAACACTTATAAGGCCAGACAAATAAGTTCACGAACTCATCCTAGAAAAAGTGCTACATACCTCATTGCTGAATATCACTATGTTCACCTTCGAAGTACTCTGCTTGAGAAGCTATGCACCGACACCAGTGCCTAGTCCACCCTTCAAAGCAATTTTGGAACTCTTTTTCTGGAATGGCTGTGAGAGGTGTCGTCATATTACCCATGATGTCCTGAATGTCATCAAAATGTCTTCCTTTCAATATTTCCTTTATCTTCGGGTAAAGAAAGAAGTCATTGGGGGCCAGATCAGGTAGTAGGGAGGGTATTCCAACACAGTTATTTGTTTACTGGCTAGAAACTCCCTCACAGACAGTGCTATGTTTGCTGGTGCATTGTTGTCATATAAGAGCCAAGAATTAATTGTTGGTGAAAAGTTCAGGTCGTCTAAGATTTTCACTCAGCCTTTTCCGCACTTCCAAGTAGTAAAGTTGGTTAACTATTTGTCCAGTTGGTACAAATTCATGATGAATAATCCCTCTGGTATCAAAAAAAGATTAGCAACATCATTGCAAGAAATTCACAAACTTAATTGTCAGAGATTTGTAGATAGTAAATAGCTTGGTTTGTAACAGAATATTGCCAATACCTTAGAATCCCATGTTTGTCTTTTCCAAGCTACATGTCCTCCATCCAAAGTAGGGTACCACCATCCTGAGTTTTGTGCCAGTAGTATTTCTAAAATTACATCATTTAGAAATACCTGTTTCTGAACTTTGTACATATAAAGTCATGTCTGCTTGTTTCATTTATTATTATATTTGCAGGATTCATCCATATCGTTATATGAAATTCTATGTTATGAATATAACCATCAACCACTGACTGACATTTGGATTACTATGGTTGCTTTGTACATTTCTTGTGGGACAAATATGCAAGATAACCTCTAAATATGCACACTTAGGAATGAAATTATTGAGTGATATTATTCCTGTGTATTTAATTTAATTAGGTGTTATCTTAGTATTTTCCACCATAGTATACAAATTTATGTGCCTAACAGCTGTCAAGGAAGTTATTATTTATCTATAATGTCACTCGCACTTGTTATTTTATGTTTTTAAAATTTATTTGGCTCAATTGTGTAATACTACCTCATTTTTATTTTATTTTTTGTATACTTGGTTGCTCATATATTGGCACATATTTTAATATCTTCATAGACCATTTAGGTTTCCTTTTAGTGAAAATCTTGTTTGAGGTTTTTACTCTTTTTTTTTTTTCCATTGAGTTGTTTTTTTCTTCCCAATTCGTAGTAGTTTGGATATTTTAGATACCGATTGGTTATATGTTTTGCAAATATTGCCTCCCACTTCTTGGCTTAATCTTTTTCAAAGATTTTATGTAACGTTTAATTGAACAGATACCTTAATTCCAATATGGTTAAATTTATCAATCATTTCATTTTAAGTAGTGTTCTCTTTAAAGTATATAATTTAAGAATTTCTTCTTTACCGAAGAAAATGAGACATTCTTCTGTTATTTTTTCAAGGACTTTAAAGTTTTCCATTTGCATTTTGGACTTGAATCCAACTGAAAATATGAGGAAGGAATCCAATTTTCCATATAGACAGTCATTTTTTTTCCACATGGATAAGTAATTTTCTTGGTAGCACTTATTGAAAACTCCAACTTTTCAGACTGATCTGCAATTCTCTCTCCTTCATCTGTTATTTCCACATCTGGAGTGTCACTTTCTGACCTCTATATTCTGTGCATTTGAATATCTGTCTCTTTTACTAAACATTAACTACAAAAGCATTATAACAACACACACACACACACACACACACACACACACACACACACATCTAGAGGGCAAATTTCATGCTTTTTCTTTTATAGTATCTTTGTTTTTACTTTTCCATATAATTTAGAAGCAATTTATAAAGTAAGAGTTTGGTTTGTAAAGAAAGAGACCTGGAATACTTTCAATATGAGAGAGACTTTGAATTCATAGTCATAGTATATCTTCCTGTTTATTTATATCTTCTTCAATATCATCCAACAAAAGTTCATCATTTTCTCTATAATCCTTGCATATCTTTTGTTTAATTCCTTTCCTATCCTTCTTAAAATATCGATGCTATTTTAAATTCCACCTCTATAAAGTTGAGTAATAGGTACACTGCTTTATAAATAGACATCTATAAATAATTATTTAAGATGATAGACATTTTTTTCCCTCTCCTATAAAAGGAGAGTAGGTGTGTAGGTGGCTCTTTTCCATACAGTTCTTGAGGTTTAATGTTATCTTTTTTTTTTTTTTTTTTTTGCTCTTTTTCCCCCCTAGGGCTTTTTTTAAATCTGCGTGTTCTAACGCATGTGAAGGAAACCATCAGCTCAAAAAGTGTATGCCTAATGTCTTAAGTTGCATGTTGAGATGTGGCACACATTATTTCTTCTCAGTTTCTATTCATAAGTGACATTGCTGTGCCTGGCTGCAAAATAGGCAGAGAAATATGGTCCCTAACTGAGTTATCATAAGCCCAACTATAATGTTCTTGTTATGAATAATTTTCATTATATTATCTTTAAAATATTTACTTTTTAACTGCTGATTATGGTGAATTATTATTTTATTGGTATATCAATAACCTTATTAAACTGCCATACATAATAATATTTCAAAAATTATGATAGTTTTATCAGGTTAAAGAAAGTTACTTCTTATCCATTTTGCCAAAAGTTTTGTTTATCCATCTATATATTTATTATCATTAATTAGTGTTGAATGTTTTCAGCATTGTTCTGTGACATTGAAGAAAACATTAAAGCACCTGAGAAAAATTTAAAAGTCATTCCATCCTTACAAGAAAAAAAATGAAGAAACGGAAAACCAATGACTTTGCTAGGACTCTTCAGAAGAATAAGGCTGCATACACATTCATCTTAAAATCTGGATAGTTGGGAAAATCCAGAGTCAGAGCCAAGATTTGCTTAAAAGGAGCAGAAACTGAAGGAATCATAAACTGGTAGGAACACTTTTATGGTAATTAAACAAATTGCTGGAAGTTGAATGTCTACTGCCTTGTGAGGGAGAAACTTCTGGGGCCACAGTATTATTTGAAGGGCCCTACCCTTCCATGGGCCTTACCTCCAAGGAACTTTACCAGGTCCTCAAAATGAAGATCATAGAAAGATCCCCTTGGAACCATAGCAGGGGAAAGGAAAGAATAATCTTTGTGAAATATGCCCCAAGCCTTCCGCCTAACACAGGCCAGCTCTCCAGAGTAAACGTCTTTATCAAAACCTTAATCCAGATAGAGACTGGCATTGGTGTGGCCTCAGCCTCCTGAAGCCTTTTCACCCCTCCAGAGGAAGAAAAATTCTACTACTGAAGAAACACTAACGCAAGCTCAAGTCAGAGATAAAACCCACTAAAAACAATGATATGCTCATAATATTGGAGAATGCTTCCTTTCCTCAATACCTGAACATTACACAAATAAGGCTTCAATCTGATAAAAGTGGCTTATAAATAAAAGAGCTGCAACACACAGTCTTTCTGGAGGAGAACATAGGAAAACTCAAGGTCAATAGCAGAAACAAAAACAAGGTCACTTGCAGAATTTGAAGCTTCTGGAATCTACAGCTACAACAGTTGAACAGAGTTCCAGTAGTAGTCAAATTAACATAAATTCTCACATGAACGGCCTGTTGACCTCAGTTCCCATTAACTGATACAATATGTCTAGTTTTCAACAACAACAAAAAAATAAAGAGGCATACCAAATAGTAAGAAAAAGAAATATTGAAGAAACAAAGCAAGACTTCCAACCAAACTCAGAGATGTGACACAGATGTTATAATTATCTGATAGGGAATATAAAATGACTATGATTGATATGTTAAGGGGCCAGTGGAAATTATAGACAACATGCAGCAGCAGATGGGCAATGTAAATAGAAATGTTGAAAATTCAGAAGGTTAGTGAGGTCTAATATCTCTGCTTGCATAACTTTTTATCTCTAAACTAGTTGTGAAAATTTGCATAATGATGCCTTGAAAATGAAATGAGATATGTGGAAAATGATGTTGCTTAACATTTTAATAGAGCTTACAATGTGTTGTTGCTTATCTTACTTCATTAAGCCCAAACCACAGATCTAGGAAATAGAAAATGGGGCATTATTGTTGCCCTTGCAGGGTTTAGAAGCTGTATCAGTCTGCCTAAAGTAAAGTTATGCTGTAATAACAAATGACATACAAACCTTTGTGGCTTACTTCGGGACAGGTTTATTTTTCTCTTAGGTGACAAGTTAATCAAGTGTGTGACTTGGACTCTTTATTCTTAGAAAAACTAGCTGAAAGAGCACCCAGGACATTGATTTTGTCCTGGCAGGGGAAAACAAAAAAAAGGGAAAAAAAAGCACAGGCAGAAGTATGCAATTGTTCTTAAAACTCTATTGAAGAAAGAGCATAGGCCACTTCCTGCCAGTTTGCATTGACAAAATCAAATCATATGATACAAACTGTTAATAGTGGAATACTTTTAATCTACCACACAGCAGGGTTCCACAGGGAAGAGCTAAGAGTCAGAGGCGACAATTACTGTGTTTCCCCAAAAATAAGACCTGGTCTTATACTGTATTTCCCTGAATATAAGACCGGGTCTTATATTAATTTTTGCTCCAAAAGATGCATTAGGGCGTATTTTCAGGGAATGTCTTATTTTTTCATGTACAACAATCTACATTTATTCAAATACAGTCATGTCATCTTCTTCTGGAACGTTGTCATAACGTACTAAATGTGTCCATCTGGCTGACGATCTTAACTGGGGCTTATTTTCGAGGTAGGTCTTATTTTCTGGGAAACACTGTATGTGGACATTAATATAATTTACCCCAGATATCGGGGCTTATCCAAGATTGTATTCTGGCAGTATTAGATTATAAGTGCTCTGATTCCAAATCCAGTGTTATTATAATTTATCACTTAATAAATAAAAGAACCTTAGAAAACCAAATTGAATAATTATAATCTGAATATCATTAATTCAGTGTGCAAATACCTCCATCAGTATACCAATTAGGAGTAGTATCAGCCACACATTTTTTAACCGAATGAATTGGAGTTGTCTTTTCCTTCATAGTAAGAATATCTAGGTAGGTAGCAGCATGTCTAACAAAGGGACTCTATGCTGTCATCAAAGACATATATACTTTTTTAAGCTTTCCAGAAAATGTGACTTTTGTCTATACATCTATTTCCTCATAGACTCCAATGACTGCCCTATAATCTTGTCTGTATTCAGTGTAGAGATAAGAATATATTAAAAGGGCAGGTATTATGTACCAAATAAAAACTTACTGATCTTAACTGTACATTTATAAACATATTTCACAATAAATGCAAAATTATTGTATCTACTACTTAGGGATTTTATTTTGTAAAAAATATTGATTTTTAAAAAGAGAAGAAAATGAAAAGACAAAATATGTAATCAACGTTTTTAAGTGAAGGCAAGAAAGGGGACAAAAAACATAACAGGTGAGACAAATAGCACAAAATCAAGTGATAGATATAAAATCCAAATGCAATAAGGGAAACTGATTATGTTATAGCCATAGGACAAAGTTATTCTAAATAGCATGTGACTCTCTAGCACTTTCTGTAGGAAATTACATGAAACTACCACACCTCCATATACAAAATAAATTTAGTTTGTTATTATTTTTTCTGGCATCAGAATTTAAGAGGTCATGTTTGTTATTTTAATAATTACAGAAATCTAACATTTTCCCTTATGTTTTGAGATATGAAATAACATTGAGTAAAATGCTACAGAAGTCCAGTGTGATTAAAACTTGCTACTGTAAATAATAAAGTGAAAGGATATTATTTTACTTACCTATTCAAATTGAGATGCAAATTGTTACAAATGGAGAGGCTTCAAATGGAGTCTAAGATCAGCATTAGACTTTTCTTTAATAACATGGAAGGAAAATTTAGAATTAAATTGGGAGTTGAGTAATATCTTTACCAGTGATTAACCAGTGTGAAACTTAGCCAAATATACTAGTTCAAACAGAATGTGGAACCGAGCAAAATCAACTTGAAGATATGAATGACAAAAAAGTATATTTATACAAATCTTGTAATAACAGAATTTATGACTAAAATAACATTAGATGAATTTAGCAAGGACAGTTAACTCAAACCACTGTTAAAAAGTTGATAAAGTTAAGCGTAAAACCCTAAAAATATTGTTTCAATTGTAACAATGATAAATAAATGCGAAAAGGCATAAAATGAGGTCAAGCAATTTTCTGTATAAGAATTACTGTGTGTGTGTGTGTGTGTGTGTGTGTGTGTACATTGAATTGAACAAACATAAATGAAAATCAAATACATGAAATCAGGAAAACACTATATTGTAAAGTAATATTAGCAGAACCAGAACCTTAGAAAATCAAATAGAAAATAATATAAATAGATGAGAAATGAATAACAAGGGTAATTGAATTCAAGATAACAGGAAATAAAAGAAAACAATTGTATTTGAATATTCATGACAAGTGCCTGCTTCAAAATGGTATGAATTGGATTTGAGATGATGGAAATGTAACCCATAAGGACCAAAATTAAGTGAAAGATAATATCAAATGATGTCATCGTATCATAAGGGAATAAAAAAAATATGAACTAAGATCAAGACACAGAAATAAAGTAAATTGGACAATGAACTGATGCGAGAAGCTGCATAAAAAAGGGGGAATGTGTTTGACCAGAATGCCCTAGGGTGAATCCATATTGAAATAACAGAAATGGATGATATATTTTAAGAATTACATCTATAGAAAGTGTGTTATATCTAAACAATGACAAACATGATGCTAAAACTGTGTCTAATGACCATAAAGTAGATTAAAATATTACTTACACTAGAGTGAACTATTATCACAATTAAGTTGTTAAATATAAAATGGGGTTAACCAAACTCAGGAGCCAAATATTCAACCTGAAGTTATCTGTGCCAATATTGTCAAAGCCTCACTTGGATTGAATATAGTAAATTGCCTTAGAAAAATACAAATTATTGGTTTAAAACATCTACATAGAACAATTTAGTAAAATAAGGGAAATTGTGGTAAGTTACAAAATGCAATGTTTTAGTATTCTATAGAGACATTGTACACTGCTAATATAAATTTTGTTCTGTTAATCAAGCTGATACATGCATTTTTAGTTGTTTATTTGGATAAGTTTGGAGTTCACAATATTTTTATTTTCCCTTAAAATGTAAACCAAAATATATCCAAATAAATGGAGAAAAGGAGTGAAACACATGGGAGGGAGGGAGAGAAGGAGGAAGGAAAGTAGGAAGGAAGGACGGGAGGGAAAGGAGGGATGGAGGGAGGAAGGAAAGAAGGGAGGAAGGAAGGAAGGAAGGAAGGAAGGAAGGAAGGAAGGAAGGAAGGAAAGAAGGAAGGAAAGGAGAGAAAAGGTGTTTTCTTCCTAAAGTAAAATGAATCCATTGAGTTCAGCTATGTAAATCTTTCTTCCAAGAGGTGTGATAAATTTATCTCCATCTCCATTCAGTTTCCACACTGTCAAATCTTTCAGAATATTATAAATTCAAATATGCAAACCCCCAAGGTATCCCTCCTTTTCAGAGGACCATGTCAATGAGACTCTCCTTTGCCTCTGTTCTATGAATTAGTTTATATCTCTCTTCTATGGGATCCTTTGGTTCTTGGCCACAAATTCATTAATTCATTTTTCTTAGTTTTAATTCTCTCTCTCTCTCTCTCTCTCTCTCTCTCTCTCTCTCTCTCTCTCTCTTACTTTCATGAGAGTGTCAACTCAGGCAATGATTTTTGACATTTTAATGCTTACTTTTTGAAATATCAGTCCTCTCAAGAATTATTCCTGCACTCATGAATTATTCTTGCACTCAAATTTGCATATCGAGTAATAGAATATTGATCTTTTTACATTCCTCTTTAATTTTGAATCTGCCATTAAACTCAGGCTCTCTTTTTTTGTGTGTCAAAAACATATTTATTGACCTTGACATAAACACCTTGTAAGTTTATAAAGTTAGGACCAATATCACACATAGTTGGAATATGCAAATATATTAAAATATCTACTGTATGAAACAATCTCAGGCTCTATTGATTTGATGAGCACTTAGATATCTCATGGTAATAGATCACAGTTTTAAAAAAAGACTTAAAGACTTGCAAGCGAGGACGAGGGTTACTTTTGAAAATTACCTTACCTTCTTTTGAAATTATTGCTTAATAAGATGCAAGTACAATATAGATCCTAATATGGGTTACTGTGGCTTGAGCCACATGATATAATAGCCACAACCCATGTTGTTCTGTCTATATCACAATTTCTCTATTATATAACTACACCAAATAATTTCAAGCAACTTCTCAGAGTGCCTTACTGTCACCAGTAGCAACAAATTTCACCAGGATTGAAAGAAGAGTGGTGATTAGCAGTTGAGGGTCAGGTTCATATCAGTGGAAGGCTAATATAAATCAGTATTGCTATGAGAAAATGAATAAATTGGCATATCAAACCAATGGTTATCAGAGAATCTTAAGACAGTTACAGGAATATGATTCCAGCCCCCCACCAAAAAAGCAAAAGGAGTATCTTACACACTATTTCCTTTGAAAAATCGTCTTTACAGAATTTTTCTGAGGAGTTAAATTTAGTGGAGTATCAGATTCAGACAGACAAGTGTTTTAATTGTGAGTCACTGAAGGAATGACCACTATTCTAAGGCCCAAACCTAGTTTCCCCAGTGAAAAATGTAGGTAATGTGTACTTATTTCTAGTATCATGAAAATACCCATTACATGTTACTAGTTATTACTTGACTGGTCTCTTTCTTTTTATACCTCAATTTTTTTTCAGGGAGATGCTTTTAGGACTTTAACATATGAATCAAATTTCATTAGAGAGTCGTCTTTAAATTCAGAATACCAATTTCATGCTATCCAAATATGTGCTTCTTTGAAAAAAGGGGACCTCAGCAATTAGAATCTTAAAGCCACCTAAAGTTTACTTAACATTGTAGAATTTGTTTATATGGAAATAATGTCCATATAAACTTCTATAACTTAGATTTTTTATGAATTAGCTATAAAATGAAAACACTTCACGACTTAATATGTAAAAATGTCTTGTTCTTCTAAGTTATACATATACACATGTATATAAATACAAATATATATATATATACACACACAAATATATATAAATAATTATATACACAAATATAATGGTTAATGAATTTTTTACTCTACAAATGGAATCAATCATAGAGAATGTGGACCAATTTTTACTTGTGTATTATTTTGATAAAGCAATTCTTAAATTGTATAAATCTAATAATGAAAGGAATTATGTATTTGCAAAGAAAAATTGATATTTTAATTATTTGCAAGTATTTTAGAAAAAAGAAATTATTCAAGTAGAATATACAATCTATTCAAATAACAGTTTGCAAAGTCCTCTGTTAGGTCCTTCTCTTGCTTAGAATTACTTTATATGATAAGCAATACAATGCATCTCTACTTCATGTTCTGTTCTTGAGCATTGCACTAATGCAGATGTTTTATTATCCTAAAAAATAAACAAGAGTTAATTAATACTAAAAATTGCACAGGTATCTGGGAGCCTTTTCAAAACTCATCCACTTTAGAGGTACAAGGGAACCAACATGCGATGAGAGTCACATGTTCTTACCATGTGCGTTTGCTGTCCTGGGCATGATGCAGTCAGGAGCAGCTACCCGACACCTTGCTTTCATGTCCTTGGTAACACTGCAGTATATCATGATCGTACCCTCCTGCCATGTTGACAGTTAAGGGTGGTCAGGAAGGATCAGCCTATGAAGGAAGGAGCCTCTTGTCCCAATTACAGATGTATATTTGAGCAGATCGCTGTTATCCTTGTGCCTTATCCCCGTTATTTTAAGCTTTTGGCATCCAGGAACATCCTGTATGACATTTTTTTCTATTTTGGTATCTTCTAAAGACCATTATCAAAAGGTTAGACACATGTTTTTAATTTGTATAGACCTAACAACACAATGCGGAGAAATAGAAATATAGAGGAAGGCAATACAATAAATACACGTTATCAGTTGACACTGCTTATTGTAGCTTTAAAGCATCTCACAACCTCTCTATTAATGGCAACCTCTCTTTTCCATTCTTCCCTTTGAGAGTTAGAGTTGTATCTTTCTTCTCTTGCTTCTCTAGCTAATTCTTCTTCTCTTGATTTTACTGCCTAGCTTCTAACGAAGAGAGCACTTCAGAAGTGATGCTTCATGATTTTCAGGGTAAAATAATACATGATTATACATCTTCCACCTGGCTTTTCAGGGATGCTTGTCCTTGGGACCTAGCTACTATGCCATGAGAAAATTTATTTCCTCTATAAAATCCGAATGTAGACGTTTTGGCTAACAGACCCAGCAGACGCCCCAGCTGAGAGCCAGCATTCGAAGCCTGGTGTAAATGAAGAAGCCTCTCAGATGAACCAGCCCCAGTTACTGTCTGACTCCAATTAAATGAAACACCCTTAAGCAGAAAGTGACTATCTGAGCCCAGTCCACTCTCAACACCATGAGAGAAAAGAATAAAAAAAACATGGTTGTTGCTGTGTACCACTAAGTTCAGGGTGGTAGTGTTTTCATTTTAATTTATTAAAACCTGGTGCCTGTTCAATAGTATACCATGTTTCCCCCAAAATAAGACCTAGCCAGACAATCAGCTCTAATGTGTCTTTTGGAGCAAAAAGTAATGTAAAATCCAGTCTTATTTTAGTATAAGACCTGGTCTTTATAATGTAATATAATATAATATAATATAATATAATATAATATAATATAATATAATGTAATACCGGGTCTTATATTAATTTTTGTTCCAGAAGATGCATTATGCTGATTTTCCAGCTAGGTCTTATTTTCAGGGAAGCACGGTACTGTAGTGCAAGGTGATGAGATATCAAATGCTAAGTGAAATGAAAGTCACAAACAGACAAATGTCATATGATTTCACTTATACGATGTACCTAGAGTCCTCAAACTCATAGAAATGAAAAGTAGGATGATATATGCACTCTTATGTTCATTTCAGCATTATTCACAATAGCCAAGATATGGTATTTCAAATAGTCCCACTCCTAGAGACGGAGAGAATAATAGTAGTTGCTAGGGGCTAGGAGGGGAAATGAGGAGTTGCTGTTCAAAGGATATAAAGTTTCAGTTAAACAAGATGAGTAAGTTCTACTGTTCAACACTGAGCCTGTGCTTAAAAAAACTGTATTGTGCACTTAGAAATTTGTTATGAGGGTAGATCTCATGTTAAGTGTTCCTACCACAAAAGTGATAATGATAAAAGTAGATGGTGGTTGCTAGGGGCTGCAGAGGGAAGGAAATGGAGAGCTGTCATTTAATAGGAATAAGGTTTCACTTCTGCAAAATGACAAAGTTTTGGAGGTTGGTCGCACAACAATGTGAATATATATAACATGTTGGAACTATACACTTAAAAAAATGGTTAAGATGATAAATTTGATGTCATATATTTGACCACAATTTAAAAAGCCATTTTAAAAGAAAATTTTGTTATTACTTAATCAGAGAGAATAATGTTGTAGAAATAAGAATAGCATATCGAATTTTGATGGATTCAACAATTAGAATTTGGTATTTAAGTAAAATAAAAGCTACACAGAGCCTTAGCATGTGAGTACTGGAAGGAATCCTAGCAATAGAGCTCCCATTTTATATATATAAGGAAGATAAAGTCCAGATTGAATTAAGAAACTTGCTAGAGATTCAGTCTGACACCAAGATCTTTCTTTTTCCCAATAAATACTAACTGGGAACATATCTATGATATTTAACAGATAGCTTTTACTAACAAGTGCAAACTACTGATTGAGATTCAGAACAGTAAACAACCCGAAAGATGAATTTTTCTGCTCTTTATACCAATGAGACTGTGAAACTGTTTGCTTCGAATCTCATTCTGCTGCTGCTCTCCCTCATGATAAAGCAAAGCAGTCCGACCACATTTCAGCAGCACGGCTGTGGAGGGAATGAAAAATAAACCTTGATGAAGTCGTTGACATAGATGTCTCTTTTCCCACGCTATTGGAATCATTCCACCTGCTGCTGACTCCAGTAAAATGAAACCTTCAGTTCCAGGCTTTACTGGCACTCTTAACAAAATAGTACTGCAAAGAGAAAAATGAAAACAGTAGCAAGAGTCTCAGACCATGTTGTTATATCATGGGCAGGGTGGGGAGGGAGTGGGGAGGAGGGTCCCATATAAACCATTAGGTCGTCTTTCTTGCAGATGATTAAGGATGTGGATATACCATGAAAAACAGTGAATTAAAATAATCACTCTAGTAGTTCTTGACATGTTCATAATCTCTAAGAATATATGTGCTTGCCTTGTAGAAGGGTGAACTTGAGCAGAGAAAAAGTTTATGAAACATGGCAGCAATCCATTAGAATAAAATTCCCAGATGCAGACCCCCAGGGGTAGCCTCAGGCTTTGGAGTTCAAGAAATAGACATCAGAAAGATCTCAGAGTGTAGTGGGGCCGATTACACATTATTGTTCCCTGGAAATTCTGCAGGAGATTAACAGAGATTGAGTTAGAGAAAGAAAGAATTAAGATTAACAGTTAACATTTATTGAGCCTTTACCATGTGTCAGGCATCATTCTAATCACTTTATTGATTATTATCTTTTTAAAATTTTCATGTAACTATTATCCCACAGATGATGGAACTGAAGCTTAGAAGGTTAAGGGGTTGCTCCAATGACACAATCAGAGTCACCCACATCATCACACTCCACGTGTGCACTAGTGTACTCTGAGTACTGCTAGGGACTGATGCTTTCACAAATATGACATGAGTTCATCTTCTTCAACTCCTGACAAGTTAGATATTACAATCTTCATTTTGTATTTGGAGAAATGGAGGCCCACAAAACTAATAACAGGGTAAGTCAGAATTCAAGATAGAAAGTATCGTTGCTCCCTTGTATGGGATGTCATGATTCATA